>NC_057890.1:8360788-8694434 GCF_019740435.1 Gambusia affinis
TGTGTGGGATTTGGTTACAGGAAAACGACGCCGCCACATGCAAAAAAAAAAAAAAAAAAAAAAGTGAAAGTTTTTTTCCCCCCTCTATTTCTTCTCCAAAGCAGTAAAAAATAACCGAGAAAACGCCTCGGTGACTGAAAATATACTGCAGCTGCAGCTTTCGAGCGCGGCCGGGCATTTACCGCAGAAAGCCCATGCAAACTACGAGCTGAAGATTCAGTTCCGTTTGCAAAGGTAGAAGACCAGCCACCCAGCTTCCGTTCAGGAGATCGTAAGAAAAACATGGAGCCTGCCCTCCTTAACCCGCTCCTCACAGAGGTTGCAGTCTTTTTGTCATATGACCCAAATGGACACGCAACAGTTCCTTGACATTGAAAAAAAAAAAGAAGTATCAAAAAGGCCATATCCACTGAAAATCTGTCTCCGTAACAATCATCTGCTGCTCTCTACAAATGTGGAGTGGTGTGAAGGAAGCTATAAAATATTCCCATAAAGTCTGAGCCAAGATGAAACCTAAACTGAGATTCTTGGCCCACAGGTGAGGCAAAAAAAAAAAATAAATCCAGCAGAGGATATATTTCCTTGAATCCTCTCTGAGGAACAAGGTGGTGGCTGCATCATACTGTGGGAATGCTTTTCTACAGAAGCAATGTTCGAACCTGTAGGTCAACCCGAAGTTTGATTTCAAAATCTTTACTTTGGAAATGCAACTTAAGTCGGAATTCTGACTTGGAGGTCAAACCAGAGCTGCCCAAATTCTGTGTCCAATATGGCTGCCACATGACTTCTCTTAGCACCTCTTTTGGTTGCCTCTTTTTTTTTTTTTTTTACACCAATTGTACTTAAAAGGTCGCAAACCTTTTCCAATCATGTTTCTTTTATGACTGAAGACAGAGTGAGAGAAACATGCTGCGGTTAGGGAGTGTCAGTAACGTACTTCATGAGTTTCATCTAGTCCCAAAAACAATTCAGGATCATGTTGTGAAATAGAGATTGTGCAGTGCTTGTGTGATAAGTGCTAATAGACAGTTATACATTCAACTGTCATTGGATTGTCAGTCATTCAGGATTGCGACATAGAAACATAACAGGCCTGCTAACTGAGGATTGGGTTAAAGTTCATTAAGAAAAATGACATTTCTTGCGAAAATCTCAAAGGCTGCACGTTTACATCAATAACTCTCAGATTAGGGGATACGATTCAGTGTATCGCTACTTTTAAAACCAAAGAACTCATTGACTCAATTTGTAATGACGGAAATGCAAGTTGTTCTTTCTTTATTTTTATTTTTTTGATTAGTTGAAAAAAAGATACAAAACCACAATGTTGGTTAGCATGCTAAATAAGAGCCTTTAATTTAAAACTTCAAATCCATGTTGGGTTTTTTCGCAAACACGAGCACTGAATGAAATCACTGGATGAAGGCCGTTGTGCTACTGGAGCAACAGTAGCAGAAAACCTTGGTGAGGTTTTCTGCAGTGAAAACCTCACCAAGGGTTATGGGTCTGGGTTCTGCTCACTTCTCATCCAGGAACGTTTTACACTAGAATTCCTCCAGATGATTAGAATCAGTCAACATATCATCTGACTTCTCCTTTGTAAAGTTATTTTAGCTGTTTGTGTACTCCATGACAAGACAGCCAACAAAATTTACAATGCTAATCACCTCAGAATATAGAACATCAATATTTGCTAATTATCTCTAAGCTAAGTCTTCAAAACAATCAACCGGTGAGGCGAATCAAACAGTTTTCAGCTTGGTCAGGCGGTAACTTAGTTGAACACATTGTTGCAATAGCAGCTACAGGTTTGTAAAGAGCGGTTGGAAATGATCGGCGAAGGAGAAAGGCTGAAAACGAACCATTTGAAATAAAGGGTAAAAGATTTGGCCAGAAAAGCCGACAAGGAAACAAAGGAAAGTCCAGACAAGAAAAACCAGGGTACAGAACTTTGTCTAAGAAGCACTGAGCAGCTGGACAAGTTGAGTTGCAGCTTCTGTTTTAGACGAGATGTTATTTCATTGAATTGTAGTTGATATTAGTGTACGTGTTATTATCTGCTATTTGTTCATTCTACTTTTAAAATGCTGAAACCCATAAAAGGAGCAAAAGTTGCTCCCTTGAACATCTGCAGCTGAAAACAAAGTCGGTGAATTACGTTCCAGTCAAATGTACATGCGACGGCCGTTGCCGAGACTGTAGAGGACACAGCAGTAGATACACAAGGATGTAATATATTTAGACTCGGCAAATAAATATGGAGGTGATATTGCATTTTATATTCAGTCACTTTCCAATTACAATGAGAAGGGATGGCAGTACGTCTGGCGTAGTGGCGCTACGGCTTCAGGGATATCTCCCACATCTTGTAAACCAATATCAATATGCAGTTGCCACGCCTCACTAAATTCAAATATGAAATGCGTTAATAATATATGCACAACAGACGAAAGACAGATTGGCTGTTTTACGATTGCTACTTGAAGAAAACATCGAGTGATACGGCCTCTACTCGAAACTTTTCTGAAGTGACATATTTACCGACCTGAACTGGTATGAATTAAAATGCTGAACTAATTCCAATACGTATTGGCCATTAATTAAACAAGGCATCCATAATTGCGCGTAGATGTGTCTTGATAGCTTGGAGCAAGTGAATAAGCCGATACAAGAAGCTCAAAATAAAGCTGCCAGATTAGCTGTTACTTTAGAACTCTTAATTTTATGCATCAACGCCCGTCACGGATGATGGTTCATGACTACTAGCATGTTGTCTCTTTTTTGTTTTTTCTCTTTACATAATGTCTGGATTTTACATAAACTCTCTGTGGCCTCTTCTCACAGTAATTACCCAGCTGTAATAGACAGGATTTCAAACAAGACAAGCCTGTTCTTACTTTTATGCTACCGCTGTCCAGAACTAAAGCCCTCAGAATAAACATGTCGAGCCATTTTAAATTAAAACATGTTGCCTTTTGAAATAACATAAAAGGATCTTAAAAAAAAAAAAAATCTAATAAATATGAAATTGAATGGATGTGTTGATTTTATGCGTGTAATGTAGACTGTTATTTGCTTTCAACATCCTTTGAAATGGTTGTGGCTGTTGACTTGTACTTCTGATTGTTTTTTTTTTTTACGTTTCCTTTTGTGAGATCCCTAATATAGAGGTTTTACTGTAATGCTTGAGTGATCCTTAAATAAACTAAACTCAGCTCAACGCTTGGCTTCTTTTTAGATGCTAGTGGACACTTGGGAGGGAATCCTGACGTCTTCCGCCAGAGGACAATTTGGGATTTTATCTCCAACAGTGAAGCAGACAGAGAAGGAAGCATTTCAAACCAAGTGGGTGGCATTTTTAATCAGTGTACTGTTGACAATATAGCAAGTTATGTTAGTTAAAATCTCAGTTGTGTTGGGCGGGGGGAGAAAATAAAATAAATTGGAACAACATATACATACGATTAAAAACAACGTAAAAGAAAAATCAAAATTATTCACAACCACTTTTTCTTTTTTTTTGTTTTTCTTTTTTTTGTTTTTCCTGTTCCATCCATTATACGACACGGCATTCACACAGGACTACGCTCACGCAGAAACTAAAAGGCTCGACGGTCCCAGGAACCGTCATGCTGGCCGGTTCCGTCGAGCCGTTTTGGATATTCTTCTGTTGGTACAAAAATGGTCGCTCTGACAAAAATAATAAATCACATCTACTCTGGTCATCCACCTAGCCGTCCCTCTCTGCTTTCAGTTGCACCCCCTCGTTTTATGTACAAGTGAGAAGGCAGTATGGCCGCACTGTTTGTAAATAAGGATAGTTACTGAGATATCGCTCTTTTTTTATTCTCCCTAGTCGTACAAAACAATATTTTTCTGAGGTAAGAACTGAGACAGTATCAAAATACTAACATAATATCTTACTAACTGCACCTCATATTTGGAAAAGAAAACAACTGAATTACGGCAATAAAAGAGCAGCAACAACAGATGGGTAATAAAAATAAAAATAAAAAAAATTTGAAAAATAGCAGGTCAGAAGCTGTGATCTTCAGTGTGTTTCAACAGTTTGATCTGAGCCAAACTCGAGAAATGGGAGTCGGGAGACATCACAGTTTCAGTGTAATGCTAACGCTAATTAGCATTGAACCAAGTACGACCGATGCACCTAAAAATGGCTGATTTTCAGCTTGATTCAATTTCTGACGAGTGAATCCACCATACCAAACTGCTACAAGGCTGAGGTTAAAACACTCTTTGGTGCGGATGCTGTTACTGAACAAAATCAGTGGAAGCAGAGCGATGTCAGAAGTTACTAAAAAGAAATGGCCTTCTCTAAACCACCTAGGGTTCATTTTGGCAGAGAGAAAGAAAGACTCTCAGAAGATAACAGGAAGGCTAAACAGAGAACAACAAAGTTGGTTTTTGCTTTACCCTGTTACATTTCATCCTGTCTGTCAAGGAAGATGCTGGATTTGGAAATCATGACAGTTTTTTTGGGCGGAAAAATTTCTCGCAAATACACAAGAAAACTACAGTTTAATGTAATGCTAATTATGCTAACCAAGCTAGGTGTAACAGAAGATGCTAAATATAGCTTCAAATGTCAATTTGAGATTTAGTTTCATTTTATGTTAAACCTTGTTTAACAGTGGCTCATCTCATACACAGTGTGACGTCACTGCACCATTCAGTACAATTCAGATTGTACTGAATGGTGCCTATTCAGTACAAGGTGTATTCACAAAAACATCATATATTGGCAGGTCGAAGCTTCACAAAACCAGAGATAGGTGCATCTCCACTAACTGTGGGCGACAAGGCGATACCGCACTGAGTCACAAATATGAGTTGGTGGAACTAAAAGAATCAGAGGAACGTTTGCAGCTGCTAATATCCAGCTGGTGTAAAACGAGGAGGTTTGAAAAGTCACGAGAATAAACCTGATCGTCACAACCAGCTGCTGTGTCCGGAAAGCTCCCCCTCAAAATATGATGCTTCCTGTGATGTCATCAACTCCCGAGTTCCTCTGAAATCCCCCTGCAGGCTCTTCGCAAAGTGAAAGTCCAACACTGGGAAGCAGGTCAACAAAGCGAAGAAAACCACCAAGGCCTGGAAGCGCGGGCGACTCGGAGCAGATGGCGAGCGAACCGAGCCGAAGGGTAAATGGGCATTCGATTCAACGGACAGCTTTGTTGACTGACTTTAGGCAGTGATACTGGAGGTTTGCTGACCTGCTCGACTAACTATAAAAAGACCACGTCCCAGCCCTACGTCCCCCATCCCCTTGCAGATTCAAAGGCCGACAAACTCTGCGTGTCCTCCAATCCTTCCATCAACAGTTGCATTTGCATGAAGGAATACGACACAGTTGTTTAAAGGAAGAAAAAAACCTGTACGCATACTCGCAAACACACGTATCAGGACAGACACTTAACACAGATTTCAGCCAGGAACCAGGAAATTAGAATCATTCATGAACACAATGTCGTCATCATCATCATCATCTTCATGCCAGTGAAGATTATTTTTGAGATGTATATATATATATATATATATCTTTTTACATCATCTTACACAAAAGGCTGTGCATTAACCATCATGAAGATCGAGCAAATTTTCAAGTTCAGTACTCATACACACAAAAACCGCAAACATTCTGAACGGATCCTTTATTTTCATCCAAGATTGTGGCTTTGAAATTGGATCTTCGTGATGAGAATGCACTACGGGTCAAACATAATGAGACACAGAGACGATCGTTTCTCTACCTTCGGCGATGTGTCTGTGCTGGCAGCGCACACGCAACTACAGTTTAGGCTGCGACGATCAATTAAAAGCAGGACATTTTGGACAATAACGTGACATTACCATCTATAGTTACAGTTAAAGGGTTTAGGATTAACTGCTACCGAGGTGACGCGAGACATGAATAATTAACGTATTTCAGTGTTTTCAGTGCACAGCAGTTCACAGGGGTCATCAGTTGTTCCTTCACATAGAGGGCAAAGTGAAGCCGGTTCAAATTTGTGGAGTTTTTTTTTTGTTTATGTACAGAACGACAGGCAGAAGTGTTACCGCTTTCCCTCTTTGTCACAATCTGCCACCGCCCCATCAGCAGTCGGCTAAACACATTCAGGGAAGCTGCGAAATATTCTGGCCTAACAGTGCAACAAGCCGAAATTCAATTTGAGGCAGCAGATAATATTGGATAATATTTTAGTGTATGTGTTCTTACTTCTTGTACTACCTTGCTTTCCTTTAGGAGGAGTTGTGTTAAACTTTATAAACCAGTTGCCAAATTTTTACCTCCTAAAACCTCCTCAGAATTTTGGAATTCGGATTAAGATAAAAAAAAAAAATAAAAAATCTTCAGGGGGGTTTTGTGTTTTCAGGAAGGTTTTTGTTTTGTAATTTGAAGTGCAAATGCCTCCATTTTTGATGTTGAAGGGTGGAAAGGTGAAGATCTGGGAATACGACTTCTTTTAGGCTTTAGAACGTGTCGGGGGTCGGAGACGGCAGCACTCAGTGCAGCAGCTCCTCGAGCTCGCTGTCTTTCAGCTTGGCATTGTCTCTGACTTCATCAAACGTGTAGTTCTTCACAACCTTCCCGTTCTGAAACACCGTGTGCAACAGGTCCTGAAAAAAAATATAAAAACTGGTAAATACTTCTACTTCATTATGGTCTGTGCCTATAAAACAGATGACCATTTATGGTTTTAAAGTGGAAAAATGATTATTTTTTAAAATGAACACTAAAGGTTTTCCAAACTTACCACTCCATACTCCTCCAGGTCCCCCTTGCCCTCCTCCATAGTGACAAAATCTCCGCTAGGCGTCCGGTGCAAAGACAGGCGACCTTTCTTTGACCTCTTGTTGGGGTCTGCAACCGGATCCTTGAACACATTCACCTGAGAAACCACGCGCACACACACACAAAAAAATAACAAAACAGTCTTTTGAGTTTTGAGTGTTGTCGCATGTTTTACTCAGTAGTTTGCAAACACTCACCCCCAGTCCGTTAGTCACCACATAGCTGCATTTGAATGAGCAGTTGAGCAGATCTCTGGTCAGTTTCTGCAACAAAGCCCCTCCGGATCCAAAGGCAATGTTCTCGATGGACCACATGTGCTGTTTCATACCTTCTACTATCTGATGAAACACATCCACAGTGTAAACGTAGTGTTGAAGCCTTGACCGTCCATCGTAATATAACCAAGATTTCTTACCTCCTGCAGTGTGTTGATATCGACTCCATCTCCTTGAATGACTCTGAGGTAAGGAGGCAGCACTTTGAAACCTTTACCGTTCTCGTGCGTCGGAAACTTCTTACCCAGTATCTCCAAAACCTGACGGTATTAAAGGGACTGTTAGCGACACGTTTGAGGGATGTTTGTTGGCTTGTTAAGGTTTCCTTTGTGTGGACCTTCAAAACGGTATCCAGCGGGTTTCCTGAGTCCGGTCGGACGACCAGCGGGGCATCTGCGCTGCGGATCTCTATCAGCGACCGCAGGTCCTCTCCCCAGATCTTCTCACAGGCGTTGTAGATGTCGTAGCTGTCACTGACGATGGACACAGGCACGTTGGGGAACTGCTTGATGATGTGCTCAAAGGCGTCTTTTTCATGGTCCTTCCCCCATGCTGTTATGGTACTGCAGAGAGGATCGGTTTTAGCTTTTGACGTTGCTCCAATTCAGCAATCAGTTTTACAAAGAGGCTGGTAAAATAGCTGAAGCTCCAACTTCGATGGATTATACTTGGATTTTAAGAGATAACCCGACTGAAAAGAGCGCCTCATTGTTGTATCGTAATACCTGCAAATTATTATTACTGTAAAAATTACAACTACATACTAATCTAGTAAAACATTAAGATGTAGACAGATTTTACCCCAACAAGGATTGCAGAAGTTGATTGGTTGATTGATCAGGTTATATGTGGAACAGCTTCAGTGGAAAATGACATGGTTTAGATTAAAGCATATTCAAGAATTGCCTAATCAAAGTCCAGGCCTTAATTCAAATTGGTAACAAATGCATGTCACACTTTTTAGACTTTTATCTGTACAAATACTTGAAAACCACAAATTATTTTCCTTCCACTCCCAAGTAACAAGTGTTTTGTTGTGCTAAAAGCTTAATACTCTACAGCTCAAAAAGCCAGAAGGATTAAGATGCACTAAAATGAATTGGAAAAAAACTAAGAAAAGACATTTACTATCCATAACCCTTCATTTAACACACAGAAGATGAAAAAAATCTGCTGCAACAAACATTAAGAGCAGGGCACCGTGAAAAAAATAAAATAAAAATCAAGCTAAAATCACATGACATTAATAAAATTGCACTTTTACAGACCTTCCAGAAGAGGGCAGTGTACACCATTTGTTTTAGGCATGAATTAACCTTTGAGATTTTATTCAGGTCATTACAGGCACTAACACTGTAGCTAAAGGTTAGAAAAACCCCAGACACTCCCAGGGTCAGAGTATTGCTTAAGAAAAAGATCAAGTTCAAGCAATAAGTGATGAAATTTGAAGTGCAAGTCTACCATGTTGTTATTTTATGTCAGTTTTCTAAAGCTATAAAGCTGACTGATTTGAAAATGATTTAAATCAATAATATATATTTTTTATATAGCATGAAAGTCTTTTTTTCTTACTTTCAGTTTTACATACAAATCAAAGTGGAATTTTCCAGCATCTCTATGAAACTGATTTTTTAACGATGCCGTTACACAGGAACTGCTACGACAACCCAAGCTAACGTCCCAGAACACAACAGCTCAACAGAAAAAAGTTGTTGTTTTTTTTTTGAGAGAGAGCAGTGACTGTCCTGGTGGAGTGTTTGCATAGGAGCAAAACTAAAGGCTTCCAGCCAATCAAAGCCACGCTCTGTAAATTAATCTGAAGAACAGCATAACAAGTGTGTGAGGGGGAACGGAGTAAATTAGCACCAACGTAAGTCATGCTGAGCTCATTTTCTTTCTGGAAAGAGAGATTCCCATGACACAAATGTTGACAGAAAAGCATTTAATAGGATACCGTTTCTCTTTTGAAAACTAATGTGGATTACTGCATCTCCATAGGACACTGAAGATGAGCGTCAACTCTATACTTCTGTGAACATAGAAAGCTAAAATCTGGCCTTTTAGTGGTAATTAAATAATAATTCTTAAGACGTAAAAATGTAATGATTTAAATCAGAATTTAGCACTTGGGAAGAGACCTGTCATTATTGAGAGGAAATGTTCTATATAACTAAAAATCTTACTGGTGCCTGTCACAACAATGAATAGAGAGAAATTCAGTTTGTTACGTCCAAGGATATACTTAGAAAGAAGAGAACATGCTAAGTTAGCATATTGGCTAACTGTAGAATTTAAGCTAAGGATAGCATAAAACCACTGTTAGCATGGCAGTCAGTCTCCACTAATGTTAACTAACATGCTAGTAACACTGCTAGCATTTTAGCTTACAAGCTACTGTTTGCAAAGCTGTGTTGGTTACTGTTGGTCAACATGCTATTAGCACATTGTTAGGTAATACTAGCATTTTAGCTCATGTGAGCATAGCAGCCAACTTTATGAAAGGACACATGTAACTCAAAGACATTTAAGTCTAATAGATGCTAGCATAGTTTTTATGCTAGCATTAACCAAATAAAGGTCAAAGCTAAAGCATTTTGAGCCCAACTTATTGACAAACTACTTTATTATGAAGTGGGAGTCGCAATCAAAATTTCTTCAGGAATATTTCACTTTAAAATCTATCAAACCTTGAGAGACGTGTTTGTTTACCTGTGCTCAGCTGCAGGTACTGAAAAGCCTGGCACTGGGTCCTTGGTGCCGTAGTACTTCTTAATGACTCCGATGCCAGCCACCGTGTCTGTGCCCTTGAAGTTCACCAAGTGAGCAGAGGCTCCGATGCCCGCAGTCTGTGAAAGATGAGCGATATTTAAGCATTTTCTGTAACACAGTACTAATTCATGTAAATAATAATAATAAAAAAAGAGAAATAATGGTTTTAAAATTAGTTTTGACGTAAAGGTATAAACAAAGCAAAGTTAGCTACGCTTTTGTCATCTGCACTAGAATATTTGAGTGTGAAATAACGTTCTGAAGAGATCTGAAGATGGAATATTTTCCTGTATTAAATCTGTACGCTGAGTTGTGAATTTATCTTATTTTTCCTCTTCCAGTTACGGCAAAGGTGACTAACTCCAGTCCTTAAGAGTTGACTAGGCTTGAAATCAAATGGATGAAACACTTAAGAAAAATCTTACCCAGTTCTGCAGAAGTCTGCTAATGAACCATTCATTTGATTCAGCTGTGATGAATCAGGGCAACATTTAAGCCCACATTACAAAGGCTATTTAGGACTGGCTGTGGACACCACAGATTTAAGGTGTATTACTTAGCAAAAAAGTCATTATGAACTATAAAGAGTAGGGACAGTAAATAAATTCTCTCCACGTCTTAAATACAGTGTATGCATTCATAAATCCCATCTTTCTTCAATTTATGGACACAGCATTCCTAAGTGCTGTGTCCATACCAAGTTATGCTTACATCAACTATCTTGGGTGTGAAGTTATTACTAAAGGAAGAAAATTCAAAGCTGGCATCTATCATTATGAATAAGGGGGCTAAAAATGAAGTCCAAACAAGCACAGACATTGTACAACATTGTGTAAAAGTAACTATATTTTCTTAGATATGTTCTGAAATGTCAGTAGTTCATTCAGGATGCATGAGACAGAGAGGAAGACTTTCAGTAGCTAACAGGAAGGCTGAGTATGGCAGAGTAGCTCAGTTTGATCATTTTGAACTTCTATCTGTTCTGCAAATCTTAGAAAATCTGTATTATTTACAGCATACACACTGAGATTGCTATAAATTCATCAAGTAACGCTAACAACACAAATGTAAAACGCTTAAGAAAGTTTCCAATCATTTTGTTAATCATTTTGTCTTTGTTTTGAAATGGCACAGCATGATGTTGTCCCTGGACTTAATATAACTAATGCAATTGACATGACGCCGGCTCCGCCCCCATGCGGAAGTAGAGCAGTCCTCTGACAACCACACCGTTATTAAGGCAGACTGACGGACCTCAATCCTTTACCCCTAGACAATTTTTGAGTCATTTTTGCCTTATAAACCAACACTGAGGCAAAGAAGGCGGGCAAGAAAATTCTGCAGCTAGTCCTACGTCAGGTTTGTAAGGTTATTAGCGGGAAATAAGAAATCAACAATAAAACCCAAGAGGACAAATGAGGGACAAAAAAGTCTGATTGGATGGAAGTGTGAACGCTGTGGGTGAGTAATCACTTAAATAATACCGGCTTGTGAAATTCTACCTTCAGGAAAATGCTTAGAAATAAGCAGTAGTATGAATCGGTGTTTAGATGCCAATATAGTCTGTTTACAGTCTGTTTTCATGCTGCCATAGAGCTACTGTTAGAATCTACACGCATAAAATTCAGCATGACTACCTTCACTTATTGATCTGGAAATGATTAGATGTTTAGCTTTGTTATTTTAATTTAACCGAGTTGTGAGTCGTTAGCACGAAGCTACCAATAAGTATCGTTATGACAAAAACTGGGATGTTTACTACCAGTTACCTTCGTTGACATCCTGGACCGTGATCATCTATTATCTTCCTCAAAGTCTTTCTGACTGCAGCGAGTTTTCTATGATAGATACTGTCAATATTGTCGGAGTGCTGTACTTGGAATTGGGGGAGGATTGCTCTACGTCAGCATGGGGGCGGAGCCGGCGTCATGCCAATTATGGCATAAAGGCTAGAAGGAATATTTTGAATAGTGTTCTTCCATCTTCTTATACTGTAGCCCTTAATGAAATCACAGCGTCTGATTGGAAGGTGAAAGCTGTCAAAAACAGAGATTTTAAATCGGCTACTCAAACTAAAAGTATTAAAATCTGTTTCTGTTATTCCCTCGGCTTCATACCTCTTGTGAGGACACACCCCTGTAGCCAAAGTCATGTAGTTTATACTCCAGTCGCTCCAGGTTCCCAGAGGTCTCCATCAGGTACTTGGCAAGGATCTTCTTTTGCTCTCTGGAGTTGGTCGCCACTGTAATCGGGTACCAGATCTGAACAAGAATAGTCTGATAGAATGCAGAAAAGAAAAAAAAAAAAAAAAAAGTTTTTACAGACTTATGTAAACAAGAACTGAAAAATTCTTACTACGCAAAAGCCTGGTTTTACTGTACTGACTGGAACTAAAGCCTAAAACTAACAGGCGCTAGAGGGATGAAAGCTGAGAGCTCTTTCACACAAGGCCAACTGTGGGGAAAATGCATTCCTTGATGCTTCATGCTTCGATAGCAGAGTCAATGATTGGATGTAAAAACAAGTCGCTTATGTGCTGGATGGGAAATTTCAGAAACAGTTATATAACCGTAAAGCATGCGTGTTTGTATAGGTCTTCGCCCACGTCCTTTAGAATAAAGGCAAATTGTTTGTCAGCTTTATAGTACAGATCAGATTTATTATCAGTTACTGATTTTTCTTTTCTTGTTTTAAAGGAGTTTCACAGGCAGACGTCTCTTTTGGGGGGAAAAAAATAAATAAATCCTCTAATTCTGAGGAGTATATCACATAAAGCGCTGTAAAATGTTTTGAGGAAGATTAAACACATTTTTAAATTAAAAATATATCCCATGCTTTGTTGTCCTGGTTTCAATTTGCTCAGATTAAAATGCACGAAAGTGAAATTTGATGCATTTAACGAAAAAGGTAGGAAAAAAAAAAGAATCACAATTCTTCCATGCCTGACTCAGTGGGGACACTGCCGACTAGAATCTCTGTGACTGGTTCATTCATCTCTGACATTTACAAAATAGTCGACGCTTGGTTTTTAAGTGCGCTGCACCTGCAGGTGTTAACCTGCTCAAAGTGGGAGGAGAGAACGGACACATAGTAGAGCGGTTTCTTGGAAGGCGATATATTGAGCTTCCAAAGAAATAATCAGAGATGTTACAATCTGTAAAGAACCTGCTGTGTGAAACTACTTGGCAGCTCTGTGTTCTTTTGTTGGAATTGATCAATTTAGCAAATGAAAACTTTATTTGAAGTACCTGTTGCTAATATTTCCAAGCTAACTGTCTTTTTTTCTTGCATACCCTCTTCTCTTATCTCAACTTACTGGTGTCATATAGGATTTAGTTCTAGGGAGTTTGAAGAACATGGAAGGTTTCACGGGTCCGTTACCTTAAACGTTTGTTACCGAGATGTTCAATCATGATCTGACCGGACGAAAGAACGCCGTTCAAATTCATTGTTCTTACGATTTAGTGTAAAGATGTCACTCTTATCTGCAGTTCTCTAGCAGTGAGTTACTGTAAATGGTAGCAAGATAAACGGCCCACAACTAACTTTAATGAGTTGTTAAGTAAGCCTATGGTAATATTGATAAGACAGTCATTTAGGTCATGTAGGACTCAGGGAGGAGCTTATCCTTTAACATCACCGCAGATAAAAAAAAAGTGATCCGAGCTACATAGTTTAGCTGAATGGGTTCTCACATGCTCCATGTCGTAAAAAGAAACGGGAGCCGTCGCTAAATTATTGGCCTGGGATTTTCACGACGGAGACTTCACACCCCAGTCCAGACAGAGCTCTGGGAATTAGCTGGGTGATCTAGTTGTGCCTGCATTTTCATGTCAGTGCAGGTTCTGAACGCAAGATTTTGATCAGGCGTTTAATCTGAGGCAAAGCGAGAAACCATAAGAAAACTCATCCGTGGAGGAAGTACAGCAAACAACAACAACAACAACAAAAAAAAAAAGTTCCCAAATCTTTCATGTAACTTTCCCTGCACACATTGTGTCGTCTGACTCTCAGCAGGTCACATGTCTCCTCAAATATAAAACATCGCATGGACTCGTGACGTTCGGAGTTGCGGTGGAATTTGTGTTGTGCGTTAAAAAAAATTATTAATTACACGCCTCCTCGTTTAGTGTCCTTAACCTAATTTTAGTCTCACGTGCAATCGCAGTCTCAAAAAAAAACAACAACAAAAAAAAAGAAAAGAAAAATGGCCCTCAGGCATTCCAACTTAACTTAGCCAGTTCCAGTGAAAGAATAAAAAGAGACAAATGTAGAAAATGTTGGGAATAAGGACGTTTATGAAACATCCAGAAGGCACAGAAAGATATTACAAAGGGAATAGAAAACAGAAGAGAGGACAGAAAGAACCAGAAGCATTGACCCGGTGACGCAACCCAAGGACATCAAGATGACCGCCGAGGCTAATTTTACACCAGGCATGAATAATGTCTCCATGTGTGCGAGCATGGGGGAGAGGGCGTTCAAGTGTGTGTTTATACAAGGAACAACACTCACAAGGTGTGTATGTGTATAAGTACGTGGGTGTTTGACTGTTGCCACCATGTAAATTCCTACTGCAACAGTTGCCATACCCAAAAGTGGGTGTGGCTTTCAAGGTATTCCTTTCCTTCCTGAATGTTGAAATCCGTTTCAGAAACGGCTGAGAGCGACGAGCAAAAACTTAGTTGGAAAAGGAAAAGAGCAAGAGACGTTAGAGGAGGGGACAGATTAAATATTAGTCATGCTGCTCAAAGTCAGGTCAGCCAAGTCGTTGAGAACGACACATCGGTCACGTTTCTAGAAATCAGAACTACGAGGATGTGATTTCGCGCCGCTCACTATGAGAAAGCTGGATCCCTGCGGCTTTTACATGATGCCATTTCATCACGACGTCAAAATCCTTGGAAGGACGCAAATTGACTTAAAAAGTCATTACAAGTAAAAAAAAAAAAGATGCTTATGAACAATTTGTTCCAACAGATCTGTGGTTCGGTCAGGTTTAGAAGAAGAAGAGTTTTAATGAGGACAATGCTGCCAAGAGAAAGACTTGATGGCTTTAGCTTACAGGGTTTGTCTTCGTTAAACAAAACTCTAATTATGTTGCCAATGAGTTGTGCAATGTAACGAGTAGAGAAATTTACAGCTATTTTCAAAATAGAGCAGGAACTAATGGAAACCCTCCTGCTGCGACAGTCCAGTACGGAAAACCTGAAGGCAAATTTAAAGAGAATAACCGTGTGAAATAGATCACAACACATAAAATCAGACGGCATAAACATGAATATGGAGCTGCAGAGAAACTATGCAAACCTACCTCCACCCAGTTAGTGAGCCAGTAGCATTCGGGATCTGTGCTCTCCACTGTGAACAAAACATTGCCTCTGGGAATGACGCTTCCTTCTGGTACCGCCTTGATTTCGATGGGAAGATGGCCGTTGTATTTCTGCAAAAAAGCAAGTATCGCCGTCAGAACGCCGGAGAAGCTTTTATGTTGTATTACTTCAGCTTTGCAGAGAGGTTTTTACAAAAAACGGCAAATGTTTTAGAAGTCATGAAGGCCACCTTAAACACAACATTCTGGAACACAGGAATGCTTTTAGGTTAACAACTGCAGAGTGGAAGAAAAAAAAAAATATAGAATGATCATATTTGACAAGGGTTTCCCTCTCTAAGGTCCCGAAACTCCTTACTAAACCAAAAAAAAAATAAATACGACTTTAATAACTATAATTTGAGTGAGAAGGAAGGAAATAAGTAAATTAAGATTGAGGAAAAGAAAGCAAGGAAGGCAAAAATGAGGAAATAAGCAGCAGTTCCTCACCTCCAAAATGTAAGTCCAGCCCTTCTCATTAAAAACATCATCCTGGAAATGTTCCCTGTACACCTCCTTTGCTTCCTGAATCTTCTCTGGAGTCACCACCTTTCCTGAAGAGGAGGGAGGGGGAGGATGAGGAAAGAGAGAAACAACATAATAAAATAAAAGGCAACAAGTCATTAGGACGCTAATCTGCCGTTTATTGCTGTGATTAGTTTAGAGGCTTCCAGTACATGCTGACAGGGCGTTCTTATCCAATATCACACGCAAACACGCCAAAAACATACATGTGTGATTCTGAGTCTAAACCGCTTTTTTAAAATATAGAAGAGAGAGGAGAAAAGTGAAAAGTTTTACTTTTGGGGGTAATTGTATTTGACTACGTGGAGAGAACTGAGCATACCAAAAACCCCAAAACAAAAAAAACAAAAAACAACAGAGCTCAAACTTTTAAAGTTCACTTTTCAGATTTTACTCAGTAATAATAATAATAAAAAAAGTAGCGTTTTCCTTTCATTTCACGCCCCACTCTTGGCTTTCTGGGGTGCGCCGACGGTCCTTTGGTGGCCGGCCTCGTCGCTGAGCGAGGCGAGACGCTCGGCGTAGACGACACGTCTTTCTCCCTCAACCGGTGAGGCGGCAGCTGTGCTTTTGTCTCCCATTCCCTGTGTTTTCTCTCTCTCCCCCTCACCTCTGCCGCCACACCGTGAAATCCTCTTAAGAAGCAGGAGGCAGAGGCTTTCTTTCAGCTTTCTGTCCATCACCGCTCATGTCTCTCAGGGACTCTTTGGAGCACCAGACTTCACCTACTTTTGTCAGTTAGAGCAAATAATCTTTTTATGCCGAGTTCAAGGCTGCTTTTCGTTAGCTTTTCACTATTATTATTATTATTTTTTTTGGTTGCTTGAAGTTTTTGATTGTGTTTATTAGAAAATTTAACTTGTAGTGCAAAACAAAACAAAAAAAACAAGAAATGTTACCTTTTAAGTATTTGTGAAGGATGTACTGCAGGCCATAAAAGACGGTTTTGTCATATTTGACTTTTCTGCTTTTGCTGGGATCCGTCCTCTTCTCGCGGCACTCGAAGTAGGAGTACACTTTACTCGTGTTGGGGGGGTACTGTTTGTAATGAGTCACCTGTCGACACACAAATACAATTTACTAAGATTTATTGAAGACTGGCCCGCTAAACACCATCAGGAGGGGAAAAAAAACAGGAAGACATTTCATGAACTGTAATCACACACTTCCTTCCCTTAGTTATTAGCTCATTGAAAAGCTTCACAATGCAGGATTTCAAAGCTGCTACAACTCACAAACGGGGTAATATTATTACATTATAACCATGAATTGGTCCTCTGAACCTGGTTTATGTGTCACATAAATCCCAATGAAAACTGTTGAAATTTATGACTGCCATGTAGTAACCTGTCCAGAAGTTCAGAGAGTAAATACTTGCGCAACAAGCTCTACCAGGGAGGAAAGTGTTATTTTGTGTGGTTTTTAGTTGAGGTGTGCATACTGAGTCACAACACAAATAGCAAAAATAACTCTGACGGTACACCTGCTTGAAAATGACAGAATGTCTAAAAAAAAAAAAAAAAAAACACGTCTCTTCTGGAATGATAAATCCACCAATTACCTCTGACTGAAACATTGTTAAAAAGCGGACCCTCGTCTGTCACGCTCTTGCGTCAAAACACACACACACACAAAAAAAAAAACTCTTACAGAAACATCACAATCAGAACAAAAACGTGTCGGGATATTCAACCTTCCCCTCCGTCCCGACCGCGCCATTGTTCGCGGAGAGAGTTTTGCGTGCCTCGTGCGGGAACCTCTAATCTACTGCAAACAAGCTGCGTCCAAACTCAGCGGCTTGTAAACTTAAGTAAACAGTGCGAGACGTGTCCGGGCGCGTTCCGAACACAAACTGGAATAAAAACCGAAAATAAAGGCCCATGCTCTCCCAGATGGCTGGTGCCACAATGGCATCAATTAAATCTCAAACGAGTACAGAAATGTCCTCGGGGGTCCTACTGGAGGATTCAATGATTTAACCCTTTTGGCGCCGCAGCACAGAATCCGCTCCCTGCATTTGTAGCCGCAGAGAAGGAACGGCAGACGAAGTTTTATGACTAAACGAATGAGACAAAGAGTAATTAAGAGCAGAAGACGGCATTTCCCTCGACTCAAAGTCGCACGTTTGTCCCTTCAGTCGGCGACAATCTCTCAGGGATAAAATAAAAGAACATAATTTTGCACATGACAGGCAGATTTAAAGACACTGGGAGTAAAGGAGCGGCTCCCGGCTGACACGCCGGCAGCAGATAAATGTCAACGAACTACTGAGTTTCTTTGACCTTACCGTGTCCTTTCCTTGGAGGTTTCGAGGACTCAAAATAGAGCCGAGACGCTGAACATGACACTGGGCCGGACCGCGGGAGCTCATGTTCTGCTCCACGCGCCCTGACGTTTACCGGCACGCAGCGTTTTCACATTTAAAAACCTAGAAACCGGTTTATCCTCCGAGGGTACTGACCGTTTATTGGCTGCTGTAACAGGACACGAACGAAAAGCAATTAGATAACAAAAGGGAGGACAACTGGATTACAGATCAGACTCCATTTAGTTCATAAGACAGATTTATTTAAGGAAGCAGAAAGGCATGGTCGGAATAAAGACGGGCCAGCGGTGTCATGGTGTGCCGATAATCGTAGAGATAAGAATAATGACGATGTGTGGTGTTTCTTTTCTCCCTCAACTGTTCTGCGTTTGACTCATGGTGGTGGCAGCATCATCCTGTAGGAATTATTTTGATCAGGAGTAACCAGGAAGCTCACCAGAGTTGATGGTAAGATGGATGGAGCTAAATACTGGAAAATACTGGAAGAAAACCAGTTGAAGGTTGCAATATATATATATAAAATCCACTAAAATATTTTTGAAAACTTTTTGCTTTCTGTTTTGTTACATCACTAAGAATGGCAGGAGGATAGGGTTGCTTTGCATATCTGAAGCTACATGTATGAGGATTCCCTTTCCGTTCGATGCCAAAGTTGAACAGGAAAACAGCTGCGGGCGAAAACAGAACAACTCAGATGATTTGGTTTAATTACACCAAAACACAGATCATTTGGCAGGTCAACCCAAGCGCACGTGTACATGTCACGCTTCCATTTTTTTCTTTTTTCTTAATGCGACAGTTGCCACCCTCATGGTGACAACTCTCAAGCTGTGAAGCAGATTTTTCCGGGACTTCTAACCATATTTCCCAGCATTCGTAGGTGTTGCACAAACACCGCACACCTGCACCTGCGGTGCGACGCCGGACTTGCGTATCCAGACAAAAGGCACACTTTAATGGCTTATCAATAAATGCACAAGCTGCTTTTCCTGACAAAACAACACATGCACAGCATTTATTCTTTTGTGCAAGAGGCTCAAACTGATTCCAAATAAGCCTGAGAGAATTAGTGTTTGACTTAACCTTGTTTACCTTTGGCATGACTCAACTATTTTATGGGACATAACTTTAAAAGAAAGAAAGAGAAAACTGGCATCCACTTTTGTCTATTAAGATTAAACTTGGGCAAAGTATTAAGAGTTTATTTTAATATAGTTCAACTGACATCATTGGTGTCGTTTAGTATTTTTTATGACTTCAAGGCATAAAATGTTCTTACTTGTCATAACTTGAAATGTGACCAAGTTGCAATAGCTGTTAAACGTCCTTTTAATGACATGCCGGAGAAGGTTCTCTCCTGCTGCTTGTTAAGTAGTGCAGTACTGCCCCTCCCCTACCTGTTTCTTCACACCATCAGAAAGAAGGCTCTTACACTAATGCCTTGCTTACAAAAAAAATTATTTGATTTCTTTAGAAATAGCTTTAATCGAGTAAATCAAAGAGGGTCATGGGGTGGAAAATAAAAAGAAAGCGCCACCTACTGGTCTTATTAGGTAAAAGAATTTGTTTTATCTAAAAACTGCAGAGAAGTGTATTATCCTTCAACTAAATTAGACCTTTACTGTACATTTTTGCTCAAGTATATGGATAAAAATGCGACAGGTAACATTATTTATCTGTATCAAATGAATCAATATCAATTTCGTCAATATATAACGCTATATTGTGAACTATAACTTGTACCAAACTGTTAATTATAACACAATATTTTACGATTAGGATAATAGAGACACATAAGCCTCGCTGGAATAGTCAAATGTATTAAATATGACTGTAGATTATAGTAGATCATAAGCTTGAAATCCCTTTTACACCAGCAGTTCCTCTCGAAAAAAGGAGCTGGCAGTGAGTAACATTAATATTTGGATTTTAACTAACAAAAGATACAACACGTTGGTTTCAGGAGCAAAATAAAAAACCTGTATTCCTCAACCAGACGAAACTACAAAACACACAGAAGCGTAACAACCAGAGGCGCAATGACAACACAAAGTACAAATTTAGCCAAAACTAAATAGAGTTTGGTTTATTTTTTCTGTTTTTTTAGTTCCTGGAATGAATATTTTCATGCTAAATACATATTTAGTGATTGAAAAACCCATTAATGTTACTTTATCAGGCTCCTGAATGCCATCATGCTGCATATTTATGCTCTTTTGGGTAAATCGAATCATATTTTTCCTTAAGCTCGTCATTCAGGAAGAAACCTTTGTAGGCCGAGGCTCATTTATTATGCTACGCTGACATTATGAAATTAGTCATTAGTTACGATGTACGTGAATTTTCCAGCCACACGTTTGCTCATCCAGGCTCATCTCTGTTTCCTTTTCACACAAATGAAACTATAGGTGTGTACAACTGCCGACCCATTTATCTTCTAGTATTTCCAGTTTGAAGGTGAACTTGAAACTAATTTGGATCGTGTCAATTTTTATGGCTTGTTTGAGACACATTATGTTTGACTTTATGTAATTCATTTGGCAAAGGTAAATCATTCTTTTCCTAATTAAAAAAACTATTTGTCCAAACACTTTATTGATTCACTTAGTACAATAAAATACTATCTTATCTAGCTGCTGTTCATTATGATTTATGAAAGAAAGATACCAAAGCTATTTAAAGGTCAAATACTTTGTAACGTGGTCAGAATAGTTTGAATTTGAGCTACGCCAAAAAGAGTATTTATATACTTAGCAACTAAAATGAAACTAAGGAAAACAGAAAGCAAAACCAGTCCACCTTTAACCTGCCCAGTCTGAAGCAAATTCTGTTTTAAAGATTTATAACAATATCTGTCTGTTTTAGCTACAACTGACTCAGCGGTTTTAATTCTCCCGTTTGCTATCCTCATTATAATTAATTTCTTGAAAACACATTTCAAATAATTACTTTGTCACACAAGCTTCACACGCTTGGTGTTTGAGCTCCTCAAATCAAGCTAAGCTGATTTTATTACTGGGCCGATTTTGTTGCGGAAAACATCTGACACTTACCACATACTTCTGCTTTTTAATACGTTTCACAGCTTTTACAAGGTTATCATTTCAGTTTCATTAAATTTGTGAACAAATACTTCTTTTTCCTTCCCAAATCTGGTGTCATCAAACAACCTACTCCTCAGCCGAGCTTCAACATTCAATAAGTTTCTTTAAAAATCTCATAAAGGTGCACCTTTAACATTTTAGACATTAAGAGTTTGGATATTTTTGCCTACTTTCACATAGTCCGACTCTCCAAAACAGCGTCTTAAGAACGTAAGAAACTGGAACTAGATTATTTTGATCTATATATTTTTTTAATTATTTATCTAAAAAGTTGTCAGTTCTGGGAACAGTCAGGAATGTTAGTGGCTAAAGAATCTTAACTAATTTGTCCAAAAATGTTATGAAATACAATTTATCTAAATGGTCTTTTAAAAAGGGGAAACATTTTTACACCTTATGGCTTCATTATAGAGAAACTTCACCTCTCTGATGACATGTAACATATTTTCTAATAGGTTTTTATTTGTCTGCGTTAATATACAATGCTAAACAAATTTAGCCAGATTTACGTCTTAAGATTTCAACACTATTCAGTGACTGTACGGTTTAGTTTAAACTGGATTTTTATTATTTTCTCATTAAAAATATATACATATCACAGCTTAATTTTACCTAACTGTGCCCTTAGCTAGTTAGTTTTTTTTTTTTAACTAGTTAGTTTTGCTTGGCATTCTGCACTCATTATCAGCATCCTGTTGTCACATGACCTTTACATGGAAACCACTGCCTACGTGCTATAAAATCATCACACGCACATTTGGTTTGTGTACATTGTAATTAAGAGCCGGTGTTTTTAATTTTGCCATTACAGATTTTATTACCTTAAGCGGTAACTGGGGTAGAAATTTTCCGAGCGGATAAATAAATAGCACGACTTTGGACCCAAGGCAACCATGCTGGCACGAAAATTAAATTGGTGCGGTTCTCTTTTAACTTTCAGTTTTGTTTTCTTGAAAGTCGCTCCAGGTTAATGTTTCGCCCAGTGAGACTTTGCCCAAGTGTGGCTCACCCGAACAATTCGCAAAGCACTTGGTAGCTGTTGGCCAACATTAGCTTGTTTTTTTGTTTTTTTTACATGTCAACCCTCTCTTTCAACCTTTTGCGGTCTCTGTAAGCTAGCTGGCTAGTTCAGTTAGCTGAATACAACAAGGACCAGCAGAGCCGATTGGGAACCAATTCCATAAAAGCAGCAGCCATCCAGGGTGGGAGTCCGCTAGCTCACAGAGAAATGCCGCCTATGTGGATTTCTCTGTCGGCGGTACCAGTGCTCCCCTCCTCCAGCTCATTAATGCCTGCGCTATCCCGAAAGACGCCGGCCACGCAGAGCAGCGTGATGGCCTTGGGTCTGGTGATGAAACCACCTTGACTTGAGCAATTTTCATTCCGTGCTCACCACGCTCCCACCCGGCCTCCCCTCCGAACCCATCCTGGATACCGTACCTTGTAGGAGTCGGTCGCTAGCATTATGTTGAAGTCGGTTTCTCTCGTCTCCATCTTCCCCTCCGAGGTTGTAAGTCGCGGCTGTCAGTGTGTTGTGTTGCGCGCCCTACTGCCAGAGGCACCAGAAAGTGAGGAGAGGAAGGACAAGCGGACGGGGGAAGGGGCGGACGCTGTGTCGTCACAAAATCTCCGGCAATTCTCGTTTATGTTCGGGAGTCACTCGGCTGGAACAAAGATCGTGTATATTTACAAAGAAATCTCAATTTTTTTTTTCTTCTACAAGCCTCTGAGACAATGTTGCGTTTTAGATTTAGAAAAGGAAATACGCTTCCTATCAAACTTTTTAAATAGTTACAAGCATATAATAAAGGTGTATTTTTAAGTATGTAATTTTAGAACAACTATTTTTTGCAAAAAAGGTGCATAAAGGTCCAAATTTTGCAATATTTAATAAGTAAATAAATAAATACATAATTGTAAGAAAATTGTTGATACATGGATTGGATGAATTCATTAGTAATTAAATGCAAACACATCGGTATACTGTTGACTGAAACACTTTCTACTCAAAAGGAAATCCTTCCCATAAACACTTACATACCATATATTACATAATTACGAGAGTAAGGATGTAATTTATTCTACATAATTGGTGAAACTGAATGGTGGCTGCACTGCACACCTTATATTTTTCTTCTCATATCTTCGGTAGATCATACATGGGAAATGCTAGGATGACAACCGCTTTATTTTCAGCTTTTCTTGGTTGAAGTTATGACACACAACCGCGAAGTGCTGGCACAGTGACAGGCCAGAGTGGCACCGGCGCAGTGAGACATTCCATCCCGCTGGACGGACGCTTTTCTCAGCCAATGGTAGCGATCCACTCCGGTCTCTCATCCTGGAGGAGGGCGTGGTTAACTCTGGAGCATCGTGCTATTTCCGCATGTCAATAAAAAGAAGTCTGACATGTAGAGAGGAAGTATGATCTAGACCAGACCTGGGCATTTTAAGGCCCGCGGGCCAGATATGGCCCGTTGGGCATCCCTGTCCGGCCCGCGTCCCCCCAGTCAAAACAAAACACCGTATTTTCGTGTGCATGCGACACAGCTGTCTTTTATTTTGAAATGGCTTGACGCACCGTTTATGAATGCACGTACGTAAATGCTAACGCACAGCAACAGGTGATGCTAGCAGCCGAATACACGATCCCCACAAAATGTCATCTCACGGTAAAAAAAGAAAAGTTGATTCCGAATTCTACATTTTTAACAAGGCATGGACAGCGAAATATTTCTTTATTGAAGTCAAAGGCAAGGCCGTGTGTTTAGTTTGTGGTGCGCAGGAGGCTGTGTTAAAGGAATATAATATCCACCGTCACTACGTGACCAAACACAGAAGAGATACAAGAACTTTTCAGAGAAAGAGCGCGTCACTGAGTCGTCTGTACTCGTAGCCAAGTTGCTCAACAAACTTTTTACAAAACGCCTGGCATCTAGAGGAGCTGCAGTCAAGGCAAGTTTTGTCATATCCCACAAGATTGGTAGGAAGAGCAAACCTTTCTCTGACGGAGAGTATATTAAGCAGTGCTAATATGTCCTGAGAATAAAGACGCTTTTGAGAACATCTCCCTCTCCCGCCGCAAACGTAACGAGAAGGATTGAGGGCATCGCGACGAACCTGGTGCTGCAACTGAAAGACAGCGTGAATGATTTTGAGTACCGGTATTTTTCCCTGGCTTTGGATGAGAGCTGTGACATACGGGACACTGCCCAGCTGCTCATCTTCTTAAATATTTTATTACAACAAGAGGTGTGAGAAAATGAATAATGAGTAAAGATTAAATTTGAGTCATTGCTGGATCGGCCCTCCAACATATTTCAGATTTTTCATGCGGCCCCCTGAAGAAATTAATTGCCCACCCCTGATCTAGACAAAGCCTACGAGTGCTGTTTCTAGTTTTGCCTGTTCGCAAAGTAGGCATAAAAAAACCCCCATGCGGTCACATGATGAGCAAGGGAAACCAGATGTTAGGTGCTGCCCAAGTTTAAGGACACTATTTTCTGTGGAAGGATGGTACCATAAAACAAAAGGACTCTAAGAGACATGTTAAAGCTGAAGGAACAGTTTGATCTGCAGAGAGATGTGGTGTTTGATCTCCTCAGGAAAGAAGCGTCGGTGTGCAGGGTGAAAGGTGAGGCGTTCAGGTGTTCGCGGAGTGAGTTTGTTAAAAATTAAGGAATGAGCTAAAATGGTTAAGATTTAGCGTGCGTGTTATTGCTCAGCAAATGTATTAGAAGCCAACTTTAATCAGCTCGAAAGAAATCTGAATGGCTGTGATTTGTTGCGTTTACGTTTGCATGTAATAAACAGCAGGTGGGGCTATTTGCCTTGTTATAAGAAGGAAACGTTTCAAAAACAACGCACATAAAAGTAATAAAACATGTGTAAACAGACATTTAAAAAAATGAGATAGAAAATACTTGGGAATATTTGGAGCTCTATCATGCAGCATTTTACAATGTGTTGAATAATTTAAATGCTTTATGCCCCTTAAAACAATAAGTCTGTAGTTTATTCTTACAAATAAAAATCAAATGACTGAAACGTGGTACATTACATTTGTATCTATAAAAATGCAATTGTATAATTGTGAAGCGAAATGCAAAATCAAATTCTAAATTTATTCTGAAATATTTTCAAATGAGAAAATGGAAATTTCACATTTTAAATCAAGGGATGGTCCGGTCAGAGTTGATTAAATTAAATTTGATTCAGAATCTGTAGCAAGTCTTGGAAATTTGACAAAAAAAAAAAAAAAAAATTATATATATATATAAAATCAAAGTGGTATAAATGTTTTTGAAAGGCATTGATGATAACGTTGCCCTTGCAGAATACTCTGAAGATGTGGACACTCGTATCCTAAACATCGAAAGAGATGGGAGTGTACTTTACTCTTGGAAGGTAAGCTTTCTGTCAGTCACCACATGTGAGAACTTTTATATTCTCACATATAATATTAACTTTTTGTTGGTGTCGTTTAAAATGCTTTTCCTTTCCATTGCTGGTATTTTAGCAACACGCATGCCCAATTACATTAAAGTAGATTTCCTGGACGATAACTCTCATGACGCATGTAATGTTGAAGATATTTGTCATTTGAAGAGTGTAATAGTGTATAATTACAATTATTATTACACATCAGAAATCATTCTACATTGATGTATTATTATTATAGCTCTCTCATAAGAAGTATTCTTATGTGGTCATGGCTTTAAGGCTGTGTTGAATCTATCATGAGTGAAACATTAAAATTCAAGGTTTTTCTTTGTGTCTGCAATCCATCCTCAAGTTGGAGCTATCAAAAAAAAAAAAAAACCCTCTCTCTTCATTCTGATATGAATCAGTTTGACAATTTTGGGTATTTTTGGAATCGTTTCTAGAATTGGAAACTAAGGTCTGCTCTTCTGCTGCAAGGTATAAATGTTTAATGATGGACCCCCTGAAGAATGTGTTGCTCTTGGAGGTTGAAGAGTGTGAATGACTGTCAGGTCTTTTAAGGCTCTGAGTTGAAAGGGATTGTTTCTCTCCCCTCCCCATCTAGTGTGATTGTACTTCAGTTTTTATATCAGGCTTTTTCTTACATATATATATATATATAAAAAGAGATTCGAAGTCATATTAGCAATGTCTTTCAATCCCATTCAGTTCATGTCATATGGCAAGTAGAGCTACTTCTTCAGGCAGATTAAGAGTATTAACCACATATTAGCACAAGAAATGGGGGGGGGGGGCTACTTGGGTTGAGGCTAAAATAAAACAATTTAACTCAAAATAAATTTCACAAAAGCAGCATTAACAAATTCAAAAATGGTTTTAGCTGAAGGAAGTTTTAGAACATCTTAATGAATTTTAATTTTAAAAAGGCTAACTGAGAAACAACATAGTCTGCCAGCTTGTTTTTGTTTGTTTTGCAATCTGGGAGTTGTACAATCAAAATTTTAGGGGGAAGTTTGCCGAAATGTCCTCTACGAAAGAGGCAAGCTAAATCTCTCATCAATGTTTTCCGCTCATTAGTAATCTAGACTGTCTGATTTTCATATTTTTAATTTAGAGACAACCTGATGACTCTTCCCAGGTTGATGGGAGCAATTATTGGTAAAGTCCCCCCCCCCCCCCCCTCATTTAACTTTGCGCTAAACACCTGTGTGCTCCAGAAAGGCAATCTGCCAACACTCGCTGCTTTTATAGAGGAAGCTACACTTCCTGATCAGCAGCATCTGGCTACTTATTAGCCCCAAAATTCTTTAGAAAGGCTGGAATGAGTCATTTCCAGAATTTAAACCGGGTACAACTTCCTCTTAACTACAAGAGCTTGACAATTACAACTTTTTAATATAATTCTGGTCTGTTCTTAAAAGGGAGCAACAGTCACCACAAGGATTGGGAAATATGACCCCAACACTAAACAGAACAAGGTACTAAGTTGCTGTATACACAACGGCTTTATTTTCACTTTTATTCCATGACTGCACATCTGCACACTCAACTCTATGCCTTCTACCCCGTCAGCTCCTCTACACATTCGACAAACAGGTTTGTGTCAGCAGCTGCTCTCTGAACAAGGAGGGGACTCTACTAGGTAAGCTTCGGTCATGTACAAATGAAAATCTAACAACTGAACTTGGTTGTTGACCTCAAATGAAGTTTAAGAGTATGTGTCTGGAGAGATGTATAACTTTATGATATTATAATGCAGGAACTGTGTTATAAGGGAGAAACTCTTGCATATTCTCTGCAGCCATGCTAAAGGATAGTTAATGAATACAGATTTAGCGTGACTGTTTCTGCAGCATTACTTTAGCTGGGGGTTTTTTATGCTTTCAGCGGTCAGCTTGGCACAGAGCCCCAGTGGACAGGAGCGCCTCAAACCAAGTAACCCTCCAGAAATGCTGTCTTCTATTTCAGCCCGTTAAATAATTTAAACCCCAAATGAATTTGTGTTTGATAGAAACATTTCTCCATCGTCCCCTGCCTGTCTAGTATCAAAGTGTCTGACTCTGCTGATCGAGATTCACCCCATAAACAACACCAAGGTCCTCAAGGCGGTGGACTGCAGAGTCAAAGTGCAGGTAGAGTTAAAGAAGCCCGTTCCCACCTCCTAAAATTTAACAGCAACGGCCTGAAATCGGGTCACGTTTCTTTTTTTATTTCCCAATTCAGATTTTAGAACAAAGAAAAACATTAAGGCTTTACAACCACACAAAATATTTATACTCCTTTAAATGCGGTGTTTCATATTATGATAAAAAGAAAGAAGAAGTTGTTTGCAGCCAAATGACAAAGAAAATGGCCAAACGGCAACAACCACAAAACGATTTCTTGTGCAATTATTGTTGTTCTGGTATTAATCAAAGAAGCACAAAGCACAAAATCCCCACCATCAAACGTTGTCGTGGCAGTGTCTTGCTGCGGCGAGACTTTTATTAGCAGCTGTGGCGAGACTTTTTATCAGCAGGGAGATGGAAGCACATCAGAACTGGATTAAAGATGGAGGTGCTAACTATAGGGAAGAACATATAAGTGGCTCCAAAAGGACCGAGGTAAAGTTTCACCTTCAGCAGGAAAATTAACCCTTCAGATACAAATCAGATCTTTTATAGAATATTTTAAATTGAGACATTTTAACTGGTCCAGATGAGTGTCGACTCTGGTTGACTACAAACTCACGCCAAACTGTTCAAAATAAAGCGTTATTGCTGCATCTGACCACTAGTTGGCAGTCTTTCGCCTTCTCAGTTTTTTTTTTTCGTTTTTTTTTAAATGTTGGTTTTAGATAGTTTTCATCAAAATGTGCTCGTCAGCAAAGCTGTATTTTAGCTATGTTAAATAGTAAAAAAAAAAAAAACATTCTTTGATATTGCTTGTTTAAATATGGTAACCGTGTTTGGAAAAGGTACACAGGGTATTATTTTTGTCCAATTATCTCAACGGCACCTTAGCCTGAAGTCAGATTTATCTCATGTTTTTTTATTTGAATTTGTTAAATCTAATGATCACGTCTTTCTTTCTACATGCTACTGCACGCCTTTAATCGATCTCGCATGGAGATGTCTTATCTTTTGAAGCTAAACTAATTTAGGATGCAGATTATCCAGGAGAAATCTTTATGCGTTCTTAAGGTGGATTAGAGCCTTAATTATCAAGTCGTCTTTAAATTTACATGAACCCATATTAGAATCAGGATTCTACAAATAAGCACACTTGAATATTCATTGTTTTAACAAAAAAAATAAACCATCTCAGCCTGCAGGTAATTCAAAGCAATGCATTGTAATCCCAGAAATAAGAAATACTATGCAAGGATAAAGTTCTTGGAAACCAAAATCGATTAATTCTTTGCCTTTTTGTAATCGATGCTTGACCTATTTTTAGAACTAGGTCAAATATTTTAATGAACATATTTTTAATTCATAATTTTTGCATTTTTAAAATTTAGTTTTCAAGGAAAATATCTGAAGTAGATTCTAATTTTATAATTAATCAGTTAAAACAATTATATTATTACAATTTAATAAACATTGAAATTATTTAAAATTGAACTAATAATTAATTACTGATCGTTTCCCTGGAAAAAAAAAGTCAACATGATATTACCCACATATCGGTCTGTTTTCTCCAAAAGAGGAAAGACATGTATACATGTGTTGGTCTTCATAAATCAGCAGGTGGGTAAAACTAAATGGCTGCACCGCTAAGCTTACCCGTATCTGAAGTTAAGGCAACGATTAAAATCTGTTTAAAGGCTGTTTACATTTGCTGGAACAGAGCCATTATAGGCGCATTAAATCTGTAAAGATATGCATCATTTAATTTGTATTAACCATGTCAAACAAGCATTTTTCCATTTCATTGAAGTTATTACATAAAACATGACCACAATATTAGACAAAACACGAAAAAAAAGTTTTAAGTCAGAATATTGTAGCTGTTTTTTTAAAGTCTCCGTCGTTGGATATAAATGGTGCGTCCTCAAGGGCTTATTCTATCAATGTTAACGTGGACTCTACGTTTAATCCGCATCGTGTTTGTTTCAGTTCCTCCATCAAGACACCGAGGCGAAATCAGCGCTGGAGAGCCATCTGCTGCTGTTCGCTGAAGATGGATGTCAGTATTCTTGCATCGTTTTCTGTTTGCGGTGTATATTTAATGCTCAGCTGCAAGTTACACGATGAAACCAAATTGAAAGTTATGGGGGGACAAACTAATTGAGTTATCGATGCATGATTGATGTTTCAGATGTGGATTTGTACCACGTGCTTCTGAGCAAACAGGAAGGCTACAGAGTGGTAAGTTACAGATTCCTCCTCACTACTGCTTTTCTAAATAAGGAGTTTGTGTTTAGGGTTTGTTCAGATTCACATTCTGGATGTTCCTGCGGATAAATTATGTGGATTTCGGTGCAGCCAAGACAGCAAACGCTCAATGATTAATAAGGAAGCCCATCGGAAAGCGTTTAGAGAGGCTGAGAGCAAAAGAATGCACCGTTTCAAAAAAGCCTGAGCCAGCGTGTGCAGAGTGCGTTATCCTCCAGAGGAGATTTCGCATTAAGATTTCGGCGCGTCTGCGAGGCTGACCGTGAATGTTTTGCGTGAACCAGGTGATCTCAAATCCCGAGCGCTTGTCCAGGACGGCGGAGAGGCTCCTAGAGGACTTCTGCTGGGCCCAGTGGGACGGACACACACAAAGGCTCTACTGTCTCACGCGCAAGGTGGCACATACAAAAATACATCCGTCTTCCCTCTCGTTAATGTGGTCGTAAATAACACGAGATGCATAAAAATCTGATTTGTAGGACAGGTTCGTGCTGAGATGCATCCAGTTTTACCCGAACCAAAGCTGTGACACTGTGGTAGGCCATCGTTTGGCGTTAGAAACGATTCCAATTTTGCATCATTGATCTCCGTGCAATAACAGTCACTTGTTTTCACAGTTTGAGCTCGTTTTGAAGCTGCCTGCTAATGCGTTCCACACCGTCAGGTGGGCAAACCGTTGTTTACACTGCTGAAAACCAATCTGTATTCAGTACTGAGCTTGACCTTGAATGTTGACTTTGCATACCTGTGTGTGTGTGCGTGTGTGTTCAACAGATTTGTAAGTTTAGGTTTTGACCACTATCATGTGGAAAAACCTGAGCAGGAGCTTGTCAGGATGCAGGTGTTCACAAACCAAAACGGTAACATATTCACACTTCACACCTGTCTGTTCATACATATTCTTTCTTTGGTAAAAAAAAAAAAAAAAAAAAAAAAGACAGAAAAAAATGTACATGTATAACATTTTGTGTTTTTGTGTTTTATGTTTCTCAATGAAAACAAGAAAGTAAGTCCATAATGTAGTTCAATAAGAGCACATGGTGAAGGGTTTTATTACAACACCTGACCAAACTCCTTGAACTTTTCTAAGTTTTGTCATGATGGAACCACAAACCTCTGTAAAAAAAAAAAAAAAAAAAAAATTAGAGCGGTTAAATAAATTAGTACAGGATTGTGAAGTGGAAGGAAAAAAAAGTTTTTCCATGTTTCTAAAGGTGTTCCTGTTAAAGTACAACATGGAAGTGTAGATGCTGTCCATCCCATCTGATGCATTGGGAAAGATTTTAATCTCTATACTTGCAAATATGGTAGAGATTTACACCAAAAGACTTCCAGCTTTAATACAATATACAATAATACAAATGCTGCACTGTTTTTGTTTATATTGTATCTTAAAAACACAAAATATATTTTTCCTTCGACTTCAGAATCGAGTGAAATCCCAACAGAGTTGAAGATTGCTTTTTTTATGAGAAAATGTGAATAAGTTCAACGGGTTTGGATCATTTCGCAGGGAACCGTGTGTGTGTGTGTGTGTGTGTGTGTGTGTGCGTGTGTGTGCGTGTGTGAAATTAAACAAGATGGCAAATTTGACCTCAGAGGATCAGAAAATCATCACACGGATCATGTTCTGATAAATAAACGAGGTCTTCGCTCCAGTAAAAAGCAATAAAAAACACCATGTCAGATCAATAGGACAAGAATACGTTGACCTTGATTTGTTTGGACATATTCATAATAAGCCTCCATTAAATTTTTTTTTCTTATTTGTCTAATGTAGGCAATGTTTATCTAATACTGAGACTTGTGTGTAAAAGGCAAAAAATAAATAAAAGGAAGATAGTAGAGAAAAATGTTGGAATATTCTCTAGGTACTTTACAAGACAAACAGCTATAGACCCACCAAAAATGAAGACATTTTTAGATGTCTGTTGAAATGCAAAAAAAACGGCAGAAGATGGAACAAAAATTACGTTCTATCAGACTGTCTGAAACATTTTTGTTATTGAATTGCACGGCAATTTCAGAGTTTTGAATATTTAGTTTACTTCATTTATGCTAAAAATACAAACACTCATAATGAAACAGGGGCAGAAGATTCTAAAGTGATAATTGCTTAAATAATTTCATGGATGAGTGGATAACATGATAGTGAATGAAACAAAAAAAAATTCCCCCTTAGGCTACTCTTATTTTCCCAATGCTTATTGTGTGTGCACTTGGAAAACACTTAAAATAGTGAGAACATTTTTATATTGGTCAGATGCTAGAAGTGGGCATGATCATGCACCGTTTTGAGGAAGAAATTTGTTCGAGAGGAGTGAGCAGTATTGAAACTACAAAAAAAAACAAAACAAAAAAAAGTCCAGGCCTCATTGTTGTTTCCATAAAAATGATATTGTTTTAAGAAAATGAAACGGAGAATTACCAGGGTATCGAATTTATGCATTGGGCTGTCGGGTGTTTGCTTTTGGAATCCAAATCAGAAACTTTACATTCTTCTTTTTCTTGGCCTTTTAAGTACGTTTGATTAATCGCGCGCACATGCAGAGGGATTTAATTATAATTAAAGTAGATCATTTATAATCCATGACTCCTAAACTTCTTTTTCTCGGCTCGTCTTTTCAGGTAGCATGTGTGTTTGCTACAGCCATCCGCTAACGGACAAACAGGAACTGACCTACGTTGTGGTTTTAGTTCACAAAGGTGAGCACGCCCCTTACCTCTCTGCTCGGCTCACGGTACAGTACATTCCTGCTTTCTGGACTCATCCCATCCCGATCATGTGGGAACATTTCACTCCCTGCAGATTGCACCAAGAGGTTCAGAGTGTCCCTCGGAAACGACGCGCTGAATTCAGACCAGCTTCATCCGCTCTTCATCCCCATAGGTCGCTGCACACACAGAAATGCATCATAACACCAGAATATGTTTCAATTTGTAACTTTGACTGTGAAGGAATGGGAGGAGTGTGTTATTTTCAACCTCATCGTGTGAGCTACTATCCAGTGCACGTGTGTAAAACTCAAGGCCCGTGGGCCAAATCTGGCCCGCAATAGATTTTTATGTGGCCCCCTAGACTCCAGACTAAATATTATGTAATCAATCAAATCAGTGCACTTTTTATTTGTTAACTGACAAATTTTATCAACTGCTTGAAAATTATAAAGGGTAACAAGTTGTGCTAATAATTAGGAGTTATTGATATTTTAACAGTTTGTGAACAGGTTTAATCAATACATTCTGGCACAACCGGCCCTTTAAGAGCATCCATGCTCTTGATTTGGCCCAAAACAGAAATGAGTTCGACACCACTGCCCTGGTGTCTAAGAAACATCTCTTTTGCAGAACATGCTCTCTGACTAGGACGCTGCGTTGCTTTTACATGCAGGTTACTACATGCTGGTTTATCTGCGGGGTTGTTTCCTGCACTGCATCAACACCAGGCAGCAGGAGTTGCTGTGCCACTCCCTTTTTCTAACCGGTAACTCACAATTCAAAGCCTAGACTTTCAAGGTTGCTTTCGCTTCATCGTCCGTGTCCGCTTTGTCAATTTTTAAAGGTCAGGATGTCAACTTAGGCGCGCAGCTTCAGTCAGACGCTCTCACCGTGATGCACAAGGATGATGAAACCAGTGTTCGCCTTTTGGAGCTGGCAAGTGGGTCGATTCACACCGCTGAGCTTAGCCCGGCTTACCTGCTGCACATCCTCAGGTCAGATGCGCGTCCCCGGTGAGTGCAATGCAAAACTCTTTTTTTTTCTTTTCTTTTTTTTCTTTCCCACCTCGAAGTGCAGTGATGGTGACATTGGTGATTTAAATGTAAATAGACAAGAGATATGAGAGCATAGAGATGGTGGAACATTGCTAGAAAAGAAGCAGTCGGGTGGAAACGGAGGGTTATTTTCTATTTGTCGGAGTTGTTTTCGTGTGTACACACTTCCTGAATTTTAAATAAATTTGACTTCAACCACAAAGTTTGGAAGCATACAGACCGGGAAGAGCCATCGGACTCAAAGTTGCTCTGTCCTCTGATTTCATGAGGTTTTCTCCTCAAAGCAAAGGGATTCACTTTTACACATTCTGTCTAGTTACAACTCAAGTTGGCTGGAGAGTGTTGACAAACATTAAATTTTTTAGTTTTTCACGACATTCTCAATTAGAGTTAGATCTACACTTTGACTAGGCCAGTCACTATCCTCCAGTTAAAAAACAAAACAAAAAAAACAACTTTTGAAGCCTTTAACTGGATTTCTTTATAGATTGACCTGTAATTAGCTCCATCCATGCTCAGAATCTCCTCTTATCTCCTTCGTTTGTTTCTGTAGCAACTGTATGTCTGATTCCCATTTTGAGTGGCATGGTCTCTAGTTACAACTACAAGTCTGATTTCTAAAGGTTGTTATTTTCACATGGCTTTTTTAGGGATATGTGAGGAAATATTTTTACACCCTACAATGTTTAGACAAAAAAAAAAGAAGAAAACGACCGATTTTCTACTGCTACGAGTTTGCATATCGAAGGGCCCTCGAACTACTAACACCGGCGTAACGTCAACTGTTGCCCTCTTCATCTGCATCCGCTCACATTAAAGGCACATGTCATGTTTTTCCACCTATGCCCAAGGTGTCCCAGCAGTAGGACCGACCCCCGACGCCTGGCTGCCCTCCACTGCCTGCTGGTTTTCATGGGAGATGACCCGAAGCTGGAGCTGAAGGTGCGCATGCAGACAGTATAATGAAGTGTGTGGACAAAGATATTGACCTTTAGAGTCCAAAGGCACGGAGCTCACGCTCGCATCTGGCCGTGCATTTCGATATTATCTGTTGAGCGCAAAAAAAAAAAAAAAAAAAAAAAAGAAAATCAAGAAAGGTGAAGTCATTGATTGTTGCCAGGTTTGGAAAAAGAAGAAGCACAAGATCAATCTGCTCTCCTTGAAGCAAAGAAGAGGAGAAAGAAGGAAAGAGAACAAATACACTTAGGTTACTTTCATGGATATCTACCTTTAGGAAAATTGATTTCATAAGAATAATTCATAGGGCAATTCATTGTTTGTGCAGTTCTGTGGAAATGCTGTAGGTGTCAACCTTGAGTTGGGGAAAGAAAGGTAGGAGGAACATAAACATTAAACTGAAGTTGTGATTAAACCAGTGAGAGAAGACAAGTGGGCAGAGTCAACGGCAGAAATTAATGGCTTGATATTTGGTTTGGACACTGTGCTGAGTACGACTAAGACTTTATTAGTATTAGATCTAAAACAGGATGTTCCAGCTGCCCTTATGGATGAAATAAATAATTTCCTTAAAGGTTAAATGACTCACCAGCTTGAGTAGGGCACCCAACAATAGAAATTGGGACACCCCGCACCGCGTTTGGGATCTGTGTTCTTTGTTTTTATGGGGGCCTGCTTTCAGCACAACAGCACCTTTAGCAAATGTGATTGCGTGTTCATGTTTTTGGCTCTGTTCAGATGAGTTTGCAGCTTCAGGGAAACGCTGCGCGATTCCCTCAAACTGACAATCTGTTTGTTCGAAGCACCTAAATGAGATGCAACTATTGGGAAGGCTAGTCTGAAGGTTGTTAGAATTAAAAGTTTTTGTGGTGTAGATTATAAAACTAAAGAAACATTAAAACTCTACCAGAAAACAGTTGATCTGACAAGACTTTTTTTTTTTGTTACAATAAGAATTATGGGGGAAGTTTGCTGAAAATCTAAGAACACATCCAGCCTTGTTATATTTAATGTGGGAACACATTACTGTCACTGTCTAGCCCTCTGTCAGATTTATGGAAGAATAATTTTGGGACAGATTTGTCCACTTTGCACGGTCCAGAATCAAAACACCAGGGAAACAAAGTGCTGCTTTATGTCAGGACCAGTGATGTCAGTAACGCGTTAATTTGTAACGCGTTACCGACGTCGGACCACTTTTTTCAGTAACGAGTAATCTAACGCGTTGCTATTTCAAATCCAGTAGTCAGACTACAGTTACTTATCGAAATCACGGTGCGTTACTATCTTCTTCAGTTATTTAATCGTATTTCCTCTACGCGTCTTGTCGAGTGACCGACGTCTCTATGCGACAGAAATGTAAACAATGGAGGGAGATGCGTATTTTGTTGGTGGAAAAACTAGAACTATTTTGAGTTTCTGTCGCCAAGTCCGATTATTATAAGCGGCTTTGGGTTTCATTCTTTTAAAGTCGCTTGCAGATTTAATGAGTGGCGGGTTGCGCCTTTTTGGGCTCGTTTTTGAACGTGAAGTTATTCATTTGGGCTTGGAAATAAGCAGAGACTCATAATAAATCCCAGAATTTGTCCGTCATTAAGGTAGTTTTACTCAGTCTCTCCCTGTCCATCATTTCCCGGATGATCCGTCCCGCTGTGTCTTTGTTAATGTCAAGTTAATGTATTACCTCTGAATGACGTTAAGCTTCACGTTGCGCTCCAGAAAACTGCAAACATCGAGACCAATATAAACAGCGCAATAAACGTGAAAACAGCCACGAATAAACGTGTCCGTAGTTGCCAATAATCATAATGACAACTTAACGCAACTATAATTATTAATATTAAGATAAGTGTCACAAATCTGTGCAGCCATCTCAGTTATGGAGCCGCAGGAGGAGCTCTGTGCGCTTTCTATACCAAACGCAGGGCCCTAACGCAGAACCTGGAGGCTGGGGAGAGGATAAAAAAACTTCATAGAGTTTTCCAGACAACAGTGAATCACACAAATTATTCACGTTTTTTATTTTTTGTACTGTTTTTTGTACAATCTCCTCTTCACTTCAACCTTATCACTGGAGACACATTGTTGATGTTACCATTATAAAATAGCTTACAATTAAGTTTTGGCAAAGCTCAATGTGATTTTCACAGCATTGTTGTTAGCAGCTGCTGAAAGTAACTAAAAAGTTACTTTTAATGTAACTTAGTTACTTTCCAAATCAAGTAGTCAGTAATATAACTAAGTTACTTTTTCAAGGAGTAATCAGTAGTCCGATTAAAGTTACTTTTTCAAAGTAACTATGCCAACACTGGTCAGGACACTGTACAGAATATTAAATCATATGCACTAATTGAAGTAATAACAGCAGTAGTGTTTCTATAACGTAAAAAGGCCATAAAGGATGTCAAATATGTAACCTATAAATGATGATATCCTGCAGTATAAAACTGACTTTGGCTCTTATTTTTATGATAAGCTAACTCAGCTAGCTGCTACCACCAGCTTCCCTTTAATCCAAATGCATGAGGTATCTAAATTTTTTTAATGCAAGCTATGAAATATATGCACAACAATAAACTGTGCAGCCATTTCTACATAGTTATAGAAGCTAATAACTATTTTATGGACTTACTTCCTGTCCAGTTAACCATCTTGTGTTCATTTTTATTCCAGGTTGTCGAATGGCTGTGTGACAACACGAACACCTTTGAGTCCTTCGATCAGGTCCAAGAGTTCATTTTGGGTCAGTCAGCGTGAGCCTCCTGAGTGTGGCTTATTCTTCCTTTTAGAGTCTTATTGCTGCACTCACTACCGTTTCTTTCCCCCCCCACCTCTTTCAGCCCTTGACAACTCGAATGCTTACATCTAGTCTACACAAAGCCGAATTCTTTCATCAACTCTGTTTGGCTCTTAAATTTCTCCTCGCAAACCTGTGCCAAGCCGCCCACACAAATCGGGGCATTTAGAAAATAGATCAATTTTTTTCTCTCTCTTGAGACCTTGGAGACTTGCAGCTGGCTGAACACAGACTGTAGATGATTAGGTTCTTGTAGAAAGCAAATAGGTTTTAGGAACGAAACAGAACATTTTAATACATTTGTATTTATTAGTCTTTAATTAACAAAGATGTTACTATCCCTGCTGAAAGGTGATGTCTATTAAATATGATTTTAGAAGTTTGTGCTCTTTAAGATGAAGATTTGGCAATAAGATTTATTGATTGCATTCAAGTCTAAATGTAGACAATCATTTTTGACAAAGCTTTTTGTCGACAGCTTGTGTCTGTACTCTATATTTACACATTAATGTATGTTTCTGTCGTGCAGCATCTTTGTTTAGAATCTGCTATAAGAAGTCTCTAGGCCTGGATAAAGTCCTGCCTTATTCCTGTTTGTTTGAAAAAAAGGTACCACACACAAACCTGAAATGGTCAAACACGAACTAGATTATCCCACTCTACATAGAGAGGCAATTTGTGTCATAGAAATGTGTGGCCTTTACTTTTAGTGTGGTTTTGTTTCAGGAAGTCCCAGCCTGCCTGTTGGAGCTCCCTGGTGTTTTGTGTACCACAGAGCTGCATGTGGTGCCTGATTTTAAGGGAAAGGTATAAAAAAAAAAAAAAAACCCACACTTTTTAATACATTTAAATGAGCGCTATTCATTAAGCTATAAACGTTTCAAAACATCACTGGGCAGTTAGCATGTTTTGCTAACTGCCCAGTAGCAAGTCACTTAACTCTGTAGGCTAGCTATGAGCAGATAGCCTTACTTCTTAGCAAGCTAACATCAGCTTAGTGACAACAATAAGCACTTGACATTTTCTTCTAAAGCACTGTTTTAAATTCTTCAGAGAAAATTCAAACGATACATACTGCAGGTGATTATTCCTGTTAAAAATCAATATATTATTGTCTCAGTAGCAGAATATTTACACATTTTCGTGTTACATATTAGACAAAACCTTGCTGTTTTACTCAAGAACCGCATGTGGTCCATGTCCTTCGCTAACCTTAAAAAACACACCGATTCGCTGCGTTTTCAATGGTGGACATAAAGATATAATTTGACATCTGCTTGTGTTTCTGTTTATGTGCAGCTAATTTGCAAATTATCCTCACTCTGGTTTGTCCTTGCTTGCTTGGACCTTGTTTGTTTCCGCGTATCACTGGGCAGGCCGCGCGGCTCCACGGTTTCTGGGCAGAGCTGCAGTGGAACACAGAGAGGACGAAATGTTTGAACGCCGTTTCCAACCCAAGATACAGAACCTCACACATCCGGGCCGACTGGGATAAATTGGTGAGTGGCTGTGCTTTTGTACGTGTGTAGGTGTGTGTGCGTGTGTGTGTGTAAAAAGCAAAAACCTTTCATGCATATAAATTACTGTAAATCACTTTTGACTCATCAGTTTCATTCTAAAAATGGCCAGCTAATGTGGAGGTGTCTTTTTCTGGATGTCCTTGTCAGCATACCTGTGGGTTTAGTCCAACAATGTCAGTGTACTTTCATCTCTCCCATGATGATGATGATGATGGTGGTGTTGTTGTTTCAGAGGTCCGAGAGCAAAGCCTCCAGCCATGTGAATCACTTGGAGGAGAACACAAAGAAGTAGGTCCGCCTCCCACTGGAAATCTGTTAAGAAATATGTTCCGAACTTGCAGACCTGAAGCAGGGGGGAGGAGCCGCATCGCTGCTTTTCTACATTATCTGTATGAAATCTTACCAACAAAAGGCAGTAAATCATAAACCTCAGGAGGTCGATGTTTAGAAGCTTGTGGTAATTTTTTAACCCCGCCCTGGTTTTGATGAAATCCGATGGGTCTGATAACAAGTTGCTAGATTAGATGAAAAAATGAATAGTCTTAGGTTTCACCTCCAGTTGATAATGACAATTAAAACGCATTACAAGAATAAAACATTTAATGTTAGCTAAAAATAAATAAAACATTTTTCCACAAAATGGCATTGAAAAAACATTGACCTATTTACAAAAATAACTCATACAAATTTGATCTTATATGACAGTATTATAGTATTTACCACTTAGTAGTTATGAGCCAATAAAGTAAAACTAGTGGCATAACAGGCAGTGACAATGGCAGTGGTAAAACTGTATAACAATGGCGTTATCTGCTGTTATTTCATATAATTAGTCAAGTTCTCTAGCCAGATTGTTTCTAGCTACTGCAGCTTTAAATTGCCGTTTTTTTTTTAGAGTGATGGGTGTCGTCGCTTTAGTTTCCACTAGATCTTTTGCGTTTTTTTTTTTAAATTTTGTTTTGTTTTTCTGGTCTGGCACTGAGGGACAGAAACGTCTCGTGGTTTTCGAAACCTCTAAACGACGCTTCTAAATTCTTGGCTTTACCTTAATACAGCCACCACTTTTATTTCCCATCGCCACAATTTATTTATTTTTTTTGTATATGTGGTGTTGCTGGATTTCTTTTCAGGGTGCAGTGTTTTTGACTTTTAGATTTATTGTCATTGCACTGTAAGCAGTACAATAAGATTAAGAGCACAGCTCCAGTTCAGCCCCTAACTCTCCGCTGCTTCCTCCCAATTATTTAAACCTTGAACATTTTCCTCACTCCTTTACAATTTGGCACTTCACACAGTCTTTGAAGAGGCAGCATGCATGCAGTGCTCACTAAAAGCAAAGTACAAGAGGATAATGATGCATCCCTGATGTAGTTCAAGTGCTGCTCAGTCTGTTCTTCTTGTCTGCTGGCTCATAAACATGCTTCACTTGGCTGTGGATAGAGATGTGCAGATACTCTGACTTGTAGAAGTGCATCCCTACCCGACATTTTTTATTTATTTATTTTTTTTAATTCTTCACGTAAAACCCCAAACTGAAATGTACTCTGTTAAATGTTAATTAGATTTTTGCAGGCAATCATACTTCATCTTTCAATATCTCCATGTATTTTGCTCCTTCAACCTAATATTATTCTACAAACAACAAATATGCCGTGGTGACTTTAGACTCTCGGCTGTTGCACCTCAGTGCTGCACTAATTGATGTCAAAATTTGCTGAAAATTAAACAAAACAGCATAAAAAACATTTAATAATTAGTTTTTTCCCCCCCTCATGTCTGAACTGGATCACACCTCCATAGTTTTAGCTCTTTTTTTTTTTTTTGAGGCAGCGCAGCTTCATATTTCACTGTTCTAAGAAAATAAAAGAAATTTCAACTTGAGGTCTTGTTTTTTTGTTTTTTTTTCATCAAGCGTCTCTCTTCTTATTTCCAGGGTTCTCTCAGTGGTTGACACCTGGTGCCTCGGTAAGCCAAACCAAAGAGAGCACTCACGTTCACTCGCAAACAAAATCCCCTGAAAGGCAACGCAACATTTGCTCCGGCGCGTGACGCAACAAAACCCCCTTTCGTACTTAACGCCAGGCAAAGCGCTGCACGAGTGCGTTTGTGCGAGGTGCCAAGGGGAGAGCTCACACTGGAGTCAATTTATTATGGAGGGGAGAGTTGAAAAGGAGGGAATTTAGAGGAGGGATAAATAAAGTGAAACTAGCCAGGAAACAATGAGGAAGAATGTGAAACTTACATAACAGCGGGGAATGAGGTACTTTCCTCTCCTGTCTCTCTTCCAGCCGTCTGTCTGTCTGTCTGTCTCTCTCGTAGCTCGAATGCAGCTGCGATACGTCAAACCTTAATGTGGAACTTTTTAAAAAACTTGGTTATGTCCACAGAAGGTCCAACACCCCAGATTCACTTGAAAAGACATGAAAAGTCAAAAGCAGGGAGATTCTCTGGAAAGTGTGCATCTGGAAAGTGGATTTTTAAAATAAGTTACTATCTTTCGATTTCTCCTTACAGTTGTGATACGGCATCATGAGCATCTTCACTTTTTTGTATGTTATGAGACTGTATCTAGCAGAAAAGGTTGAACATTTAATATGTTTTGGGAGGAGGCGGAGGGTTCAGAGCATTCAGTTCAACATATAAAAAGTAAATGACTTTTAAAAATTAAGAAAGTTGTATTTATCCCACTTATAAAACGTATTAATGCCATAAAATAATATCTCAAGCTATAAATAAACTTGAGATATTTGTAGCTAGAGATATAAATATACCAGTCATTGTTAAACATGGTGGTGGCAGAATCATGCTCTCATGATGTCTTTCTTTGACACGGGAAGGTGAACGTCCAAGAGCTGATAGGAAGAGAGAGTTCATCTACATTTACTAGTGTACAAAGTGTGAGTAACATCATATAAATATTGTCGGTGAGACTCAAAGCTGAACATTTTCAGGAAGTGAAACTCATTCTGTAGATTCATTACACAGAGTGAAATACTTTATTGTAACTTTTCTGGCTGACACAGATAAATCCCACTAAAGGCTCAGAATATTTCACTCTGTGTAGTGCATCAGGTTCCGTTTCTGGAACGAGGGACAAAAATATTGACTTTCATGTCATTCTAATTTATTTAGATGTACCTGTTGCAGACATGCATTTTGCAAATTAAATCTGCACGTTGGCCTGGTTATGATGGAGCAATATATAGCCGAAGCATGTCAGGGTATAACATCAAAAAGGCTGCTTTCTGTGTGTATGATCAAAGATGGTGTGTATTTGTGTATGCAAGAGCGTCCAAAGTATCGCAGATGAAGCAAGATCTGCTTTCATGAGACTGACATGAAAGGACTTTGCACAGTTGGACTTCTGCCTCCTAATCCCTGAGGTTAAGAGATGTATCTTTAAAGCAAGAAAAATAAATAATAAATAACTAAAAATGCACCAAATGAATCGTCATCATCTCTTTTGTCTCACTAACTGGCCAAAACGCGTTGCTCCCGCCTCCCCATTTTTATCTAGAATAATATCAAATTAGCTTTGTCATCAGAAGTTACTTCAGAACCATATTTTTATATTTGCATATTTTTTTTCTTCTTCTGTAGATAAAAAGCTGGTGCCACTTTTTCAAGAAGAGGACCATCAACAAAGGGCGTTCATCGGCCTGGTGAGAAAACCCATCAAGGGCTACAAGATTGCACTCGCAATGTTCAAAGAACACGTCAAGAGTCCTCACTGAAGTAAAATATCGTGCCACCATGCTATGTTAGGCAAATGTACACTTCCACGATTTCAGGAAGTTCTTTTCCTGTTTTGAAGACGGAACCAGGCGACCAGGGACGTGTTTCTAGAAATGCCGTTCCTCTTTTTGCCTCCGACATCAACTGAAAATTGATAAGGTGGCAAAGCAAACAGCTGCCTTTTAAAATGTTAGAGTAAAGATACAATGTTAAGATGAGGGCCAATGTGCTGCACAGCAGTTTAAACCTTAAAAAAGGGTTTAACGTCGGCGGTTGCTCCGTGATAATGCCACTGCGGGGAGTGATTTGCTACCAATTTTAATATGACGACCAGGGTGCGAACCGCTAAATCAATGTTGCTAGCGACGTAGATAAAAAAATTTGAATGCTTTGTAGGATGTGCTATTGTTTAAAGTAACTTTTTCACTTGACATTTTAGCTAAAAGATCTATATTCGTCAATATTTATGACATTTTTTTTATTTATTTAGATTATATCTCAATTAGGTTTTGGGTTGCTTTAGCTAGTACTAAGATATGTCAGGCTACAAAATTAAATCCTAACATTTGGTCACTGCAGTGCCTAAATGCTTATCAGCAGTTTTCTTTTCTTTTTTAAAACACACACGTTCTTTATGTTAATTCGAATCCCAACGTGTCAATTTTCTCCCCGGTGTCAAAGACGGCCCGAGAAATGTGTAGCAGCTGCTGCCAGTGGATCCCGCCTTACAATGGAGCAGGTTGATATATAGATCATTGAAAATCCACAGTGTAATGCTGACAACCAGTTATTTCCCTCGCTGCAGTCATCTGTTATAGTGAAGTTCCCGTTACGCTTCAAATGAGTCGACTCTTTAACAAAAGAGGCAGCTTAAGGTCCATGTCCTGCCTTTTTTTCTTTCTTCTTTTTTTAAACTCTGCCGTGTTTGATGGACAATTTCATATCTTTGACTTTTCCCTCTGCTCAGCATAGTTTTTTAAAGAGCAGATAGCTTCAATTTAATAGAGTTCAGTTAAGCTATTCTTGGGATGACCCAGTCCTCTGATCTCACTCCATTTATTCCCTCCATTACTTGTCCTACTTACATCATCCTCAGGCTTTCAATCTGTTTCCTGAAACTTATTTGCCCCCTCCCTGCTCATCTTAGACTCTCTTAGCCTCTCCATCCTTTCACGTCCACAGGTTCTGCCCCCTCTCGCCCATTGAATTTACTTTTGGAAATTGAAGGAAAACTCCATTGTGCGCTCTGTTTGACCCCCCCAGCCGAGTGCTCTCAAATATCTGCATAAAGCATGCAAATATGTCAAAGTTCAAGCCGAAAGTCCTGAAAAAATAACGAGAGCGTGTGTGTGTGTGTGTGTCTTGTATTTGCAGACAGTCGACAAACTTCGAGAACATCTCAACAGATATCTGCCTCAACTGGGGAAGAAGAAGATCGACTCGCTGGTGGTCAACTACGTAGCCAAGCTGGTAGATGCACTGTGCATGTTTTTTGTGTGCGTGTGTGAGATGGCTAAAGATAAAGTGGTTTTGAACTCGAAGTTATATTTATTTCAAATCCCCCCTCCCCCTTTACTCTCGGAAGGTTAAGTGAAAGCAGAAATCGCTCAGTGGACAAGAAGTCTGCAGGCCTGCACTTAAAACTGGATGGTTTGACTCTTTGCTGGAAGCCTTAAGAGGATTCTTTGAGATTTCCAAAACAAGTGTTTTTTGTTTTTTTTTCTTTTTCTTTTTGGTACCTGATGAGTGACGTTTGTGTTTATGTTCAAAAATAATGCGTTGCAAGCAAAAAGGTACTTTTGAGGATTTTAACCGGTGGAATCTTTACGTTTTGTCACACAAATGTTCTCTAACCCTTTCAAAAATGACATTGTTTTCCATTTTCATTTCCTATCCGTTGTAGGAAATTAATTTATTTTAAGAACTACCATACGGGAAAATCTACATTTTCTTCAGTGGGGTGATCCATATTTATAGAAAATGTCGAAAAGATAGTTTGCAGCTACTTTAATTCTCATCGTCTTGCAGAAATGTTGTGCAAAACTAATAATAACAACAACAAAAAGAAAATCACTTTGAAAAACTGCTGAGCTAGAATTTTTACAGTAGAGATGCTTTTATAGGGAAGCGTCAAGGAAGATGGTCAGAGTTAACGGGTTAACGGAGCTAAATGCAGGATGATCCTGGATGACAATCCAAATTACTGCTCACAGTTGCTCCTCATTCAAAGACACGGAGCTTCAACAATTTTGCTTAAAAATGAAAAGAAAAGTGAAAAGGACTACGTACGATTTCCCTTCCAATCACTATAATGAAATGTAAAAGTAGCTGAAGTTCGTGGATTTAACGTGACGGAGTTGGGAAAGACTTTTAAAAGACCCTGTAAACTACCTTATGCTTTGTCATTTTCTAAACCTAACCACAATTCATTGTGTGAAAATGTGTTGGAATACCTCACAGTGGAAGGTATGATAAGTTCACACTTCTAGTAGACCAAAAGTAATTGCGTCAGAGGCAAAAGCACTTCCAGAGTCACTTTCCAGGGTTTAAGTTTGGCTTGTCAGGGCTCCCTGGTGGCTTTTAGCCTGACAAATACCCAACAGCCAGAAAGGTCTAAACATGGGCAGAGGTCAACGTGTAGGGACTGAGATGGGAAAACCTTGAGCTTAAGAGCAACATTAGGCAACTCTGTATGAATTTTGGATGATTCATACTTAGCCTGGGCGATTTCTTTAAGTATATGGAACCATAGAGGTGGACTTTAAGTTCTATTTTTAGGATAAGCTTCCCAGGACATGAAATACAAAGTGCTACTAGCATCTGTGGACTTTACCAGACAAAGGCATTTGACAAATAGAATACATTGTAATTTTTACATACATTTTTTTACATTCAGCATGCTGAAAAACGGACTTCCCTGCAATCTTGAAAAGTTGTTTTGTTTTTGAAGGCAATGCCTGCTGTGTCCCTTTTTCTTCTCAGTTCTTTCACCTGGCCATAAAACAGAGTTATGCAGAGTGTGCTAAAAATCAGTTAAGCGTTAAAGTTAATAAAAGTTGTTTAACTGGAATGTTAAATCATCCATATTTCACCAAAACACTTTAGTTTTTAAGCTTACAGCTCTTCAAGAATCATTTTCGTGGGTTCAGAAATACTGTTAATCTTTTTTCACATATGTTGAACTAAATAAATGTTCATTGTGTGTAGACACAGCACAGGATTATCTTTAGGGGTATATTTAGGTGGGCTGCATGGTGGAACAGTTGTTAGCATTTTTAAATGGCAGCTTTTAAAGTTCCAGGTTCAAATCCCACTTTTTTTTGCACAGCATTTATATGTTTTTATGCAGTTTGAAAATAATCTATCTTTCTAAATAACTTTTAGTGTTTTGTGTGTGTGTGTGTGTGTCTGGTTGCTTGTTCTGTGTGTCTCCTGTGATGTACTGTCATTTATATGTTCAGCAGTGGGAAGTGGGCTTCCAATGTCTACATTGGATATCTCTAAAAATTTGTATCTATGGTGCACAGTTTATGAAAACACACTCTGGTTTTTTTTTTCTCAAAAGATTTTGAGACGTATTAAAAAAATGTAATGCTTTCCCAGCATTAATTTTGTTTTGCTTAATTGATGAGGACGTAGACGAGTTTTATTGAGCATGTGAGAAATCAATGTGTTCACGCAAGAGCGTTCACTGACTGACTGCAGATGTCCGAAATAAGAGAAGCCAATTTAAAATATGGCGAAAGAAAAATGGAAATGAAACATAGATCAAACATAATAGAAATAGTCACAGGAAACAGGACTAAGTTGTGATTTCGTGAGCCGCCATGTCAAAGGTGTGAACCCAGTTGGTTTGCAGAGTGACGCGGAAGCTGCGGTATAGTCCTCCATCCAGTCCCTTGGTATATCTCAGACATTGCCAGTGTTTTGATGCCATGATGTTGGCTGAACTGCAGCTGATAAATGAAGCCTCAAAAAGGCAGGAGGAAGAACCTGCGAGTTTTCAAGGCACCTTCCTGTCAGGGTTTCTACATTTGGCTTTAATTTGCATATTTTCTGAGGCGGCGGTTTCTTCAAAGCTGCTAAAGTCAACATCAGAGAGCTTAGAGTCAACACACATTCAGTGGAAGGCAATATGTAACCGTGCAAACAGCTATTAAGAGGATTTATCGCAAGACTCTTAAACGGTTTACATTTAAAACAAATGAATAAATGGAAGGGTTTTGACACAGAACAAAATGCACTTCTCTTTAAGGTTTTTTCTTTTTGTATGTTTTCTTATGTTGATGGATTGAACAAAGGAGATGCTTTCATTTGCATAGCCAAGGAAAAGGAGACACCAAACCTTTGTCCTGCGTCTCACCGGGACTGTTGGTTCTGCAAAGTCAGGTTTTAATATTCCACCGAGGTAAATCCCTCCATGGTTTCGAGGTGCTGAAAGTAGACATACAGCATATATCAATGCGGCGGTAAAAATCAGGCCAAGGGTAAGGCTCGGATTGAATAGAAAGCAGAATGTGCCAGGTTTTGAGTCGTGCAGAGGTAAAATAGGAACAGAGAGGAGGAAGAAGAAATCTTTCCTTTGCTGCGACAGGGCTCATGGATTTTTAACCCCGCGCCTTCGACATCCTGCTGAACAGAACAAAAATAGGTACCTGTGTAATCGCTTTTGGCCTCGCTCCGGCTCAGACACACGAGGTGATTACTGGGTTTATCCAGCGGAGTGGAAGAGAGATGGAGAGAGACTTATTCAAAGAGAAACAGCCTTTTGGGGTCACTTTATTTTAAGCACAGTTGACAAACTTCGGGGCTTGTTCTGCAGCCAGCCTGAGTCATGCTTTAAAAAAAAAAAAACAGAGGTACTCCTCTACAAATAAAGAGCATGCCCCCCTTTCTTGCTGGTGCTTATTTAGACTAATGGCTGCATCGACACAGGGGGGGAATATAGATTACAGCTTTTAAGACCCAGAGAAGTTTCAGCTCTGATGGATTACGGCTCCACTCTGCATTATTGTCACTGATATTTATTATTTCCCCGCTCCAGATGCAACAAACAGCTCAGATCGAGAATAACCTGCTAATTGCAGAGTATAAATTGCACACATATTTTACAGCAACACAATTAAAGAGAAACTGGCTTCTGCAAAAATGAGAATTTGTTCTTTAGTGCAGGTTTGTGCATTTTGATGCAGGAGGTCGCCACTGTTTACTGTTCAAGACAAACTGCTTAGTATGGATTTTAATTCATTACTGAGAGTCAAATCAGATTTATTCATCATGAGGCTGCGGCTGTTTGGGATGTTTTTTCCTTATTATTTGAGTTTGTCTGATCAATGCCAGCATGCACTGTACTCAGCATCATCCACAATTATTTGGTGCCTTGGGTAAAGATGTGCAAATAATATTAAACTCGTATAGAAAAAGCCTAATCTCAAACCGAATGTAAAAAAAACCCCCACAACAACTGACATTTAATTCAGCACTTTTTTGTGTGGAAACAATCGAAATTAATCACCATTTGTGCCAAAACAATTATAAAATAAACTGAACTGAAAGTAATTCTAAGAAAAACTATGTTTGTGATCATTTAGCTTATTTTTTTTCCTATCTAGTATAAATAACTATAAATGTGGAGTATAACAAAAGCCAAGAAACAAGAAAAAAAATTTTTTGTTCATGTGAGTTAACATCTAAATATTAAAATATTCAAATAGTTTCAAAGTAAAAGTTTGAAAAAAAAAAAGCTTTTTAAAAAAAATAAAAATAAATAAATGCAATAAAATTCATATATTTTAATTTATGCCACAAAACTGGAATTGCTACTCAACGTTACAGTGCGGAAATCTACTACTGGCTCACAACTAATCAAAGTTTACAGCGAGTTGAACTCTGACAAACTCGTACTCAACTGTACCTTTCCTCCATGTGCAATCAGCAGGACGGAAAAATGAAGTAAAGTAGTGGAGAAGCTTTCTTCTCTGATTAAAGGTTAGCTTTTACCAGAGTACTTCAATAGGCTGTCAATACATGTGTATGATGCTGCTGAAAGACACAAAAAAGATGGAAAACAAACCTTTACTCTGAATAATTAAAGAAGTTGTTAGTTCCAAATAAGAAATAAGTATTACAGTTTAAAACATCCATAGCAATTTTTCTTGTAATTTGCTCAAGTACTTAATATCTACATGTGAGTTCACATCTCGCGATTTTTTTAGAAAAACTTCAACTTCCGTGGGGGAATCGGAGAGAGAGGTGTGAAACGGAGAAAAGGGGCTCAGAGGAACGTATCGTGTGTGTGTATTTTTTTTATTTTTTGTGGAGCTTATCTGTTGCATAAGAGCAGCTAATTGAAACTTCCAGCCTAAGGTCACAGGAGGATGTTGCCGCTGGCAAAAGGAACAGGTTTCCCACTGGTGTTCAGGATGTGGATGAGGCAGACTGTCTTCCTGTTATTGTTTGGGAGACAGCCGAGCATTCGCTGGTGCGCGGGGGAAACGAGCTCACATGGTGAGCGTTACTCAGGGCAACGGTTTCAAAAGTAACCCGAGTAAATACAAATACCCCGAAGGCTATTAAAACCAACACAGACGGGTAAAGGAGTTAAATTCATCATTCAAGAACAAATTAACTGTGGTTAACCATATTTTATGGACCGTCGAGTTCAACGCCACCCCTAAGTTTGATACTTCAAGACCAGAATAACTAAGAAATGATGCAAATAATACCCGTCTGAAAACAAAGTTGTTGCTCCCAAAGGTGCGACAACCAGTTAAGTTTAGTCAAGTTTTCCTCGTCCACTGCAACGGTTTTGTTACAGTGGATTATGTGAAACATGCAATTGTGAGAAGACCGCCAAAAAACAAGTAGTCTTTGGAAAGAAGGGCTTTGTGTACGTTTTGACAGCCCTGTGAATTTACAGGAACCAATAATCGTTGTAGCGGGTTAAACACGTGAGAGTCGTGCGTCTTCAGGCGTCAGCTCAAAATGATTGCGTTCTGTAAAGTTTCCAGGCGACTGATTTCATCTGAGGGCAACATTTTATTGGAATCTAATGGAGCATATCTTTCTCAAACCATTAAAATATGTGTGTGTGTGTTTGTATTTAGCTGGAGCTCATCAGACACATGCTGGAATCAGCCTGGCTGAAGTACAAACTTGGCCCTCATGCATTGTGCTTGTAAGTAGTCCAACTTCCTAGACTCCCGTAGCATTGCTGTGTTTACATGTGGAAGTTGTTGACAGCATTCTCCTTTACAAGTGTGAAAGTTGCATAATCCTCTCAATTCTTTTTTTTTTTAAAATTTGGTATTTGGTGTCCAGGGTGACGAAAGGCGGCCCGGCTGAGTGGGCCGTATTTCACTTCATGCTTCGGATCCTGGAGTCCACCCAGAGTCTCTGCCTGCCTCTCCCGCCTGGTACAGTCCAGATCACAGTTTTACTTGTTCTTCTAATCCCCCGTTTTTTGTGCGAGCCACGACGAAGAACACGTGTCTCCCAGTGAGGCGCGACAGAATTGTGCATTAGCAGAACGCTGACGAAGCTCCGGGAGGACGGGAATGCGTTTCCACTCATTTGAATTAATTTCACAGTGTTTGCAGTTGTTTGCTACATAATTCTCTCATTTTTTGTGTGTGTGTTTTTCGTCACACAGGAGCAAAACTTTAATTTTAAAAAGTGAGGTCTCGAAGGAGCCGTTTCACAAATGTTGGCCTGCGATATATATTGCATGAAACGCGTTCAACGACGTCAGCTTTACTCTGTGAATATTTCAGTCCTTCCTCCCCCCTTCATTGTTTTCTCATTTCACCGGTTTGTTTCTCCAGGCTATCACACCCTGTTTGCTGTGTTTGCTGTTCGCTGCCTACCTCATCAAACCTTTCTACAGTACATTGACCACGGGTTCCTGCAGCTCACTGAAACCTTTGTGTCTCGTCTCATGACAGGTTTGTGTATAAATAAGCATTTTTAAGGGGCGGTGGGGGGGAAGTAGATCACCTACGGTGCTCAGAACAGTTTTGAAGTTAGCTTCTTCCAAGGGTTTCTGTTCGCAAACATCCTCCATACTGTCAAAAAGGTGTTTCTTCGAATGTCAAATTCATTCACTCAGTGTCAGACTAAGCTGCATAACAAATTGCATCTTTGTGACACACAAACTGTTCAGTTACAATTTTCGTTTTCCTTAATTTAATTCTTCCAAGGCAGTTTGTCGTCTCTTTACAACTCATTTGATTCTTGAGCATGAACAGGATCAAATCAATGGATTTCCATCAAGGTTTGGCTTCCATAAAATGGATTTCCATCAAGGTTTGGCTTCCATAAAATGGATTTCCATCAAGGTTTGGCTTCCATAAAATGGATTTCCATCAAGGTTTGGCTTCCATAAAATTTTCCATTTTATGGAAGCCAAACTGATTGAGTCACTGACATTGTAGCAATCTTTTACGCTGTTCAAGTATGCGGCAACAGTGGAAAGAAAAGACCCACTTTAAACGAGAAAAAACAAATTCTGACTGTGAGAGACCCGCTTAATTAAAAATGTTTTATGGTTTTATAGAGGAATGTATAACATGCTAATAATTATAAATAGTTTTTTTTTGGTTGGACAGCTTTGATTTTAAGACGTCTCCTAAATATGAGAGACCGGCGTACCTTTGATTTCTACAACATGACTTTCCCTGTTTTGAGGGAGCAAATATTTCCAAACAGTTTTTTTTTTTTTTTGTCCTTTTCTTTAAAGTGAAACCTGTAGCATCCTACTATGCAGTAGCATAATCTGATGTCTTCACAGCATGATTTTCTCTGGCATATTAGAAAGACTTTCAAAATCGTAGAAAGTGTACAGTGTAAAATATTAGCCGATTTCAAACAAACATTCTTAAACTTTGTAGAAATTTTAGAGCAGAAAGGTAAACTAGCAAGAGGTCAAATTATGCAATTAGCAAATAAAGGTATTCTGAATTGATAAAGTATGCTAACATTTTAACATAAGCATTAGCATTGCATTCTAATGCTAATATTAAACAATGTGACTTGGGACTTCCTTGAGTCCAACTCTTCCCTTTAGGTTAATAGGCTTAAAGGGATATTCAGCAGATTTAAGTTTAAACATTTAATTTGACCAACTTCTTTTTTCCACTGAAAGTCACATTTCAGAATGACCCAGCCACAATTTGATTCTAACGGAGAATAAACGAAGGTAACTCACAATTAGTGTGCTGGCAAGGGGACTTTAAAGTAAATGTTCAACTATTTCTGGGGTTTGATATTTTTGGAAAACACACGGAATAAGCAAATTAAGAAAATACTGACTGCAATGTCCAGCCTGCAAACATTTTAATAGCAAAAACGAGTTTTTACAGAAAGAGAAATGGTAGATAAATCCACACCAAACTCATTGTTTATATGGGATGTTTTTGTAACAGTGTTAATACATAATTATAAATTAAAAAATGTGTAAAGGTTAAATAGCACAGCACAGATTTCAAAGGATCTTGTTAATAACTGTCATTAAGAGCCATGAGAAATAGCTTTCTTTTCTTCTCTCTGTCTCTTAGCTGATGCCGAGAAGCAAAAAAATACAGCAGGGGGTTCAGACAGTGGTTTAAAAAGTACAAATACTCGATAGACGTCAGACTCCTGCTAACGTCGGACAACGTTTTTGAGTGCGTGAAATGGGCGGCAATGGCCACAACGCGAGCAAACAAAGGCAGAAAGTCTATTAGGGAGACCGCAAGGATCCGAGTGAACAGTCTATTGATCTTTTGCTTTTTCTTGTCAGACATCTGAACCTTCCTGATGCCTCTCACAAGCTTTACGTAAAACACCAACACCACAAGTTGAGCAGACATCACTATAGCGACGTGGACCACCTCGGCTTGCGGTTTGATCATTTTGTTCCAACAGGACGTCTTGTTGGATGCGGCGTCTCCGCTTGTCTTCTCCGTCAGCGAAAACACAAGTGGGAGAGGCAGCAGGGCCCCGAGTCCCCACACAGCGGAGAGCAAAACCCGCTGCCATGCTCGGCGCACTTTTTCCCACTTGGCATGATGAAGAATCTGGGAAGTGAGAAATACTTTTAGATCTCTACTTACACACAATATTCAGGGTGCATTTATTTTTACTTAATGCACCTTACTTTCTAGCGACTCTGTTATTACTTATTTCTTTCTAACTTATCCATTAGATATTACAAGAACTTATCGCTTCCTTACTAGCCGTTCATATCGCTCTGTATTTCAGTACTTAGTTACTTTACATGTTTTGCTAGTGACTAGTCCTGATTGATCAACATGAAATAAAACCACGTGTTATTGACTTTAAAGCAGACAGAAGTAGTTTTGGCAAAAAATACCCTCTATTTGTCAGAAAGTAGAAGTACAAGCAGTGTGGTTACCTATATTTTTCCAAGTACGACAGACTGAAAATAATTATTTCTTACAGTTCTGCAGTAACAGCGCATTAGTATTGCTAAACATGTTCACCCTGTTGTCCGTTTTCCTACAACGGTAAAGCTTTGAGTTGCGTACCTGGTAGTAACGTTGAACGCTTATCAGCAGCAGGATGTTGGAGCTGGAGGTTATGCAGAATAAGACGACGAAAAAGAAAAGCTGACACAATCCATGTGTCAAATGGGGCCCGGTGGCAAAAACGGCCCCGGCGATCACCAAGCAGAGCAGCGAGAGGAGGTCCGACAGAGCCAGGTTGAAGATGAGGCGCTTCGTCATGGAGGAGCCTCGCAGATGGCTGCTGAGTTTTACGATCGTGAGGATGTTAGTCGGGATTCCCAGAAGGCAGCTGAGCACAGCAATCGCGCCAGCAGCGACGTACGACGGATGGGTGCAGGACAACAGAGGCATTACAGAGGTGGAGCAGTTGGCGTTTGAGAAGGAAAACGGCGTTTCAGTGACAGAGGCCATTGTGGAAGAGAAAGAAAGAAGCTACAGAGCTGTATCTGTTGTCAGGCTACGGTTGAGTGAATGCATCGTATCGTCTAAGGAGGTCATTAACTTGTTCTGCAGAAGGTGCCGCACTAGTGGTTTGTGGTCTTGGTATGTAATTCAGGACAGGATTTATTGATTGCAGAGGCTTGACTTTGGTTATGCAACTGCAGTTCGCAGAAGACACAGCATTAGTTTACTGTCACAACACCGAAGGTTTTCTTTAGAGCAACTAGAACGAGCTTCAGGTGACGATACTGGTACCGTAGGCACAAATAGTCATGTTGAAAAATCTTTTCATTGTCCCCAAGTTGTTGCCTTTGATGTCAGAAGCCAACAGTAGCCATTTTGGAGGAGTATGTTTTTGCCATTGTCCAATCGAGAGCTCTTCTTTCAGAAGGATGGTGAGATGCTCAACAGCGTGCAGATTTTTACAGGTTTTTAAAACGTCTAAGGTCTGGTCTCTTCATTTTTGATGCACGACTTCAGAGGTCGTCTTATTGTCATGTAATCTCAGTTTAAAGAAAACTCACAGGTGTTGCTGAGACATTTCTGTTTCACTCAATTTGTCAGTTTACGAAAACTTGTACTAAAAATGTTTCCCATCTCCAGGTGAGTGAAGACCACGTGTTCCATGTTTAGTTGTTCAAATATAATAAAACAATACAAGCAGGTATTTTTTGATTTTAGCAAAAAGATGCCATGTGAATTATTGTCCAGGAGCCCGTTTTATGTGTTCTATTTGACACGAATTTCACATCAACAGGTTTTTCTCTTGTTGACACTAAACACCTGTCAGCGTGCTTTGGTCAACCACAGCCACCTGGCTTATCCTACTTCATGAGTTTCCCCTGAAAACCAAGAGACCCGACTAAGCAGATGACCACAAAAGCAGGTCTTGTTAAAAGGCACACTGTATGATATACATTTCATTTAAGAAAACTAAAAACTACTTTTAAATTAAACCGTTTTTGTGCACACTTGTTTAGCATATCATTAACTAACCGGAGCCAGAACTTTAACTTGAGTTAAGTTATATTTGAGTCCATCCGACTGACCTGTCAGTTTTCATCCATTTTTTTTCTTTTTTTTTTGCCAGACTTTGATGCCTACCAGGTTATGAAGCTGGTACTATAAAAAAGCTTTATAATAATCATATAATGTTTTTTTTGTATGTCAACGGGACCATGGATTCCAGATTCATTAATAATTTCTTCCTCTTTGTTTAGATTTGGACAACAGCGAAGCCAACGAGCGACTGAAGTTCGGCGTACTTAAGAGATTTCCTGAGGTACTGATGTGTGACCAAATTAATCATTAAGACTTTTGATTAGTTTAGAAAGTAACTCATCATCAGTTCTTATAACTTTATGTTCAGAATAAAGAGTCTAAACAGTGTACGGGTGACAGTTTAACATGCAGGCAGTTGAGAGAGTTTCCTTCTCCCAAACTAACTCCAATTAACTAAGAGTCTGGAGTTGTTTTAGATCTCATTTTCCTCAAGCATGTCTAATAATGTTTGTGCAACCACCGGATGTTAAGACTGAGAAAGGCTTTCTGGAGACTGAGGTGACTCTGGGTGTTCAGACTCTTGTGTAACTTCCATGTGTTCCTGTGTGCCTGTGTTTGTTTCATCCGCAGCGTGATTAGAGGAATGTCGAGGGTTTTGCATCTCCGGTGCATTTCCTGTCCGTCAGACTTTTGTTGAGTGAGTTTGGTAGGCAGCAGAAACTCAGACAGAACCTCACATGTCTGAGGCAAAGTAGGAGGCACTTATTTCTCCACTTTAGAGGATCTGCACTGAGAAACTCAGCCATCTAATACAATGTCAAATACAAATGTGTTTAACCATGGTTAAATGTTTTTAGAAAAAAAAAAGGTCAAACTGACTGAACCATTAAGTTCTACTACTGTAAAAAGTGAAGAAGAAAAAGTTAGGAAATGTTAGACAGCCATCTGTTACCTCGGACTAAAAGGATTTCGCAACAGAAAAACTTTAGTTTGGAGGAACTTTTATAAAACATGATAAGGACTGTTCTGGAAACCTGATGTTCAATTATTGATGATGTTGCATTATTCTAAAAAAAAATCTGAGAAAACAAAAACACAACTGAATGATAGAAACGAATGAATAAAATCACTGGAAATCGAGGAACTATTGATGAAGATCGAATTTGTTTGGAAACGGGGTTTGGATATTTACAACACGGTGGGTTTTAGCTCTGACAAAAGTCAATATAATGGTGGGAAAGAAGAGCCAAAGTAGATCAAAGGCAACCAAACTGATGCCAAATTAGACCTAAACTCAAAAAGCTTCATGCAATTAGAGAACTGTGATTATTGAATCAGTAGCAAGTGTACTGATTAACAGTAGAAGCAGCTGGTAGGGGACCAGGAAAGGCACTTGGGCAAACCGATTGGATTGACTAGTGAATGGCTAATGTAAACCAGAACAAGAAAACACAAAATAATAAACAATGCACTGTAGAAACAGACCTGTTCTAACTTCAAACATATAGGTGAAGGGTTACTTTAAAAATCTAAATGACATAAAAATTTTCTGTAGCCTTCTTGTGTTGTTGCCTGTTTGTCTGCGTGTATTGTGAAAAGTACAGTACAAACATTATTGATGTAAATGCAGCTGGTTACATGAATTTGGCAGTTGTGCAATATTTAACTAATAGTTAATATTAAATCTGGTAAATTTATAGTTCTCTTCTATAACTTGAAGAGAAAATCAAATTTTGAAAGTGCAAGAGCTGAAAATGAAACACGTTTGAGTTGATTGAATAACTTTTTGTTAAAGTTTTTGCTAGTTTACTGAAGAAGAATAAATAATTACCCTACTGTAGTTCCCCATTTTTATGTGTGTGATTTATGACTGTTGTGCCTTTTTTTTTTTATTATTGGAACCCTAAAAATAGCACAAATTCCCCAAGACCCCTCATTAGCAGTCCACCCTTCGATAATGCAGTCGCTTTCCATTTGGTGGATTAGAAAGGGACAGCTGTTCAGAGCCTTCGGGGAATCTCTCTTTCTCCCTCTTTTTTTGTAGAAAGCGTGAGCTACATCCCTAAAATGTAGTGTTTTCTCTTTGTGTGTGTGTAGACTATGAAGCAAAGGATCTACCATATGTGGGATCATCCTGTCAGCTCAGCCTCAATCTCCAGAGATTATGTCAAGACGCTGCTGGAGAAACACAGCAAGAATAAGGTAACATGGAAAAAAAAACATGCGATGCATGCTGCATGCATTTCCTGCAGAATGTCTCATAGCGAAATATACGCTAGTGACATATCAGGAGCCAATTTTATCTGCAGGACGGGTTTATGGGATTTCTCTCAGGTGCTGCTGCTGCTGATAAGTCTGAATTTGAATCTTACAAAAACATTTCTTTATATTATTATTATTTTTTTTATCTTTCTCCTCAGGGATTTGTATTGACTGGGCGAGACAAACCTGGCTTCAGACCAGAGTTTCTTCCTCTAACCTATCTGGCAAAAATGCTCTCTGATATCGAGTCACAAGGTAGAGTATACCTCTACATATCCTGCAGGAAAGGCCTTTAAAGAAGCAGGAAGTAAAGATGTTTTTTTTTTTGTCTCCCTCCCGGCGCCTTAACTCCTGAACAGCTCTGAACCCTTTCGAGAAGGAAAACGTGGACGCCAGGTTTGTGGAGGAGTCGGCTCTGATGCAGACGCTGATCCAGCTGGGCTTCGAGGAAAAATGAAGCGGCCGGAAGGGCGACGAAGGACGCGAGACGGATGGAGAGAAAGAGAAGAGAAAGAAAAATAGATGAGGAGGAAAATCGGTTTAAGGAAGAGTAAATGTCTAACTGGGCCTTGAAGGCATGAAATGGATTGATGTTGGAAAATGAAAGTCGAGTGGAGAAGTCATGAACAGGACCGCGACTGTTAAATAAAAAATCAGGAGGGATTATAGGGAAAATCTTAGTGCAATTCACAAAAGAAAGGACTGCAACAAAGATGCATCTTAATACTTCAGAATATAATTGTAAAGTTAAATTATTTCAGTTCCATTTAAAAAGCGAATCTCATATATAGATTGATTACACATAGACAATTCAACTATTTATATCTAATCACTTTATTGTGGCTTATGGTGAGGGCAATACAAAAAAAATTAATTATTGAGAATATATATTTTTAAATCCAAATCTTATTAAAAACGCTTAATCTTTTTTCGGAATCAGCTGAAATGTCAAAACCCAAATCTCTGTCTTACTGTTTATCCTAATAATAGACTGCTGGAGTACAGGGTGTTTATGGAAAACACATGAAACAAAATGCATATATAAATTTCACAATAAAATACCTTTTTAAAAAAGCAGTAGCACTTTCTGCATATCTGATTGCGATGAGGGATAATCCCACAAACACACCGGGGAGACTGCTCTCTCGACAGTTGTCCATTGACACTCTATATCCATTGTTGTCAAAAAAAGAAGCTGGTTGTGTCCGAGCACGTGGATGGAAAGTTGAGTGGAAGAAAAAGAATAAGAGAAAACCCTGAACCAGCCACAGTAATGCCCGCTCGTCTCAGAGGGGCTTTGAAGTAAATGCAGCCACGTTATCAGCTAGTGCTCCAACTGAAGACGTCAAAAGTTATCAAAATAAAGGCTTTAAAATGATCACTTTGTGTGCAGTGAAACTACACTGAGTGCAAGTGTTTTTGTTTTGATTCACTAGAATAAATTAGAATGACACTAAGTTAAATATTCAAATAAATTCAACAAAAAAGTCAAAACCTGTAGGAAGATGTTTTATCTAAATTAACACCTTGGAGCTGCTAAGAGTTTTTTTTTTGTCACCCAATTACGACCATCTAATGTTAACAGTATTTATAAACCACAGATGCTCTCTACCCTTCCTCCAGTGTGTTTCCTGTAATGCTTCTGCTTCCCATCAGCTTGATTACCCGCCGACAAAAGGCTTCGCAGACAGAGAGGCTCGATGTGATCTGCCACACATTAAGTCTGATTTCAACAGATTTGTACGGGTAAACATGGGGAGACAGATTCACTTTTTGTACAAGGCTGAGCTTGAATTGAATGGAGCCGGTAGCATGTGGCTTGAATAATCAACCCCGGCAAAGTCACGAAGGGAGCTGTAGCTGTAAATGTTGTTTTTTTTTTGCTTTGAGTACGTACCAGCTCCTAAACTCTTTTTAATCAGAATCATATTTTAAGACCATGCATGCTCATTAAACTGGAATGTAAATATACATTTTTTGTTATCTTTTTTTAAGCAAGGTCAAAAAGGACATGGACGAACAAGGTTAACACAGACTATATGGTCTTTTCTGCCAGTATTATCATCCATTCGGTAATCACGAGTTGTATGATGCAAAAAAAAAAAAAGAAGAAAAAAAAAAAAGTTTCCATTGCAGTTTTGTGAAATACACTAATGTCAATAAAGCCAAAAAACCAACTAATTCTAGCACAGAAACTTTTGATTAAAAAAATTTGAGTTTTGCCTAACAGGATATCTTTGGCATGAATTAGTGCATCCACTGTGAGCCAGACCTTCACTTCCAACATTAGTGTCTGACCTCACAAATGCTCTCTTTAGAAAAAATAGCTAAAAGTTTCCATAAACACACACATTAAGCTGGTATAGTTTAAAAGGCTGGGCAGACTTTCACTGAAGTCAGAAAGTAGGAGCAGGGATTTCACAAGATAAGTCATATTTACAGAAAGACACTCCCATATGACATTTCACATTAAAATCATAAATGTGAATCTTTCTCTAAGTGTAAACACATGGGTCCTTCTCCATCTAATGGTCTCCCTCACACTCTGTTATGCAGCCAGTGTTATGTAGCAGCCTAACAGTTTGGGGCCAAGTTAATCTGACAGCTTCCAGGGTGAATCTGCATTGGATGATCTCACACACACACACACACACACATTTGTCCCTTGGTTTCTTCTTAGGAAGTTGACTCATGCTGCGAGCAGCACCACTCAGGTTTGACATGGTGCACAGCAGCTGTTTCAGGACTTTTCCTCCTGCACATCTTTTCTTTACACACACACATTCATCAACTCTCCCCAGCCGTCCGAGGCACCCGCTCGTAAATTTGGGGGAATTTCTGGGTACATCAAATCTATTTGATTTATTTTTGGAAGACCTTTAGCTGTTTTAAGGTTCAACTTCATGTTTTGGTGTGAAGCGCCCCCCAAACTGTGAATTTTACGCCCAATTTGCAGCCCTCCGATTAACTTTGAATCTCCTCTACCGTCTCCGTCCCCTTCATTTGAATTCTCCTCTCTCTTTGTCATTCTTCATGCTCTTTCACTGCTTCCGCTTCCTCTCCAGATTTATCATTTTCGAGGGCTCGCCTGGTCGTCTTCGTGAAGCTCAGGCAGACCCGTTGCAATTTATTTAAAGATTACGACCGTGAAGGGTGAAACGACAACAAAGCCGAAGAATGTGTGGGAATAGCTTAAGAAATTAATCTCATCTTCAAGGGAGAGGAGGTCGGAGCGGTGCTGATGTGTTGCCAGGCAGTGTGGCGACGGTGAAATCGTACGGGGGAACATTATGCGTCTCCCGCCCCAAAACCTTTAAACACGATGTCATACTTTCGCTTTCAAATCAAGCACTTCCAGGAAATATATGGGAAGGAAGGAATACTGGTGAAACTGAAAGAAGACAGAGAAATTTAAAGGCTTTCAAGATCCTTTTCTTTTTTTTTTTTTTCTAAAAGTCCCAGGGTTTCACTACTTGATTGCGATAATGCCTCATGTAGGCCCCCTGTGGGCGGGGCTTGATGGGCGCGAAGCGTCCGAAGGGTACGGGCAGACCGAGTGGGTCGTCCAGGGGGATGTACGAGTTGGGGCGGGCTTCGGCTGTGGTGTGCACTCCGTTTGGCAGCTGCCTCCACTTTCCTTCCTCAGCAAGCTGCACACACACACACACGCACACACACACAGAGAGAGAACCACACACCAGAAGCACTTTTAATATTTCATGCGAGATTGCATGACCTTGAATTAAATACTTAAATCCAGACCTTCCTGAATCTTAATCATGGAAATGGAAAAAAACAAAACAAAAAAAAACGCAACAAGCAATATATTTTTTATGAAACTAAAAAAAAAAAAAAAAAAGAGCAAACGGTTGAGTGCTTGAGCTGAAAATAATGAGGCTGAACAAAGTTGGAGGTAAGGGTGGCGGTTCTGTTGAGTGAAGGTCTTTTGTTTATTGGGAAAGGAGCCAAAGAAGTCAGGCGGATTGCTGGCCAAGAACCTTCCCCCAGCCGACACCAACACCGGCACTAATGGCTTCTACTGGATGTGCCAGCCATCTAAACTGTCTGGTCATTCAAACGAGCAGAAACAGGTAATCTGTGGTGCTGGTCGCCCCCTTGGTCAAGTCAACAGCTGGTGTGCTGGCATTTGAAGCAGCTGTGACCATTTATTGGCATCGCACCCGAAACTGACTGTAGCTCTGGACTGTGCCGAGACAAAGGCGGCTGTGTGATTGTCCGAATTGAGGAATTTAGCAATTATGTGAGCTTTATTTCAAGGGATTATTAGGTTGTGCTTTTACAAATCAAGAGAAGAAGCTGGAAAAATGACTGTAAACCAACCAGAGAAAGACAACCAAGCCATGCGGAAGTTGGAATGATGCAGCAAAAATAAGGGAGTTAATAGAGACATGAAACACTAAAAAGGACAATGAAACAAATCTACATATTGACTTGGCCAAAAAAAAAAAAAAAAAAAAGACATAAGATAATTTTAAATATCCAGTTTTTTAGTTCAGATCACTGACAGCCCAGGTGTACATCTCATCAGGGGAAGCTCAAGCAGTTTGCAAAAGTAAAAAAAAAAAAAACATGTAGACCCTGAACTGACGCGGCGGGGAAAAATATGTCATCATGTGCGAGCATGACGAGCTTTTTTACTCTTTGGTCATTCAGAACCGCCAATCTAATTGTTTTTTGTTTTTTTTCCATTGAAATGCTTTAATGATATTATTTGCAATTTCTTAATTTGGTCAATTAAGACTAAATTTGTTCAGCAACAAAGCAGTTCAAAGTGCTTTTCATCATAAAAACTTAAAGTCATAGAACACACACAGTAAACAAGTGAAACATGATTTTCTGCTAATCATGTTTTGATGTTTGATTTTAATCCATATCGACGAGCAGAGGTTAATTTATATTTATCCAAAATCTTACTAAAGGAACATTTTTACTTTGACATTCTAGCACATACATGTGTGTATATATGTGTGTGTGTGGGCTTGAGTTTATTTCAACTGAGACAGGAGAAGTTGTTTCTGGCTCTAATGAAGTCGATATTGGTCCACAGAACAAAGACAGTGGTGGGCTCAATTGATTTGAACCCGATGTGAGTGATGGATCAATGTCTAACCACGGAGGACCCCGCTGAGAAGAAAGAAGTAAGGAGGGGAAGAAAAAAAAAAAAGTCAATTTCTTTTTGTCATTTTCCTCGATTTTCAGAACAGCAGGCAGATAAACTGCTGTTAAATCTCACAAAATATAAGAGCTTTAATTGCTGTTTGCACACAAAGGAGCTAAGAAAGGCTTTAGGTCTAAAACAATTAAAAATGAGCCAGAGTAGCTTCTTTCTTCTGTAAGAGTTGTTTAATTGGATTTTTTTTTTTTTTTGGCTTTGTGCTTGCAGTTTATTTTATGTTATTTTAGGAGCTTTGTTTTGTTTTTGACCAGTAGACAGCTTTGATACCCATTTCAGCCTTCTTGCTTGAATTTTTTTATTTTTTTTTCTTGAAAGATGCAGCTTTTCACATATAAATTTGCCTACCATTTCTTCGACACTCTATTTGCTCCAAAGTGCGTCGTGTGAATTTTTTAACAGCTGATTTGCTTACCCTCTTTTTCTCTTCTCTTTCCCTCTGCCTCAGCCTCCTGTCTCGGACAATCCTCCTCCAGATCTCCTCCACGTCGAAATACCAAGGCACCATTGGCACCTTCGGCACCGGATCCGGGCGACACCTGGTCTTCTGAAAGAAAAAAAATAAATAATAAAAAATGAATAAATAAAAACGAGAGCAGGGCAGGAAACGTCCATTTCACTGAGCTTGCAGTGACGTGGCTCAATTCAGATGGTTGCTTTGGTACCAGAATCCGGCTAACGGTGCACCTCTCCATCTTTTACCTCAGGGATCAAGTGGCGTGCTGCAGGCGTGCATCAGCCCCGGCGATTCAACGGGGGTATTAACACAAACCTCTTGAAATATTTACAGCGCATGTAGGAAATCCACAAAGAAAAAAAGATAAATAAAAAAATTACCTTCTGAAATATTTATAGAGGCAAAAAAAAAAGTAAACATGGCTTGAAAATCACCATGTCTTTCTACAGCAGTGATTTGGATGCTCTGATACTTGAAGTAAACAGAACATAGTTCTTTAAATATAAAGATACAACAGAGCTGAAAGTTATCTTGAATACTCTCTAGTGGTGTTTGGAAGATAAAAACCAGAAACGTGGGATCCGGATTAAATGTCAGCCATAAAAGTAGTTTATGTGCCCGTTATGTGAAAGTATCTCCGGGAGAACACATGCACAGGATGTTAACATGGACGGCTCCATTTTATTAAAGCTCAGTTTACACATTTACAAACAGTAGCTCGTCTGACCTGACCGCCTCTCTCCGAGTCTTTTCATGTTCGGACAAACTGGCCGCCTGCTTTACGGTAAGCTCTACAAGATCAGCTGTAACATTTAAAAAATTTTTTTAAGTTGTTGATGTTACCGATGTTCCTCCGGATATAAATCTGCTGGAAATGAAACGAAAAAATACTTTCAGGGTTTAGGCAAGTGCTAGATCCCACGTGCGTTATTAAAATAGTTTGCATTATTCCGACCTAACTGGGAAGAAAGGCCAAACACTCAAATGTTTCATCTTGTGTCTAGCTACAAACAAAAATCTCAGTAGTTTGCATAGTTAATCATGTAAAATCCCCTAAAATACCGCAGGGCTTTTGGTTTTAATGCGCCAAAAATGTTTGAACATTTTTGCAAATCTATAAAGAGTTTTATTTTTTTTTAGAGTAAAAAATGTAGAAAAACTAGCTTGCTTATCCACCAGCAATTCTTGTAAGTTGTTATAAATGGAAAGAGAAAAGGAGTACAACAACAGAAGAGCGCTGCAGTCGCTTTGCTCATGTTCTCTCAGATGATGACAGCTTAATGCTAAGCTTCAAAGTGGCTGTCAGAAAGGTAAAATAAAAAAATGTCATCCATCTTTTATGTGGTGCTTTTGATGAGTTGGTGACGGGGGGGGGGAGAAACACTGACAGAGCAAAAGACAGATAAAAGACTGGCGGCAGTTTTCCAAAATGTGGGCTTTTAATTCTCCACACACAGAATCACAAAGTACTGAACTCTACATGAGAAATTTAAAAATGTAAACAGTGTAATGTTATTCATTTATTTCATTCAATCATTATTTAACCAGAATAATTAAAGTATACAATTAAAATGTCATGAAATGTACTCGAGGTCAAATGGGAAAAATCCAGTAAGATTAGAGGAGTAGATTAAGATTTTTTTTTAAAAATGATTTAAAAGTGGTCCATGGGAATAAACTGGGAGGATTTTAGTGTGACTTTTACAAATTATTCCAGAACCAAGAGAAAGTTGGGTTTTTTTTCCTACCAAGTACTGATCAGAACAGAAGCCGACAGGATGAAGGTTTTCGACTGGAGACACGAGACAAAAACAAAACGGATATGACAGTAGGTAGCTCGTCAGCAGGGCAGCCTCATAAATAAATACAAGCCAGTGTTGTTGCCCCCTTTGTTTCAGTGAAGGCCATGAGAGCAAAGCATAAAGAGCATGATGCGTCCTGCAGGCAGCACTTGTAGTGAAAGCACTTTGAAATATTGCGTCCAGAGAGCGGAGGACCAGAGGGAGCTTCATTCACATAGATAATGTCTCTATAGTTCAACACAGTCGGGGAAGTTGTTTGTTTGTATGAGATTTTTCCTCCCAAACAGCTCGAGACAAGATTTGTGTCGACGTAAGAAGCGAGGAACAGATTTGTGCTTTTGTAACAGATGTTCCAGACGGTCATAAATCCATACGGCCAAATATTTGTACACGGACAGTTTGGGTTTTTTTTTCCTGCTGACGTCCAAATGCTTTCATGCTCCAAGTTTAGAGAATGAACTTCTGGGACGCTCTTGAATTTGAACGTCTTTGGATTCAGGAGAATTAATACGGCTTTCAATTATTTTGGTGAGTACTAACAAAATTTTGGATATTTGTCTACATTTTATTTTCTTACTCACTCTCCATCTTTAAGTAGAGGCAGCACGTGAGTTGCTTTTGAAAATTTAAGAATAATGTCAATTTGGAGACTCAAATTAAAATGAAAGAACTTTGAGTTGGGACCAAATAACAGTTTGAGCTTCAAACATTTTCTGGGTTATTAAAATATTCAGAATTTAGGGGCGTGCTCCGGTGGCGTAGAGGGTAGCGCGCCCCACGTTTGGAGGCCTTCAGTCCTCGACACGGTTCGATTCCCGGACCCGACGACATTTGCCGCATGTCTTCCCCCCTCTCCTTCCCCCTTTCCTGTCAGCCTACCGTGAAAAAAGGGACACTAGAGCCCACAAAAAGGACCCCCTGGTGGGGGAAAAAGAAAAAAAAATAAAAAATTCAGAATTTGATTTTAATACTCTGTTCAGTCTACCTTCCGTGATTTGGAGATGCTGTTGATCACGTGGAGTTTGAGGATCTCTGCCTGCTTCTCCGGCGGCTTCGACGGACCGGCCTCCTGCTCCGCTCCTTCTCCCTCCGGCTGCTGCTGACTCTCACGCTCAGGCAGCTTCGAGTGCACACAAAGAACAGGAGGAAATCAACTGAGCATTTGCAGCGCACCTTTTAAAGTTCACGAGGTGAAATTCTAAATTAAACGTTAGCAGGCACCTGCTCCGTTTTGTCATCGAGTTCTGAAGGTGGCGAGGCCTCGACCTCCGACTCGTTGGACTCACCGACGCTTTCCAGCATCTTGTCTCTGCCTTCTGACAGCTGGAGGATGCGGAAAAATTGAGTTAGTAGCAAAAAGACTAGTATGCAGCACAAATGTAATGTGACTTCCTGTGTCGGGTGGCTTCCTCTGCAGTAATTAAAGATCCAGGGATTAAATAGGTAACAAAACTCAGCACCTTAGAGTCACTAAAGCACTAGCTTGGTTCCTAACCTCTCTTCTTTTTTTCTTGCGTTGACATATGACATAAAAGTCTAGCTGCATTTTTCCCAAGTACACATAAAAATCTGGAAGAAATTACCTGTGCACTTGCAACACGTCTTTTAAAGTTCATGAGGTAAAATTACTAATAAAAATGTCAGCAGGCACCTGCTCCGTTTTATCGTCAAGTTCTGAAGGTGGCGAGGCCTCGACCTCCGACTTGTTGGTCTCACCGACGCTTTCCATCATCTCGTCTCTGGCTTCTGACAGCTGGAGGATGCGGAAAAATGGAGTTAGTAGCAAAAAGACTAGTATGCAGGACAAATGTAATGCGACTTCCTGTGTCGGGTGGCTTCCCCAGCAGAAATGAAAGATCAAGGGATTATATAGATAAAAACTCAGCACCTTAGAGGAGTCACTAAAGCACTAGCTTGGTTCCTAACCTCTCTTCTTTTTTACTTGCGTTGACATATGACATAAAAATCTAGCTGCATTTTTCCCAAGAGCACACAAAAATCAGGAAGAAATTACCTGTGCATTTGCAACACGTCTTTTAAAGTTCATGAGGTAAAATTACTAATAAAAACGTTAGCAGGCACCTGCTCCGTTTTGTCGTCGAGTTCTGAAAGTGGCGAGGCCTCGACCTCCGACTTGTTGGTCTCACCGACGCTTTCCATCATCTCGTCTCTGGCTTCTGACAGCTGGAGGATGCGGAAAAATGGAGTTGAAGACAACATGTTGACATTTTATGCAGTACGAATCTAATGCTACTTCCTGTGTCGGGTGATTTTCCCCTGCAGACATTAAAGACGCCCTCTAGCCAGGGATTAAATGGATAAAAACTCAGCACCTTTCTTTTGGTAAAGGTAGTGCGTTGATGGGAGCTTCTTCCCACTGGGTGAAAAGTCTCTGGGATATAAGGTGATGTCGAGACACAAACGCTTAAGACGGCAGATATGGAAGTGAAGCAAGTAAAAAGAAAAGATGATTTCTATACATCCATACTTTTCCAGGCTGAAATACTATTTTATTTTGCTTTTTTAGTTTAGTTTTTTTTTTTTTTTTTTTTTTTTAGATGGTCCATACAAAATAATAACTTTTAAGTGCTTTAAAAGTTGTGCATCATCATCTGTAACTTGGTACGACAAAATAGGAAGAAAAAAAATTAGGAATCAACACAATGCTGACACTGGCATCAAGTCATCTCATTTTTTTCTAGCATATGAAGAAGATCAGCACTTTTCTAAAAAAATAAGAGGTATTAAGCCATGACTCAAACATCTACTGAAATCAAGTAATGCAGAGAACATTATGGAAAGTCTTTTTAATTTCTGAATGAGCGTGCATCCGGTCTGTAAATCTTTCAAGACTGTGTGGGAACCCTGGAGGAAGCTCTAGGAAGATCAGTCAAGAGAGCTGGAGAGAGAGATTTGAAACGTGCAAGGTGGACGTTTTCAATCCAAACCCTAAACCGACACACTTAACCAAGCGCTGCAGTCAGGGAGCGAGAAATTGGGAGATGGAAGAGGTGAAGAGTGACGACATGAACCCACCGGAGCCCGAAAGGTTAACGGTTTACATCAACAACGGGAAGCGAAGGGAAGAAAAATCAGCAGTGGATACCAGGGAGTCAAAGAGGCAGTGTTTGAGTGTCTGAGAATCAGCTGAACCACCGGGAGTTCCACGTACAAACATATTTATGGTTTATAAAAAAAGACAACAGCAACTTACCTCAACTCACCACATCTGGTAAGTCTGCTTAAAGTCTACACAGACCCAGAGCAGAAGGAAATGAAGCGAGCGAATGCTTAGCTTGGTTTTCAGATGTTAAAGGAATTCTTACAGTTGTCATGGTTACGGGGGTGACTAAAAACAGAACTCCTGCTTCGGTTCTTAACCTCTGCCTTTTTTTTTATTTATTCCTTGCACTGACATACGGATAATGAAACAAGTTACACCGACTCTCGTTACCACGCGACCAGTTCACACATGAAAACCCAGATTTAGCCAGGCAACTGACATCTTGCTGCAGTGCAGTTGCTAAATATTAATGTTTATTCCCCAGTGAGTTCACTTTCCATGCAACCACCTCTCATTTCTCTGTGCCAGCCCTGTTGTTTCTCCACTCTCAGTGTTGAAATTTTATAACCCAATTGAAGATTTATTTTATTTTTTTTGTTTTACCTCTTAAATTGGTTTTACTCTTAAAAATGAGCAGCATAAACGAGTCTCCGGTGAAGACTGGGAGAAAAACTGCAGTGTGAATTTGCAAGTGTGGACTGAGTGAGTGACAACAAGGACTTGGCCTGACCTGCTGCTCTCTCTCTTTCATCTGTCGGTGTTCAGACAAAGCGGCCGCCTGCTTCACGGACAGTTCTGCAGAAACGGCCATCAAACAGAGGTTGATGTTGACGATTTTGGCCCGGGCCTCATTTAGCTGGAAACAAGCAGGGAAAAACAAATATGCAGGGATAAAGCAAACAATTTATATACCTTGACAACATTTAAAAAAAAAAAAAAAAAAAAAAAAAAAAAATTGCTTTTATGCAATACATCCGCACAAATTAGTGAATAATTGTGAAAATGGGGAGGATAGCTTAAAACTTTTTACAACTATGAATGTGAAATTAGCAACTCCCATTTGGATTCAGCTCCCTGATTAGCTTATTTATGAAGTGAGTCAGTTGAACTGGCTCACTTCACTGTCCACCTAAAAAAAAAAAACACACACACACACACACACACACACACACACACAAATAACGGGGCTGCAGTGATGTTAGCTTGATTTTTAAACCTAGAGCTTAAATTTGACTGTAGGGGGGAAAAATGGATGTCATGTGGACCACATCCATCTTTTATGTCTCTGCTTCTGATGAGTCGGTGGCAGGGATGAGAAATACCGACACAGCAAAAAGACATAAAAGATAGGCGGAAATTCTCCCAGAAATTGTCTCACAATCGTGACTACAGTCTACTCTCTACCATGCTATAAATTCAAAATGTTACAGCAGGATAAATGTGCAAAATTAAAATCTGCCTTTTTAACGCGATAATGGCGTCTTCCAGAGGACGCGGCTACCTTCTTCGCCACGGAGAGACTGTGGACCCTGCAGCTCTCCGCCTGCTCCCCCAGCGGCTTCGACATCCGGGTCACCCGCTCCACCAGGTGTTCCTTTTCCAGCAGCTGTCGCTCGCGCTCGGCCAAATTCACCTCCAGCTGCGAGCGCACGCAGACACCGCGAGAAAAAAAAATTAGCTGCGCATTTTGCAACTCGGCTTTTAAAGTTGACGAGATAAGTTGTGGGCGGAAACGTTAGCATGTAGCTACCTGCTCCATTTTCTTGACGAGTTCTGGAGTCGGTGGGTCGTCGCCCTTTAACTCCCGATATTCAAGGGTACGAGTCACACTTTTCAGGGTCGCGTCTCTGGCTTCTGACAACTGAGGGATGCAGAAAATTGGCAAAAAGACACAAGGTGTTGATGGGTGTATGTTTGTATCTTTCTCAAAGTGAGCAGAGTTCTAGCTACTCCCTTTGTTGAATGCTTTCCCCAGGGAGAAACTGAAGATATACTGCCCTGGGATTAAAAAAAAAAGATAACAAAACTCAACACCGTTCTTTGCCAAATGTAGTGCGTGGATGTGAGCTTCTCCCCACAAGGTGACAAGTCTCTGGGAATGAGCGATAAGAGAAAATAAAGTTTAAAAACTGCCTCGAGATCCCTGAGAGGGATTAAGCTTTTTTGTTTTGTGTCATCCCTTAAGACAGCAGAAATGAAAGAGGGAAGCAAGTAGAAGTGAGATGAGTCAAAGGAGGGAGAGAGAGAGAAAGAGAGAGAGAGGTGGCAGGGTTAACGTTTTAGATTCAGGACCTCAGCTGACACAGTCATCCCAAAAGTGCTGCAGTCAGTCAGAGAGTGAGAACCAGAGTTGGAGGAGGTGAAAAGTGCTGACATGACTGAAAGGTTAACTGTTCACATCAATGGAAGGAAATTGAGGTGTAAAAGTAGAAGAAAAAAAATAATATATATACCAGTAATAGGTGCCAGGACATCACAGTGAAGTGTTTACATTGCTATATTATCTGCAACAGGTTAATTATACCAAACAGCCTGCAGCCTTTCTGTACTGATGGAAGGGAAATCTTGAATAGCATTAAAAATTTAAAGGAAGTTTGTCAAAGTACATTTTACTCCGATTGGAGGATTTAGAGATTCTACAGAGTTGCACCCACTCACAGGAATGACAGGCAAAGAAAATGTGCAAAAAGGAAAAATAACTAAGAGATAAAAATTTGCACAAGCTTTTTTTTTTCTTTTTCCCTCCCTCCCTGGTTTTGTTTAAACAAGAATAACTAAAGGCAATCCCAATGTTTTGGAATACATCAACAAGACCAGCAATTCAGTAAGAATGCATACAACACTTGGAAAAAGTATACATTTTGCAGAATACCGCATCTGTGTTAGTCTGAAATACCATTCCCCCCGACCCTCATACCAGCAAAGGGGAAGAAAAAAAAATCAACTAATGAGTCCATTTTCTTGCAGAACAAGTAGGAAAACGATTCAGTTTCCACCTGTAACCTAAGTACTGGAAAGAAATAATTCAACCTTCTGCTTTATATCTCATCCAAACTGTTATTTCACATTAACAAGGCTTCATGCCATCAAAATAAAGCTGTTCCACATATAAAAGAATATGAGCCTTGAGATGATCAAGGAGCCATGATGGTGACAATGAGGAGGACACTGGTAGAAAACAAAAGCAAAAAAGAAAAAATGATCAGAGAGAAAATATTGGACACAATATTATGCTGCGCGTTAGTTCTGAAACAGACAGCAGAGAGACCGAAAAGCAAGATATGCTCAAAGAGTAGGCAGACAGAGGCAGATGGACTTAAAAAAAATGGAGAATATGGTATGAAGATACATTTATAAGAAAAAATAAGAAAAGAGAGAGGGAGCGAAAATGAAGAAAAACTGATCCATGTCTGCAGTTTGGGACAACTAAAGCTTGTTAGTGGAACTGAGTCTGTCTGGCATTCATCATTGTGAAGTCCAAATTCTGCAACAAAGAAGGCAAAAAAATAAAATACCCCATTTCCAATGAACATGCAAATGCATAGTTATTATTCAAATAACTGAATATTTTGCATATTTTTCCCATTTCCAGGGGAGATAAAAAACACTTTAGGGAAACTTCCCTGCAGAGTCGTTGCACAGGGATCAGACAGACATTACAGAGGTATAAGGCATTTGTTTGTGTTACAGCGTCTGCCTCGCTCGCATGGTTTAGTTGAAGTTGATAGCTCACTAGTTATGTTTAAAGTTCTACAATAAGACATGTTCAAATGAGGAAACCTTAAAAAAATCCTAACGTTTCATTATCAGAAGCACTTTAACCACACAATGCATTCTTATACATCAGGGTAGGACAACGATGGCTCATTTAAAACATAGATTACACTGTTCCCCCCCAACTTTTGCCGTTTGACCATAAATAGATGGACACAGGACTGGTCCTGTGCTGCAAGGTAAATAAATAATGACTCTTTTACATTTTCTCTCCTCTGTGCCCGCACCTTTCAGTTCAACATTACCGTCACCTCCCGGAACCACTGAGCACACACTGAGGCAGCAGCTTGGTGTCAAACAAACAACGCATGAGGAAGTGTAAGCAGAAATTGCTGGGGGATTGTGTGTTTGCAGAGGAAGAGGCCCTTCTCAAAACTCAGGGAAAATAAAGTTGTCAAAAGAGTGTAAAGTGCAGTGACAATCTTTGACAAAATACTTTACATGATAATGAGCTTGTTGAGGTTTGACCATGTCGTGGTTTTCCAATTTCTAACGCCGAAAAAAATCCCTTCTGAAACTTTCCTATTTAGAGTTTTTTTTTTTTTTTTAGAAACAAAATAAAGACATCATAAATATTAAACAGCGTTTTAATAAATTTGTTATTTATAGGAACATTTGGTCAGACCTGATAAAGACAAAAGCAGCAAAGGTTGTAATAACTTCTTAGGATTAATTTTATCTTCCTGAAACTCAAACAAAATTCCAGGAGATCAATGAACTTTGATTAAAAAGTTTCTTGGGAAGAGGAAATCATACGAAAGGGTTCAGAAAAACTGGAGACTGCAAAGTCACGGCACATGTGGATCACAGATGTACGATGCAGGGTTTCCCCCAGAAAGCCTGCTAAGCCCAGTGCTCGGGGCAGTAGGACGCTCATCCAGCTGTCCGCCATGTTTTTGAGGTAAAACATGTTTATAGTTGACAGAAAGTTTGAAAATATCACTCGATAGTTGTGTGTTATTGGGAGACTGGAAGATTAATACCTAAACACCAACTATAAAGTCCTTTTTTTTAAAAGCAATCATTAAATATTAATTAACAATGCTTAGCCTGGTGGGGGCAAACGTGAAGCCTGGTGGCCCCACCAGGCTTATAATTCACCGAGGGAAACCCTGTGTATAATGAAATCGTCCTGGGCTGGCCACCTGAGAAAAGGTCATCGAGCGTGTCATCAGTTTATTCAAGAGGCCAATATTTATTTTACTCAAGTATATTTTACATATTTTATCTTGTCTAAAGTGTCGCGTTCCCAGCGCACCTGCATGAATTGAAAGAAAAGTTGCTAGAAAGGATTTGCAACTTTTCACTCTTTTGAAACTAGTCTCCCTCAGAGGAGCTGGCCCAAGTGGCAGCAACCCAACCCTGCAATTTTTTTATTTTTTTTAAACTCAACTGCTTGCGACAACCGCGGAGTGTGTTAATCAACCGTTTTAACTCCCCTCTGAAGCTTTTAATGCTGCTCAACTTCCTCAGTTCATCGGCAGCCGGAATAAGACAAGCGTGTGGTTAGATCTGATTGATGTGGGTCCCATCTTCACCCAAATCCACCCGCAGTCACTTAAACGCGTCATGATGGATGGAATACAGAGCGTCTCCATCACCCTCGTTCTCCTTTCTTTGCTCATGCATCAATCTTCTTTTCTCCACAGTTCTATCACTTGTAGCCGTTTTGTTTTTTTTATATATCCGTCCTTTTGATGTCTGCCTCCCTGTATCCATCCATCCGTCTCTGTGTCGGTGTCTGTTGCCTGCCTCCTTGTTTTCTTCATCCGACAGTTACAAATTATTGCTGGGCTTTTGGCGTGTGAGTGCTGTAAAACATTGTGGAGATGACAGCCTCCGCGCCGCTTTCTAATTTGCATTTCATCTGCATAATTTCAGCTCAGCGAGTAGTTAACACGACGGCTTAAAAAGCCACACAATGGGACGGTACACCGCACGTGTTACCATAAACTTGAATAATTACCTTATTTATTAACCACGTCGAAAAGCTCGAGCAATTAAGAACCTCATAATAAATATAAGACAAAGGGACGGATTAATAGAGCAGAAAGGTCACATATGTACAAAATAAAGTATAAATTCTAATAATTATAGACGTATACAGTGAGAAGCCCAACAATAATAAGATGCAAAGTCTCTATGGAGGAATTATTGGTCAGCACTCGAACCGCAGCAGAATTACATTTTGTGGTCAGACAATTCACAGCTTCCTAAGCTCTGTGTTTGCAATTACTGAATCTTAGAGCGAAGTTATTATCATAATAACTCTGCTTTATAACAGTGCAATTTCAGCTATGGATGTGCCAGATAATGCAGTTAGAAGACAAAATAAATAAAAACTCTCACTTTCTAATCCCCAACAAAGAGGCAGTTGTTCTGTCCAGAAACTGTTTGCAGAGTTGATATGATGAATACTGCGACAGACTGGCGACCTGTCCAGGGTGAACCCCGCCTCTCGCCCGGAACGCAGCTGGAGATAGACACCAGCAACCCTCCCGACCCCATTAGGGAAGAAGGGTGTAAGAAAATGGATGGATGGATGGATATGATGAATAAAACTAGTTTCCCTCGGAGGAGCTGGTCCAAGAGGCAGCAACTCCACCCTGGAATAAGTGGAAGATAATGGATGGACGGACGGGTTTCCTGCTTTAAAACGGGCTTTTAATGCTATGCATCAAATGTTCACTTGGTTTAAGGATGTAAAAAAAAAAAATCAATCCAGAAACTTAATGTAACCTAGTTTATGCTTTTCAGAAGTGTTTCGTATCATTATCCTTCTGCAACACCAAACTGAGCCCGAGTCTCAGCCATCTGACTCAAAGCAGTCACCTAAATTCGAAAGGAAGCCGGAGAGGCTGATCAGGAGCGACGTGCCACCGACAGAGTCCAGTCAAACGAAGGACATGGATACGCTCAAAAACAAACAAACTCAAACACCATTTGATTTGTGCTGACCAGACAACGTTAAACGTTTAGGAAGCAGAGCCAATTTAATGAGAGCCTTATGGGCACTTGCTCAGGGCGGCACAGAAGAAAGGGTCGCACCACCAACATGTTTCATAAAAGGATAAGTTGTTCTTTACCTCACAAGGGTAAACACAGTGTAGAAGACAAGTTACAATGTCTGGCCGAATTTAGATGACATTTTGAAACATAAGTGCGATGGTGGCCAATTTGCGGCTAGTAGCTACTATAGCACTTGCACAAAGTAGATGGGATAATTTTTATTTTTTTTTTTTAGCTTTTGTCGTTTTATTAGGAGAATTAATCTACAGAAACCAAGTTTGGAATCTTCTGGAAAATTTGCCTCGTTACCACTCCAACCTTAACCCAACTCAAATTTTGTGGATTATGATTAAAAGCCAGATCTACACAATTAAATCTGAACAACATTTAATTGGGATAAAAATCACATATTGCACCATTGTAAACTACTGGGACAGCTACATATAAATATTCAGCTCGGTTTATTTATACAGCACCAATTTAGAACAAATCCTGCCAGACACAGAAACATTTTTTTATGCCAACTGGTAAAAATCCTTCAATCTAATGAAACTCTGGACAAGAATTTATCAACAGTGGACTGTTGATTGCAAATTTCTACAAGAGGGAGGTTGAAACCCACAGAGAGAGACTTCAAACTGCACCATAAGTGGAGAGAACAAAGTTTATAAAAGCAATAGCTCAGCTGATGGCCCCCTCTGGGAAGGTGTCACAGCTAAACTGGGCAAGATGCAACTTGTATGAAGAAAGTACGAATAAAAACAGAGAGAGAACATCAAAGGTTAACAGCAGAAAAGATTGCAGATAATGAATAACTGGAGAGTAGTAGGGGGGGAAAAAAAAGTGAGGACGTGTGGTCGGCATGTCCTCCATCAGCCTAAACCCCTCCAACTAAAAGCTTAATCAAATAGGAAAGGTTTAAATTTGGTCTTAAAAGTTGACAGGAAGTCAGAACGATGAACTAAAACTGGGAGCTACTTCCACAACCTGAAAAGATTTGCCTCCCGTTGTACTTTTAGAAACTCCACCAGCAAACCTGCAGTCAGCGCACAATGCTCTGTTGGGAATATATGGAAGAAAATAAATAAATAAATAAAAAAATCTCTGATATATAAAAGGGCTTGAAAATTGACTGCTTTATATGCTAGAAGTAATATGTTGAATTCTGTTCCTGGGAGCCAACGAAGAGAAGCTAAAATTGAAAGTAGGACCTCCGCTTTTAACTGTTGCTGCAATATTCATGAATGTGCGGAAGGTTTTTAACAGAATGTCTGACTTTCTAAAAATGAAATGGGCTAAATAGAAAAAAAAACCGTGTGAGAAAGTTAAGTTAGAAATCAACGTAAATAGCTGAGCATCTTGGGAAAAGGAGACTAAAATATAAAACTCACCCACAAATCTTGTACTGTATTTGTATTGATGTTTTTCTGATCCGATTATGTCAGCACTGTAGTACCAGCCAACCCAGTAGCACTTTCTAAGCTTTTCTAGCTCCTGGTCAGATGGGGCGTCTTGTTTGCATGTTCTTCTTGTACTTCCATTTGTTTTCTGCGGAGGCACAGTCCACAGTCCAAAGGCTCGCATGTTTAATTAATCTGGGAATCCCTGCTGAGGTGTCGGAGTGACTGGATGTGAGTGTGAGACATGGTGGAGCGCTCCGATGGCACACAACCATGAACAGCAAAAATGCAGTTTCAATTAATCTCTTCTTTTTGTCCAAGACTTCATTCAATTCAAATCAAGGCTGTTCTGTCTAAAAAAAATGAATTTGGTTTAGTCACTTTTTAAGTTTTTGTTTATTTTTCTTATTCAATTACCGAGAAAGAAAAACATAATTTTTTTTTTTTTAAAGTGAAAAATAAATAGATGGAATCTTTCAGCTTTGATTTATTTGTTGCATCACAAGTTGTGATTTTCACCAAATTCCTTGATCAGTTTGGATTTTGACTAACAAAGACACTAAGCAGGGTTTAAACTGCTATATTGCTCAGCTACTAGTGGGGAATTAAAGTGTGATTTTCTAATTTTATCATGTTAAAACTCCAAACTTGCATGTTTTTTCATTGGGATTTTGTGTGACAGACCAAAGCAATATAAAGCATAATTAAGAAATTCTTAAAGGACCAATCCTTTACCCTAAACATACAGCCAGAGTTAAAATGGTATACTTGCATTCAAGGATATTTATATGTTCAAATGGCTTAGACCTTCATCTGTTTGAGTATCTTTGGCAATATACAAGGATTCAATCTGATTGGATGTTTTTGCAAGGAACAAAAGGTAAAGAGTTCTGTAGGTTTGTGCGCAAAAGCCGGTTTTGGGCACATCCCAAAAGACTTGCAGCTGAAATTGCAGCAAAAGATTGTTCCACAAAGTATTGATTCAGGAGGGACTGGATATAAAACGAATGGCACAGTTGTCAGAATTTTTTGTAGAAATGAAAAACAAACAAACAAAAAACCCAGATCATTTTCCCTTTTTATTTATACACTTCCTTTTGCAGGTGTACAATGTAAAACCTAGACGGGATAAATTGCAAGGACTAATTATAGCATAGATTCTGACTTGGAATCGAAAGGTTTAATCTGTAAACAAATCAAGGTACTCCTTTTGTCCTACATCTCAAAACCAGTTAGAAGACAGAAAAGAGTTCAGGGATAAAGAGGTGAGTTGCCCAATGAAGCTCTTGGCTGTAGAGACGATTTCTATGCAACATGTTTTGCTTGGGCCTTCTGTTTCTGTGCATTTGGTTTTGCTAGCTTCCCTTAACCCGTCACATAAAAGTGCCCTCACATCCAGCAGAGCCACAATTCACACAGGGATTCCCCATGGCGATAACTTCCAGACAGGTTGGGGAAAAAAAAAAAAGATTTAAGAGAGGAACAAACAAACAATATGACTCACCACCATGGGGACGCTGCAGTCTGTCAGTAGCCCCACCTTCGAATAAATCTCACTCCATTAATGACTGGGTGTGTGTGTGTGCGTGTGTAGGTGTGTGTATGTCTGATACTCTCGCAGCACCGCGAAGCAGAAGCGGAGTGTAACAAGTCATTAGACAAGGTTTTTAGCAAAATTTAGCCGCTGCGAAGCTCTCCGCGCGCGCCCCTGTACGGGATGTCAACCTGTCAGCATCTCGTAAACGGGGCAGTAAATTCAGAGGCAGACAACAACCTCTGTTTATTTTGCAGCAATTAAAATTCCTCGGAGTGATGAAAGCCTCAGAGTGTATTGAACTTCAATAGTATAACAGATGGCCCAATTTATCTTTGTCAAAATTCCCCATCAAAGGGAGGGGGGTCCATCTGCAATGAACAGATAAACTGGTCACAGATGAATACAAATAGACAATATATATGATAAATCGACGGCAATGCAGTCGCATGGAGATTGAATTCACATGGCGACTGAATAGGGCTGGCAAAAAAAAAAGAAATCCATGATTCACTTTTTGTACCCAGGGGAGGCTGTACAAGGGAAGGGGTGTGATTGAGAGAATGATTTGCTGTTTACACACAGAAGAGAAGGAGAGAAAAATAAATGACTGGATGGCTTGATGGATGGAGCCAACTGCTGATGAATGGGTGGATGAACAGATGAGGGATAAACAACCGCTGCGTGAATCACACAAATATTCACACCCCTTGAACTGCAAGGTCACAGCCACAAACGTTTATTGTTTGTTGGACAAACAAAAAGTAGAGCATAATTGAATTCATTCAACAGTTTATGACTGAAGGCATAAACTGGCTGGACTAAAATATCTAGATGAATCAACGTAAAAGGAGCAGAATGTAAATGTTATGTTTATTTTTTAATGAGAACCACATGCGCTACTTTTCATTTGATTCATTCCATACATTCCAGTGAAATGCATTCAAGTTTGTCGTATTAAGATCAAGTTATGGCGTTCCGCTTTCTGAGGCAGCAAACAGAGCTGAGATTTACGTTAAGGTAGAGTGATAGAAGTGGATTAATTAACAAAATGGCATTGAAAACCTGAGGGCCAGTTTATGTGAAAGAAAGAGGGAGAGAGGGAAAAGGAGAAAGAAAAAAAAAAAACTTTGAGAACTCTGTTATATAAACAAGGTTCGGCCATGAAAAGTGAAAGAAGTTTGCACAGATGAAGCTACTTCCACTTGAATACACGCCTCAAAGAGACGAAAGGAGCGTCGTGCAACGCGATAATAAAAGCAGGGAGGTTGCTACGGATAAGAAAGCGTTTAAGAAAGCAGATATATATATTTCAGCAACATAAATAGATGAAACCAACAGCAAAAGCCAAAAACAGATGGAGAAAAGAAGCACATGGTGAAATCCGAATTCGACCAAAGAGCAAAACACCTGCATTTGAGAAATTTGAAACTCGGATCTGAAGCAGCAGCACAACCAAACCCTCGATGGAAACATCAGCAAGACAGCCAGTTATGTATCAGTATGTGTGTATCTGTCTCATCTCTCTACGTTGTGATTTATTCAGGTGTGTGTCTTGGCCTTGCTCGTGGGAATCTAGTGGCCTACTCTGTGATTGTTTGGGTTCATCCCTCCTGGCTTAGATTCTAATCTTGTGCTTTACTTCCACCTCCGTTCTGAGCTTTGCTAGGAAGTTTCCGCTTCTTTTCGAAGCTACAGGAGTAAAAAGCAAAACATCGGCAGCCGAGGACTGAACGCTAAAGCTATTCAAAAGAGCAGTTAATGTTGATTGGATTATATTTGCACATATTCTTCAACCTAAAAGCAAAAAAATTAATAAAGTTACAAAACAATTATTCCTGTATTTTCACTCAAAATGTTTTTCTGCCATTGCACAGTTTGCCTGGATTTAAAGACATGAATTATAAACATTTTATAAATATGTTTATGTGAATTGCACAAAGGTGATGAATGTCAATTCTACAAGATAAGCAGATATTTAATGTTGGCATTAAATATTTACCATCTTTTGATTGTAATGCTGGAACGGAAAGTTGAAAACTATTTTCTGGCTGTACAAAAACCGACGGGATTGTCATAAAGATGCAGGATTCATCTCGTTTTACAGCAGTCGCAGTTAAACTTTGAGGTAATAAAGAGTTGAAACATTGTGGAAAGTCTCGTTCTCCGCCGTTTCATAATGATGAACCTTACAACTATTAAATATACCAGCAAACACCTGCAAGGATTAATGAATACAGTTAAAATAGTGCAACAGCTGGTTCAGGCCGACTTGGCTTAGTGTGTTTTACATAAGGTCAGGTCTTATTAAGGGAAAAGAGGAGTCCTGCAAGCACCAGTCTGTCTGGGACCAACAGATGGATACTTCTTTATGTCACATAGTGACAAATAACAGGATTTTAATTGAACACAGGACACACAGTCCTTCCCGCTCAGATAGTAAATCTCAAATCAGGGCAGTAACATATTGTACAGAATGCATCTTTCTTTGAGTGAGTCATGCAGTGGGATGAATCATTTCCCTCCACTTTGCAAAAAGATACAAACCTTACTGATTTAGAGACGGAGCCCCAAAGGGAATTCCTCCCTGGAGGAAGAGATGTTGCAGTTGAAGGACCTGGTGCCCCAACTCTCTTCCTCTACACTGTTTTCAGTTTCAGGAAGTCCCATCTTTCATTTTGACCCCCCACCATTTTTTCCCCCCCTCACCTCTAAAAACAATTCAGGAAAAGGTTCAACGACAAAAATGGGAAGAGCTTAAAACGCATTCGCAGAGACGTCAATCACCAGAAGCTCCCCTGGAAAAACGCTGCATATTTAATCATCCGGTTCGGAACAACCTACATCTTTTGAACAACCACGGGAAGCACTAATTGACAGGTCTGACTGCACCGATAGAGTTCCTAAAATATCAAGCTGAACGGCATCCAGGAACACTGATGGTCATCCTCATGCCAGTATCCTGCTGGCACGCTCCTCCCTCATTAGAGGCTTCATATGCACAGACAGCCTTAATAGTACCAACCCATCAAAAACGTTCATTTATTACAATAAAATACCAGATGGAGGCCCAGACAACCAGGCATGAGCAAAAACAAATAAAAAAAAAATCAGAGACCATTCCCCTTCGCCGTCCTTTGGCGGTTTGTTATCCTGAAAGTGTTTCTGTTGATTCGATCGGATCAGTAGACATGACGGTTTCATGCACTGCAGTTCTTCTACCTCGATTTGCAGCACGATGATCTCCTCCTCCAGTTTCCTCTTAAGTAACACCTTCCTCTTCTCCAGGTCTATTTGCTTCTTCTCGTCGTTGATCTCAATCTGCAGTTCTCTCACGTGCTTCTCCACCGTCTCGGTTGCTCTGTTGCTTTTGGCGACGGCCGCCTCCAGGTTCTTCATCTGCTCATAAAAGTTAGACAAAACTTTGTCCTGCTCCAAGAGCCGTATCCCCCTGTGCGCAAAAGAAATAAGATCATTAAGTATGATAGTCTGTGGAAGGGAAAGCTTCTACCTGCATATGAGTTAGAAACTTGCAGGAAATTGCGTCTTTGGATGGCATTCTCAAGACTTCTCTTTACTTCCAGAAGAATCCCCTCGTGGAACTTGATCATTTGGGTGAGATTCATTAACTCCAGTTTGTTGTCCTCATGCTGCTGATGGACTTGGTGTCGTTTCCATGTGAACTGGAACAGAGTTAAAATCAGAAATACATTTTTCGCCCCTAAATATACATTTATAGGAGGCAAGGAGCAAAAAGGTTCCAGTCTGGTTAGAAAGAAGTCATATCCTGTAATCATTTTGACAATATCATATACTTCACAGACACTGGGCAACAAATTGTTAAAGCAGTTTCAGCTTGATGTAGAAATGTACTTTAAAGCCATAGGGGTTGGGATTGTTAAGCAGACTGCAGAGAAGTCGATAAACTTTTATTGCCTTGTGTGATAAACGTTCGAAAGCCTCGTAAAAGGCACAGATAAATACCAGATCTACAGTTGCTTACAGATTTCTATAAAGCCATCGAAATTGAAAAGGACAAAAAGAAAAGAATTGGAAAGTTGGTTCTCACAAAAACATCCCCAGAAAACCTAAAGAAGTTTTGTACTGCTGTCATCTCAATATTCGTTATTGGGTTTTGACTGTTTCAGTTTTAGACAGGTGATGTTCCGATGGTTGATTTTTTTTTTTTCTCCCCGTGTTCGAGTGCAGACCTTAGAGATCTCATTACGCAGTTTCTCCCTCATTTTGGAGCTGCTGGAGACCTTCATGCGAGCCTTTATCAGTAATCTGAAACAGACAGATATGGAAAAGTTCAGCAGGTACGCCCAGTGTAATTTATTTCGTCAGGTCACAACTCAACCTTGATACATTTTATTAAGACTGTTGGTGATCGACAAACAAAATAAAACCGATAAACTTATTTGTGATTTAATACCCTGAAGGTGTGGTCCTCGTTCTTGGACTCTAACAAATAAAATCCAATGTAACCAACTGCCTCAAAAAGGCACTAACATGCAAAATGTTGAGTGTGCACAAAAACACACTGCACATCTCTAAGCACACCCTCCCAGTGGTATGACATAGTAGTGGCAGCATAATGCTATGGGGATACTATCTGCTAGCAGGGAAAGCATTGGTAAAAATGTTCAAGATTTCTAAATTATTTACAGTTATAACTGCAGACAAACGAATTATTAAAAAGTATTCACTCAGGTAGACATATACTTTTCAGATTTATATATGTGACAATGAACATATGTACATATATTACTTTCCACCATTCATTTTTCCACTAATTATGCTTAAATTTTTCACATCAAACCCCATTAAAAACAATAAAGTTTGTAACTGAATGTGAAAACATTTGAGAGATATGACTTCTTCTGCATGTCACCCATACAAATTTAGTCAAAAGTTGAATATGTGGAGCCAATTCTTCTGGATGAAAATGACTATGGAGGTTTGTCCTGCAGCAATGTAACCACCTGCAGCAATGTAACCACCTGCAGCAATGTAACCACCTGCAGCAATGTAACCACCTGCAGCAATGTAACCACCTGCAGCAATGTAACCACCTGCAGCAATGTAACCACCTGCAGCAATGTAACCACCTGCAGCAATGTAACCACCTGCAGCAGTGTAACCACCTGCAGCAATGTAACCACCTGCTCAAATACATGAACACACCTGTCCTTGCTGTCGGCAGTAGAGCGCTGGATTTCCATCTCGTTTTCAAGGATGTTAAGTTGCTCCGTCAATTCAGAGGTCGTCTGTGAGGCAATCTGCTTCAGCCTCACGTACTTATTCTTCTCTTCCAGGAACTTGTCACACAGTTTTGAATACTGTGATATTCTGAGAAGCAATTAAAAAAACAAAAACAAAAAAAAAAAAACACACACACACAGAAGAAATAAAACAAGGTTTAGCACATTGCTTCTGTTCCCATCAAAAACAACTCCAGGGTGCATTTTATACATATGTATATCGATGTATATCTTTCTGTCTGTTCTGCCAAGTCGTTTGTAGTATTTAGTATTTATTAAAAATGGTTCTAGAAACCATTCATATATTATTTTTATTACTTTTGTAGTTGAGCTTAGAACTATGGTTCTCTTCATTCCATTTTTTAAACTATGTAAAAACAACAACAACAACAACAACAAAAAAAAAAAAAACAGGACGTCCATGAACACGTCTGAAACTGGGCAAAATCCTTGTTGTTGCACACCGAACACAAAAAGTCAGACATCAGAGAATTATAGAGCGACTGCCTAAGAAGTGTGTAGCGATTCAGAAGCCACAAATGTAAGTCCATAAGGCTGAAACTTGTATGGAATAATTCAGGGAAAGTGCCGGCTGAGAGCAGCAGCTTCAAAGACTCAACAAACCATCAGAGGACATGAAAAGCTTCTGTAAGCTCAGTGTGTAAACCAGCACTGTGGGGAATGACGAATTATAGAAAAAATTGTGATAAAAAATGCAAAAAGTCTGCTTGCATTCAGTTACAAGGCTGTGATCTGACGATTAGCCTTAATGATAAATATTTTATCAACTACTAAGGTATCTACATTAGCAAACCACTGGTTTTATTTTAAAATAACAACAACAACAATGGAGCAGTGAATAGAAGCAGCTGAAAGTCTCAAGAAAAGTTTTCTAAAGTTAAGGGACGGGATATTAACATTAGGTTTTACAACCCGTCATTAATTTGGCCCAGACAGAGAAAAAGCCAACACCAAAAACAATACAGTTGCTGTGGCAACACAAATCCCACCTACTTTTCATAGACAGAGGACCATTGCGCAATATGAGTGCTCACTTCTTGTCCTGAACTTTCTGCTTTAGCAACAAGCAAAGATCAAGCATATTCCTGACAAACTTCTTTTTTCCTTGTTTTCTGGTCACAATGCAGAGAGCTTCTTATTTACACATCTCTGTTTTTTGTGTCAGAAAAGTTTATTTTTTAATCACTCAGGTTTCACACTTAAGATGTTGGTGTTATCCAGCTATATATATATATATATATATATATATATATATATATATACACATACATACATACATACATACATATATATATATATATGTATGTATGTAGAAGTGGTGCCAAAACTACTGAATTTTTTAAAAAAAGACCCTATTTTTGTGGAGTCTGTTTGTCAATATGGCAATGTCCCATTGAGGTAATCTTGATTTCAAATTTATGTTTAAATGTTCAATGGGTCATGAAATTGTTTCTACAAAAAAAATAAATAAAATAAAATCTTCACACAGGAAGACACTTTACTCCGTTACAATTTAAAACTCATGTATGACGCGGCGGCGTGTGAACGTGCGATCGCTAAATGAGAGACACACGAGACGATAAACAAACAAACAAACAAAAAAGTAATTATCCTCCTGCTGTGTTTTTGCTTTTGGGAGGAATTTATTCCACGTTGGGTGAAACGGCATCAGTTTGTATTCTGCGTGCCGTGACCTTAATGAATGCACTGGAGAAGCCTGTTGTTGCGCTGCGGGGCGTTGTAGGCGTTGGATACGCCGAAGTATGACCAATTAGTAGGACATGCTTTTCTCTGCAGCATCATCCTTGCACACCCATACACACACACACACACAGACTTGCATATTGAATATAGAAGTGAAAACAACACCTGCGCTGAAGCACGGCGTTGAGCTTGTTGTGGTCCATGATGATCAGCTCTCTCTCTCTAAGCTCCAGGTGGATGCGCTCACTCAGTTGCTGTGGGTAGGTTTAAGAAGGTAAAACTCCAGCATCATCACTTCTGTGTGGGTTTTATTTATAGTTTTCTGAAACTCCACTTCTCCTTCTGGCTGCACATTCTTCAATATAAATCAAAAAAAAAAAAAAAAAGAGTACCCTTTCTGGCATTCTGAATAGATTAATATATATTTAAAAAAACACACACACACACACACAAACACAGCAAAAGATGTACAATTTATTTAAATTTGTCTGTGTGAGTTAGCACCTCTGCCTTGAGACGTTCCCAGTGTTTCTTGCTCCGCTCCTCCGCTTTGATCTGTCTTAGACATCTGAGGTTATGGAGTTCTTCTCTGAGGTGATTTGACTCCTTAAGCAGCTCTTGAATCACCTCGTTCTGATGCTTCTTCTGGTTTTCTTCTTCAGCCATAGAAACCTGGATGGAAATGCATTTCTCCAGCTAAAAGCCACGTGAACAGTTGGGTGAAATTGCAAGATTAATACGACAAGATGAATCGCTAAAGGCTTTCTTTATGACATCTTTTAAGAACATAGAATATCTAAAATTTGCACACAGGGGAATTTACTCATAAAAGCAGCCAATAAAACTGTAGCAGAAAAAAAAGGAAGGAACACATGAATGAATGAAAGACCGAATGAAGGAATGAATGAGGACAGCAGAAACGAAGGAACCAACAAATGGGCAAACATAAGATATGTTGGACAAGAATAAAAGATTACAATCAGGGAAGGAAGCTGGAAAGGACAAAAATGAAGGAAACAAAAAGGAAAGAGAAATGAAATGACAAAAGGGAGGAAAAAAGGATGTAAGGACAGAAGGGAAAAGGATGAGAAATGGGAGAAAAATGGCAGAATGAAAGGAAGGACACAAAAGAATAAAAGGATGGAAGGAATGAAAAAAGACTGAACACAAAGAAGAAAACACAAAGGAGAAAAGGCAAAAGGACACTAGAAAGAATCCAACCCTAAGGATCGCTACTAGAAAGTAAGCAAGGAGACAAAGAAGGAACAGAGATAATGAAGAACAACTTTTAAGCAGTAGGATAGAGACTATCATCTGGAAATACAAATATTCCTCTGCAGTCATAGTTTTTATTTTATGTACTCATTCAGTAAAACACTGAAATGAAATTCCAAACTCTTCCAAGCCGTGTAGGAAGCCTGGACAGAGATGAGACCGCTTCAGGCTGTTGCCGTCACAGGAACGCATCCCCACCTGCTTTTCAAAGCCGGCTGCGAGTGCATCAATCTCCTTCTCCAGCTCCATCCTTTGCCGAGCGCTGGCCTCTCGTTCGGGAACAGCGTCCAGCTGAATATTCAGAGCAGAGCGCAGTGGAAATCAAGAGCCTGGTTAAAATTTCATCTGGATGCAAGATCTTTCATCTGCCTAAAGTTGGTCCTGGATCTCAGCAGCGGGAGATGGAATTTGCTTTCAGTTGGTTGCATGATGAGATGCGGTAGAAGTGTTTTCATTTGTACCGTCACCTTGATCCTAATGTGAGCAGCACACTTCAAACAGGCGAGTCAGTTCACAAACAGGGGGATATTAGTGCCAAATGCATGTTTTCTTTCCCGACAATGTGATTTTGTTTCAGCCACAGAAATAGTCCGATAAAGATGATGCGTAAATGCTAAAAAAAACAGCAGGCTGAAAATATTAAGCCCATTAATTGTCAACGGTTAGCTCAGAAAGAGATGCATTTCTGTGGTAAACCAACAGATTCCGCTGAACAGTCATAACGGACTAATTTATTAGCAGAAACCTGAAGGCCAGTGACGGGAAAACTGACTGAATCATTCCCTAGAGCACAGTTGTTTTCTGTTTTGCAGAACTGTGAATTTCCCGTTGCGTCACTGCGATTTCCTCTGGTTTTAGTTTGAGCATGAGAGATATGCTGATGCATTTCCAAATGAGGCTCGTCCTCAAACTGTCTTCCTGCTTTCTCTTTAAAAATCTGTGCTCAACAGTAACCTGATGGGCAGATTGGAAATACTCACAGGCCTACTCACGGCATATGGCGAAATACGCATTTTCTGATCAAGACTGTAAGCATTTTTTGGTTCCTAAGTCTGGGAATCTTTCCTGACTATTTATAAAAAAAAAAAAAAATTACTGTTCTTTTTTAATTTTAGCTATTTATTTTAAGTTTAGAGGGTCAGCAGGTACTTTCAAAGGGACAGATTCTCAATTGAACTTTGACTGGGACACTTTAGCATATTGAAAATGTTTTGGTCTAAATCAGCACATTTGGCTCTTTAAACCCTTTACTTCTTAACTTTTGGCCTAAAAGAACTGATTAATGTTTAAATGTTTTAAAATATACAAGTAATTTAATAAAAAATGCTAGTCTTAGCGATTCAATATATTTATGACATTTCCATGAGAATGACATTAATTGTGTAGGAATATACTTTTTGTTATTGCAGCCTATAGACATTTTTTTTGTCCACTACAGACATATTCAATAAATTATGTGTTCAGATGAGACGCAATAAAATGACATTCTGAAACTAATAGCCTTATAGCAGGTATCAAACATGTTTCATTAAACCCAAATTTTTATTGGTCTGAGATTATTTCTAATTTTAAATGTAATTTTTATTACCTGAAATAGCCAAACCATCATATAAAATGAAAATAAAGGCTTTCAAACATACATCTGTGTGTAATTAATCTATATAATGTGTTGATGTTCCATTAATAAACTCATTTACTGAATGATTCTGTACTACAGTACTGTACGTGCTCTTTTGTCATTTTCTGCTAAAAAAAATGTAATAACCCATTGAAGAAAATATATTAGGTGTATAAAAAGCTACATTTGTGAGAAACAAACACACAGCAATACATAAATTCTTTTTTTTTGCTATACATAAAAATATTTCACACACCACTTGCGATTGTATGCTCTTGTAGACGGATTGGATGCACGCTAGCTGCTCAGTGGCCATGGATACGCCGTGCTCCATCCTTCTGAGGGCCTCCACCTGCCTGAGGAAAAAAAACACAACATATGAAATATTTATGCCATCCATCACCAGGCTCTACTTTCTACATCTTTCCACAAGAATTCTAAGTTGATAAAAAAACATTAAAAATAAAAAAAAAAATCGCTGGTTGATACTGTTCATGGATTCCTTCCAGATATAAACGTCACAAGACAGGCAATACAGAGAAATGGAAACATAGATTAGATTTACTTAAACTCAGTTGTAGCCACCATTTGTTAAAAGCTAGTTTGCTGTGACCAGTTTCTTACCAAAGTGTTCATAACTTTTTCACGTTGTCACACATTACAAGGATGTATTTTACTGTATTGTTTCAGGATTTCATGTCAAACTTCAGTCTATTAATTCAAAGTGGAAGGAAAATGCTATTCTTTTTTGTACAGTAACAAACACAAGTTTAAAATGTGTCAGACATATTTAGGTCTCGACCAGAATCATCTGTCAGAAAAATCTTTTCAGTTTTGCTCTATGATAATGACGTTAACTCAAGAAATACAAGGTCCACAAAAACAACCTTTAGGCTGTGTGATCTGTGGAAGACAATGACTTCCTTTCATGTTGACTTGAACCTGTGCAACTCCGTAAGGCAAAATGCCCAGAAGGAAACAAAAAGCAGTTCCTTCCTCCTCTTTGTTTTGTTGTAAAAAGAAAGATGGATTCTGTATACCTACTTATTTTTCTTTCGGAGCTGCAAAGATCGGCTCTCGTAGAGCTGCTTCCTATCAGTCATGAGGTTGTGCAGCTTCATTTCCAAAATACCCCTGGATAGAAAAAAAACACACACACACATTGACATGAACAACACTATCTTGCAACATTTAAAAAGACGGAAAATAAAGCAGTGCACTCTGGTAAACACAGTTAATATTTCATCTTTTTTTAACTTGAGAGAAACAGAAAAATAAAACAAAACAAAAAAAGTTTCCACCTGCTGCCCATAACTTCAGACGACTCCTCCCTGCAGATCTCCTGCTTCTTCAGTAGCTGTCTGTTTTCCAGCTGCCGCGCCGCTATCAGAGCCCCGAGCCGCTCCAGCTCCTGCATCACCTCCTCCCTCATCACCTCCAGGGACTGATTACCCTCATTCAGACTCCTCATCTGATGCTTCGTTTCTGAAAGCTCTGTGTTCAGGGAGTCCATCTTCTTCATTGCCACTCTGGTGTTTCAATTAGCGAGATCAGAAAATGCACACACAACAAATTGTTGGCAGGTATTGTGAGAGCGAGTATTGAAAAAGTCATTGTGCAAACGCAACCGCAGGAGTCCTTCAGCTTTTAAATTTCCAAGTCATAGCTTATGATGCTCACAAAGACAGGTCCCCCAGCCTTACTTGAAAGCCAAATATAAATTTAGAATCGGGGATAATTAAATTATTAATGCCAGAGACACATGGTTGAAGTTTCAGCCTGGTGACATCTCGCATGACTCAGGTTATGCTTTCAGATTACGGCCACCTCCGAAAACCAAACATGTCGGATGCCAAAGCACAATAAGGCACATTCGAAGCAATAAACTCACTAAGAGGAGAACCTGGAAGGCTGTGAGAAGACGTCAAGCAAAGAAAGAGGAGATGATCCAGTTAGAGACTGGAAAAGAACCAACAGACCCGTTGGAAGGCAAAAGAATCCCAGATTGATGCAGAATGGGCTTATTGCTGCCACCTGTAAGTAATAACAAATCTGCTGATCTTCATTTGTTGAGTGAAAAAAAAAAAAAAAAAAAAGCTTTTCCTGGTTATTTTGTGCAAGTTGCAAATGGTTTCATGATTTTATAAAAAAAACATCAGCAGTTTTAACAGAATTTTCTTATAAACTCTCAAAAACTCAAACATAACGTCAGCGTTATGTTCTAATTCTCACACACAAACTGCCATGCAACATTCAAAGTGCTTCACAAAAGCACACAGACTTGTCTAGAAAAAAGTGAATAAAAATTAAAAAAAATAATTAAAATATCCAGCCGATAATAGCTCATTACAGCCAGGTTAAGCTGAATATAATAACTGACCACCTGCCATGTTTAACCCTGAAGCAGATGGGCGACTGCAGCAGAGAGCAACTCTGGACAACCAACAGGAAATGAATAGGAAAAATATCATCAGATTTTAATCCTCTGGGGACAAGAGATTCTTACCTGCAGGCAGTGATGCTATTATGTCAAGATGGAGCCAAAGCTGATTAATATACAAACACCTTGTTGAATCCAAGCAGGGAGGAATTAAAGGAAAACCAGCAAGGTGTTCCTAAAAATGTGGTTGGTGAGAATATTTTTGACATAAATTTGAAGAAAAAAAAAAAAGATTTTCTTTTATTAGAAATATTTTCATCTTTCCAAAGTCGTGATGAAATTTTGTAAATCTGACCTTAAGGTGTGGATGACCATAGCAGGAGCTTGATTTGGTTCAGCATTCCAAATTCTCCATCATAGTAAAACTCTGGACCCGGGATGCTGACCATTACTTGTTTCAAACTAAACATGCACCCATTTACTCTGTAGTTCTGTTTGGCAGTGAGGGACTCTACAAATGTAAAATTGTATGATCGTCTTCACATTTAATTGAATTTTTCTATGGAGCAGGAACTGTGAGCTGTAATATCTTGTTGAATCTCTATCTGTTGATTCTGCTGTTCGGCGTGATCCAACTTTATCCATTTTCTTTGCCAGCAATCTTCTTTTGTCTTTGACAGCCAAATTTACATTTTCTTTTTCCTCGCACTCAGGGGTTTGAATCCCCTGTGATCAATTCCAATCCACCTTAATTTGGGATCATTTTTCAGACACATTTCACATGATTTAGTGAAGCATAATAGATATTTTAAAACTTAAATAAAATAAGATTTTAAAATAGTTGATATTTTAAAATCTTTGGAGCAGCTTATCAACTATATTAGCCTAAAAAAAAAGTCACACATCAATGTTGTCAACCAACAGTATTTTCAAATACAGCCAACACAACAGCTAAAACTAGGAGCTTTGGGACGTGACATGATTTGGAAATTTGTTTTCTGTACTTTAAAGGAATTCTGACAGTAAGACAATTGAACAAAAAATGTAGAGTAGTTAGTTTAGAGTACTGGCAGTAACTTGTGTAAAAATTGCAAAAGAATGAAATTCACTTACTCCCATAAAGAGCGCTTTCTTTCAGTTTCCTGTATTATCCGCTTAGGTATGCAGGCAAGCTGGGCTTTCTCAGCCTTGAAACAACAATGTAGATGAATGCAACCAGAGATGTAAGAAATCTGATGAGCTGTATGTATTTTATTTATGGTTTTAAGGCTGAGCTCAGTCACACACACACACAAACCTCTTTGATTTCGATGATCTCCATCTTTTCTTCCAGCTCTTTTTGTTCTTTTAATAGCAGCGTTTCAAGGGTTTCCAAATCCTCCGTCAGAGTTCTGCACATGCAACACAAACAAATGCATTTCTCATTTTCCTTTAACAGAATAATGAGTCTTTAAGAGGATAGGATACAAAAACATGCATTTAAAAAAAATAAAAAATGTTGACATCTTCAACCGGGTTACATTCAACACATTTGTTTCATTGGAAGTTTGGAGCCCAAGGCAGCAAAAGTTAAACCCGTCTCTGGTTTATCTCAGGACACTGAACATGTTCACTTCCTTTATCAAACTATTCACACCTTCGGCTTTTTTTTTTCTTTTTTTTTCTACATTCCAATTACAAACTTTGATGTATTCTATTGGGATTTTATGCAATAGACTAGCCCAAAGTGGGGAATAGGGATGAAACAGAATAAAAATCACACATTGCTTCACAAATGAGTATAACCAAAAATATAAACCAGCAGTTTCAGAAGTCACTCAAGTCCTACATGTGGTCCACTTTAATGTTTGTAAGTACATCTGCTCAATGAATGCTGCAGTGATTGGCTGGAAAATTTGGAAAACAAGCAGAATCATGAAGACAAAGAAATTTGAAAATAATAGTTTGATGTAAATTAACGTCTCCATGTTGACATCAGAGGACTCGAATATAGGCAGACGGGAGGCAAAGATGCAAAAATAAAAGCTTAATTGAAAAGTCACAGAACCTTGTCCACAATCAAAAAGTAAGTAAAGAAAAAAAAAAAAACATCCAAATTTAAGATAAAACAAAACCAGAGTAATTCTGTAGTGGTGGCAGACATCCATAACTCAGGTGGATACATTTGTTACAGAAAGCAATTATTAAAAAAAAAAAAAAAGGTAGACTGATATGGAACAAGATTCACAAGATGAATATTTTTGCTTGCAGTGTGTGGCGAAAAACTCCAGTTCAGACCTAAATCTGCTTGAGAAACTTTGGGAAGATTTATAAACATACATCCATACAGATGTTTTCCATGCAGCCAGACAAACTATTTTTTGCAACAAAGTATAGGAGAAAAACATCTCTGGATTTACACAGGCAGCAGAAACATAATGCAAAAATACTTACTGCTGAAAAGTCAGGATGGTGGTTCTCCAAAGTATCGACTCTAGAGAGCTGAATATAAATGCACGGCAAACTTTTCAGATTTGTTTTACCAAAATACTCCTATAGTACAATTTTGCACGACATAAAGAAAAAAGAAAATCAATATAAATTGAAGTTTGTGGTTGTAACATTAGAAAGTTTTTAAAAAGTGTAAAAATGTCTGCAAGGCCCTAATAAATAATCCAACATTCTTTTTTTAAATATATGACCAAGTTAAAAGTGCCACATCTGGATACACAGGCAAAAAAAAAAAAAAAAAAGATAGTAAAACTGAAAACCCACAAAAGATCATGTCAGGCTGCTCACTGGCAAACTCACACTCAGAACTTGTTCCAGCAGAATAAAAGTGATTCTGAAGCCAAGCCTCCACAAGTCCTGACTTCATAATGAATTCATTACCTGACATCCAGTTGTCTCTGGGCCACTTCTTTCTTCAGAGCATCGTGTTTGTCCTTCAACATGTCTGTGTTGCTTTCCAGCTCCTGGAGGATACACTGACCAAATTAACGCAAGATCAGTGGAGAGGATCCAGCAGAAGTCAGGTTTTAGAAGCAGGTTGTTACTGTTTCTCTTTTTACAGGGTGGGCCATAAGTTTCCATACATAGGAGAATGTAAAATGTATATTTCTTTTATATTTCAGATACCCAAGATCATGCGCTCGACAAAAGAGCAAAGAATTGAAATTACACTAATGGCTGGATCGGGAAGCAGTCGCGTGGTTGCACGAAACTTTAACAAAAAAAACATGGAACGAGCATTTCTGAGTTTCAGAAAACTGGAAATGTTGAAGATCAACCACGCAGTGGTCCAAAACGAGCAGCGATTACACAGAGTCCCACAAAAATAAAAACGGTTGTCCAATATAAAATGTTTATTTTTTCTATGTATGGAAACTTATGGGTCACCCTGTAGAGTTTGGGTTTGAGGTCAGACACACACCTAGCATTACTGCTGGTTGTGACTGAAGGGTTTCGACTAAATCAGGAGTCTGAAACCTGCGGATCTGGAGGAAGAAGAGGCTGTTTGGACCTTCAACACTAGCCTTTGGTAAAAAATAAAATAGTCTTTCCTCTTCCATCCTCAAACTACTCAAAGTAATAACTTCCGTTTAAAAATAGCTAAACACACAATGGCCAAAAAAGATTTGGCCATTTTTTGACTCCAAATCTGTAATAAAAGAATGTGCAACAACCCAGAGAAGCACAGTTGGAATAATCTGAAACTGCAAAATCAGTAAAAATGGTTCATCTTTGAAAAACATCAGGGCCAGTTGTTCAAAGTTCAAATGCTACTCTTCAAAAGCAAAATCTGCTTAATATATATTTTGATGCAACATTTTGAGAGTTACTGAAGGGGCTTTTTGGTCCAGTCATGCAAATCCAATCGTATTTTATTCAGCAAAATGGATGTCTTTGTTGTTGCTAATGTAGGGTGGCTTTGCTAGATTTGACAAATTCGCACATTATGAGTGAAAAGACTAAATTATAGGGATTTAATGTGGCCTGTGGCATTAGAGATCTTTACACAAAGCACAACTTTCACCTAATACTGAAGAGCAGCACAATGAGCCGATGAGTTAATGTCTTTTCCCCCCTTAATTAAACAAAGATAATGGTACATAATAGATATTTACTGTACCCTCCACAATAATTGACACCCCTGGTAAAGATTTTGCAAAAGCCTTCAGATAAATCTTTCATTAAGGCAGTCAAATCACACACTTAATAACCTATTTTTGTACATTTATTCATTAGTTTGAACATGCAAGACTAGCGCCCCATATCTGAATGGATTTCATCATACGCTTTGGATTAATATCCTGTTGAAAAACATCTTGTTGTGGTATTTTAGTACATGACGCCAGGGCCGGTTTGGAATTACGGTCCTGCAATTAAAGACGATGTTTTGATACATTTACGCAGCATAAACCTTTCTAAACTTTGGGATGAAGAATATGTAATTTTTGTAAAAAAAGAAAAAAAAAAATCCATAAAGTTCACAAAGGATTAGTCTCAGCTGGAGGATTAAAGCAAAACTTATATTTATCCTCTGTTAAAACTGCCATCACAGCTGTAATCCTTGCCTCTGAAACTAAGTCCAGGATGGTGCAGTGATGAACTTACAGCAGGTTGTGTTTGAATTTCTCTCTCCAGATGCTGCTTCTCTTCCCGGAGACTGCATGGTGGTGAGGAGAAGCCAGATAAGGTGATGGGGGGAGGAGGGTGGGGACGTAGTTAAGAGAGAGAGAGAGAGAGAGAGAGAAACCATGTTTCAGTTCCTGATTCGACGGAAAGAGGAATGCACAAGAACTTGTGAGCAATTTTTAGAATTTGACTAATATGGATTTTCTTGTAAATTAGCCTTCCACTGAGACAAATAAGAAGAAAAGTAGTTTTAGGCTTTACTAGTGAAGACACAGGTAGCATACAAATGGCTCAGAGTACACACAACAATCTAGATCTTAGAGAAGCACATAAATCTTGGGCACACACTATGAATGGGCCTATGAGAACATAATTTCTATGAATTTTTCATCTCCCCGAGGCAGATGCTTTCTGAGCAGTCGATTAAAGTTTGTATGAAATAATTTCAAGTCAGCTTTGTCATTATGAAAAACCTTACAACAGCACATACTGTACAGCTGCACGTTTCACAAGGCAAATGATATTAATCTTCCTGACAAGCTGAAATATTGGATATTAACTGATACAGAGAAAAGTGCAGGAATGCTGCAATGTGGGACTGGAGGATGGAGGAGCGGTTGAGGGAGGGGGGGGGGGGGGGAGAAGAAGTGCTGAATTCCTGTGGGTCTGTATGAGTAGAGATAAAAAAAAATATGATGATCCTCCTTTAAAAAAATAAAAATAAAAAAGAGGGGGGCATTTTCATGGTGAGCGTCTGCTTGTCATGTGCCGACTGATAGCTGTGCGGAAAAGAGGCGAAAGAGGAAAACAAGCCAAGGAGAAGTCAGGAAGAGGGGAGAGAGAAGAGCTTCAGCTGGAACCAGGGGAGAAGCAGATAGCAAGAACACAAGCGAGCTCACTGGTGGAAAAAGAAGTCATGAATAACATGCACTCTGAATATCTATTGCAGATATTACAGAGAATGCAGAGCAAGTGGTTTTTATTTAATATTTAAATTACTGCCGAGCCACTGACGCTCCGTACCAGAGCCTGCTCTAACAAACCGCAGCCTCCTTCTGATCACATCTTTAGCAAACAAACACTTCTACCCTGGGAATGGTTTAACGACGCAGATGCAACACAGAGGGAATTGTAAAGCGAGAATGAAAATTAAATAAGTGTTGATCAGCCAAACGTCATCTGCCATCTTCTTCTCTTGATTATGTTTGTAATTTCGCTTCCTCTCCACAGTTTAAGCAGAAAAAACCCCTTAAGAATAATGCCAAGTTAATGATCAATGTAATAATCCCGACTTTTAAAAGCGTTTATATATACTTCAATGTATTGGATTTTGTGTGGTTGAGCCACACATACTTACCCACGTTTATATCTGACAAAAAAATTTGTAAAACACGATCGACTAATGACTACTAGTGGAACATTTTTTGTAAAAAGCTGCAAAAAGGGCTTATGACAGATTTACATAACTGCGAACCATATTTAACATTTTTATTAGTAAAACAATTTCTCAAGCTATACATTCTTTCTCATTCCACGTCAGAATTATGAGCCATTTTGCGTCGATTCATTGTATAAATTCCAAATGAATCACATGGACGTTCATGTTTCTACAATGACAAAACCTGGGAGTGTCATGTATTTTCATTCCACTTCAGAATCAAAAAATTGCCCAACATTTTCCCGTATACAACCCCTAACGTGCGACTGCGAGCACATGTTGCACTGTTTAAAGGTCAGAAGCCAAGATATTTGGCAGAAAAAATCCTGGAAAAACCAGGGTATGTTATCATGTTGCCTAGTAATTTTCCGCTTAACCTCCCTTTGACACTTCACTAAGTGAAGTTTGTGTACAGAGATACTGGAGCCAGTGGTTCTTTTCCATAACTTTGGGTGTGTTTGACCTTTCAGAGGGACTCTTGGAAGAGGTGAGGGAGGAAGAAAATAAAAAAAAAATTGCAGCAATAAGGAGGAGAATTGGTTGAGATGAAGAGAAAGGGGCTCTAGAGAACAAAAGTAAAAGAATGCTGGAGTAGGAAATAACAGAGCTGAGAATTTGGATTAGTACTGGAACAAACTGGAACAAGTTCACTGGAAATCTTCTACGAGGTGATTAATAAAAACAATCTTCAGAAAATATTGATTCTCTGATTTTTCTTGAGTGAATAGGAATGGTGTAAAAATCAGAAAAAAAAAAAAGAAAAAGCGACACTTCTATGAATATTTGTGCGCGTCCAATTCTCTTTCACCTTCACCTCTATCATAAGTCAATAAAAAGATGCTGCCTCATGAAGCTCACCTCAGTGTTTGGTCCCTAGTTACAGCTGTGTGAGATTGTGTGTGTGTGTCTTACTGTGCACGTAAGCTTTCCTACCACACATAACTTCCTCCTCCTGCACTCTAATTTCACTTCTGTCTTCTGTTCGGTCCCTTATGTTCCTCTCAGGTGTGTCGAGTTTGCATTTGCTCAAGTTTCTATTTGTGATGTGTGCATTTTATGCGCAGTGGCTGCACGTGTGTGTAAATGCATGCACGCACGCATCCGTCTTACCGCTGCAATCCGTGCCGTGCTGCGTGCTCTCTGTCCTCAGCAGCGCGCAGTTCATTGTGCGCCTGCAGGAGCTGTCGCCTCAGTTTGCTGACCTCACCGTCGGGCTCCTCAGGGGGGCCCCGCTGCTCTGCCGGGCTCCGTACTTCTACCTGGAGCCGCTCCAGCTCAGCCTGACACCTCTTTGCCTCTCCCAAAAGCTGCATCTCAGAACTTTGCGCACTGCAGAAGAGCAGAATAAAAAGGGAAACAAATGCATTACATCACATGCAGCCGTATAATTCTGTTCTAATTCTTCCACAGGAAGAAAACTGAGGACAGGCATGGACTACTTCTTGCAGATATTTGCTCGAAAAAAAAAAAATTACCCCAGTGTTGCTTTAATTTCCTTCAAGAAAGCATGTTAATTGGCCTTTCATGCCTAGTTATACTCTAATAATTACAACTGAAATACTAATGTAGTATTAAATAACTTAGTAATTCTCATTAAAACTAAACCTTAATCTAACGCAACTTTCTATAAATCTCCAGTCACAGGAAAATCTTTTCACAGCAAATTATTGCGGTTCAGTTTTCAGTTTTCAGCAGCTGAGAACACAGAAAACTGAATTTACAAAGTTACATCTTGTTTCTAATTCATAATACAAGTGTCATTTTTTCATACCCTAGATAACTTGACATTTTTAACAAAGGATCAGAATGAGTCAGAATATCTCAATGTATTTTTTACAACTGATTAATTCATCCATAATTGTCTCAATTAGAATTTACAGTTACGTTATCATAGGTTAATCTCAAAACATGAGCTAAAGACAAACCTCTTGTCAAGCTTTAGAAGCAATTTAAATGACTTGTACAGACAAATATTGAAGCCAATATGAGACAAAAATGAAATAACAACATACCTCTTTAAAGTATCCTGAAGTAGCTCAAAGCCGTCTTTCACCTTTGTGAATGTAGCCTGGCTAATTTTGCCCGAGGACAACATCTGGAAAAACAGAAATGGTGATCATACATTTGAAAAGCAGTTTTTCTTTAATGTAGAATAACTTTAATATTCAGAAAGTTAGAATGTGTTCTGGTAAGGTGTAATCATAAGGTCATTAAACTCATATTTCTCATAATACAAATTTGGTTTTTTTAATGTTTTGATATCATATTTCAATCTTAAATATTAGCTGTATGTAAAAAATGATCACAATTACCAGAAGAAAAGGGTTGAAACAATCTGAGCTGATTAATCTGTCTCAGTTTCACTTAGTAAATAGAAATACTGAACTAAAATAACTTTTCAAAAATATTCTAACTTACTAATGACTGTAGTCACGGGGTCAATGCTTGTGTGTTGTTGACATTTGATCTGTTTTTGAATAAAAAGTACAATCTGCTCAAATGCTTCTGTGTCTCTTTCTTAGACAGAGCCACTAAAGGAGCAGTTTCTGTGTTCCCTGTAAAAAGTACTCTGACGTTTAGAATGCATGTCTACAGCAGTTAATTTTCCTGGATTAACCCATCTAATCCAGTCTTTTCTATAATGTGCTGGTTCCAACAGACGGTAAGTCAGCCTGGAGAAATAGACGCTGATTTAAAGGCATGACTGGAATAAAATACATAGATCTGAACTTAATATGGGCCAAATTGGGTTACATGTTTAAAAAAAAAATTATGAACAGACATTTAAAGTGCCCTGAAGTAACATTTATAGCAAATGTGCACTATGTGCATAAACAGAAATGAGAAACAGAAAAAGGAAGAAGAGTATTAAATCTGAAAACAGGTTCAAACTAAAAAAATAAAAAAAAAAAGAAAGAAAAAAGTTATGGTTATTGTGTTTGAATCCTCCTGAGTGTGTTTGTGGAGTCAACTTTTATTACAGATATTCCTTGTCTTTGGAATATATATATATATCACACACACAGCTCAAAAGTCTAATGTTATTTCGAGGGAAAATCAAGTTTTAGAAGTGAACAATTGAACTGCCGTACTTAAGTTTCGTGGCTTCAGATTGAATAAAAGTTTGAATTTTTTAAACAAGAGAAAGTTTGGTTTTTGCTCTAACACCTGGGAATTTTTGTTTTAAGAAAAAATCTTTCATATATTTTCTTGACTCTAGTAGAATGAGCTTGATTTTTTTTTTTAACAAAGACAAACAACCAGATAAGAAAGGCCTTTTTAAAAAGGAGTAAAAGCAAGTGGAGGCAAATAAACTTATTTTACAGTCAATGACTGGAAGAGAAGAAAATCGAGCAGATCTAACTGAAGAGCTTTCATTGAATATGGGCCATAGCTGATGATTAGGACACATTGTTCAAGATCACAGAGACAATAGCTTAGTGATCGATGGATTAAAACAAAAAAAGAAAAAGAAAGAGGACAAAAAAAGCAAAGCCAAGCACAAACATCAAATGGTAAACATTAAAGGTGAAATTATCTCTCCAGGAGTTGTGAATTTTCTCCCCTTGCAACAGGAGCATTGAGGAACAGAGATAGAAACAAAGGACAGGTGGCGTTCCTCTCTTATCTTTAGAGCCAGGTTGGTGGAGGGGGCGAGTAATGAGGGATAGCCTCGCCTGTATCGCAGAGCTGCAGAACTCAGGATATCGCCGGTGGGACGGCGTAGTAAGTTTTCCCAAACGGTACGTACACACTGGCGCACCGATCGTATACACGCCCCCGTGGGCTCGTATCTCGCCCCAACTTTAAGAATCGGGGATGGATGGTCGTGTCTTTAGATTCACCCCATATAAATTGTTCACCTCTCTGTTGTCATAAGCACTCGCAATGCTCCAAGGTCTGGAAGGACGGCGATATAAATTGCTGATGTGGGTCGTTAACATGATTTGTTCAGATTTTTTATTTTTTTTTGCTTCCATGCAATCACCGAAGGTCAACAGACTACAAAAGATGACCTTACGTCTCAAAATGTACGAACTCCGGAAGTGGAACTTTGGTAATAACAAAAGATATATATATGTTTATTTAAGTAACTGACCATTTTTAGAGTCCTGGTAGCTGCCAGAGTTTATGTTTTAGCAACGCAGATGACATGAGTGAATGAACAAACATCCTGGCTATACACCAAGCATTTATCTGTGAGAAGCAGCCTGAGGCGCTTTCTGCAACCTTCTCTTATTCTGCTGCCAGAACTGATCTGCTGCAGTGAAGGGGATTGGCTGCTTCCTGAAATGCTTGCACGAGGCTTACATGTGGCAGCACACCTTTGAAGTGAGGGATAAACAATCACTAAAAAGGAATTTATGCAGGGATTGTTTACATTTCCCTGCACCAGAAAGCAGGGATGCAATCAGTAATGAATATGAGTTTAAGTTCAGTAGGTTTGTGGCATGTATATCAAAATAAAGCTGGCGGCTTTAGTAGTCTACACCCGAAGGGAGGGAAAAATAAAAAAAATAAAAAAATGACGATGGCCATGAGGCATAGCACTGCATTCCACTGTGTGATAGAGAGAGACAAAACCTCTTCATGCCTTTATGTCCTTTCTGCTTTTTGAATTGGAAGGGAGCCTGCAGCAAGAAAGAAGCCCTTTGTTATGAGACGTTTTCTTGCTATGCTATCCTTTTGAAGGTTATTTTTTTCCTATTAAGGTCTTGAAACACTTCGGTCACTGAAATCGTCCATCCATCCATCAATCTTCAATTGATCCAAGTTCGAAGAAAGAAGGAAGAGGTAAGAAATCCAAGAACAAAACCCCAGAAATTTCCATCTCCAGCAACCCGGATGAAAAATGTCCAAATATTGGTGAGATTGTGGTCCTTTCAATGCAGAGGATCAGTGGCTTTACTCAGAGATAGTGTCTTGTATACAGAGTCCTTTTTTCTCCAGCAAGGAATTACAAGTCAGTGTTTTCTTTAGATGACAATGGAAGACATTATGCCATCACAAAACGACCCAATAGTAGTCAGTTTATTTATTGATCTATAAAACACATGTGGAGGCAAGTTTGAAGTAAGAAGGAAAAGGTGCATAATTGCAAAGACTCCCTCTGCAATTATGCAAGGGTGAAATCTGCTCCATTATTCCATAGCCACTTCTTCTGAATTTAAGGTTCAACAATTGGTTGTAACTCATCTCAAATATCCATAACAGTTAAAAAAGAACTCGCCAGTGCATTTTCAGTGACCTTAAACCACTGAACAAATACGCCATCCCATTTTATTCTACATAAAAAAAAAAAAACTGTGCCAAGCTGAGAATTTTATTGCAAGCTGAAATCAACTCAAAGCAGATTAACATGAAGAGAATTGCTTCATGAAGAAAATGTGGTCAACTCTGCACAATTAATTTGTTCATACTGTCTTTTAATTTCTATAAGATGGTTACTTAATGAACATGCCAATCTAAGCGTTATTTCATTTCTGACGATGCTAAACAATCCCCCAACTCCAAAGAGGAAGACTACTATATATCTTATTGTGAGATACAAAAGAAGTCTGCTGTCCATTGGTGAACAAGACTTTATTGTTTATGTTTCAGCAAACAAACCAATTCATAAACCCATCACTAATGACACCACAGTAATTAAAACATGCAATCTTATCAGCCAATGGCGCCTTGGAGAACAAGGAAGAGACTATAAATTAGTTAGCTCTCCTAAAGCTCTGCCAAATTGCCATTTGAAAAAAAAAATCTTTTGTATTTTGTTTACCGAACATATCTTTAAGACTAGGAAGTTAAAATTTGATGCTAGGATGAACAAACAAAAGACAGAAATTATACAATTGATCAATTTCTTTGTTTATACTGCCATATGTTTTGGATCACATCTTTTCTAGTACTAAATAGTCCAAGATGTCGTTAATATATAGTGATTTCCAGAGTCTTTGGAAGACAAACATGCCTTCAGCATCACAAATCCTGTATCATTCTTTAAAGTGAGCTAGGGGCTTTCCCAAATATAAATTTTTTTTCTACTAGACCCACATGGATCGTCTGGAGTCAAAATTCATAAGCCATAGCTAAGCATCTTCACATTTTTCTATATTGCCGTGAATGGTTTCGGGTAGATTGCACACGAGTATTACATTATCTGCAATGTAGCAGTTTTTTTCTGCTGTAAAAAGCTTTGACATGATTTTATATGGCCTCAATTTATACAAGATGAAAATCTTGCACTTTAAAAGGGATGTTTACATTTACATCCAACCAGAGTGGATAAAATCCAATCGTTGTTATGAAGTCTTGGTGACCACAAGCCAGATTTGAATTTAAAAAAAATATTTCAAATTCATTTCTTCAGAATTAATTGGTAGGAAAGGCTGAAATATACATAAAAACAGATTTATGCTAACAAATTAAAAGCTAACATTTACAGTGAAAATTAAGATTGTGCACTCCAGAGCCTAAATTTGAGACATGAGGATAACGTCCAAATAAGCTTAAGAGTCTGAACAGGCTCACTGAAAGGGTCTTGAAATTTTAGAGACAGTTAAATTCCCAAAGCATGAAGACAGCATCACCTAATGTCTGCCGAGTTGATAATTAATATGCACAGATGTTTTGCTCCTTTGAGAAAGCCGCTGCCTTCACAGTGAAGAAAGTGGGCGACATTACCTGAGTGTCAGTGAAAGACCCAGCTTTTCTCACTAAATGCCCTCAGTGTACCTCTTTACTGCTTCTCCTTCCCAATGTCACACCCCAGTCTAATCTTTCTCCATCTCTATACTTTCTCTCAATGCTGTGGAAAGTGTTTTGTAATACGCAATAGTACTGCCCCTCCCATCCTCCAAAACTCAGCACTCGCTCTCTACCATCCCTCTCTCTAGCTCTCCCTCCCTCCCATGTCCTGATATTAATGACACAGCTATCTGAGGCAGCAGCAGTTCCCCTGCACTCTCCTCCTCCTGCAGGCTGCACTCACACACACAAACGCGCGGAAAGATACAAACAGAGCAACGCACCAAAGCCAGTAAGATACTGGATGCGCGGTCTTGTAGGCTTTTTTACTTAGAATCTTCAGGCAAATACTCACCTAAAATCAACTCCATCAAACTGCAAGTTGATTTTTGAGGCACTTGCATCCACTCTTGTTAACCTCCAGGCTTGTTTTGCTTTTACAAATCTTGCTAAAATGAGGACAACATTGCTCTGCATTTGTGCCACTCTCCTGCTCATGGCCACCTTGGTGCCGCAAACCACCCTGGCAGCAGAGTACTCCGTCAACTCTCACCAGCGTTGGGACGCCAGAGGAGCTTACAGTCTTGGATCTGAATCTGGTCACTCCACCTCTTGCCCCGTGAAACTTCAACCCTCTGGCCACTGTGGGAGTTCTGGAGCTGGAGGCGAGGACAGCGAGGAATGCCCCTACCAGCTCACCTTGCCTCCTCTGACTATTCAGCTGCCCAAGCAGTTCAGGCTGCTGGAGAAGACGATGAAGGAGCTGCAGAGCCTCAAAGAGGTGGTGAACAAGCTGAAAAGCGGGTGCCGGGAGTGCCGTGGGGATCGGGGCAATAGGGTCTTTGGATATCAGCAAGCGGACCAGGGACTGACACAGATTCCCATTCAAGGGGATGCAAAACTAGATCTTCAGAGGGGGTCCAGCCAAGAGGAGAGGGGCGATGGAATGGTTCCTGGAGCTATTTTGGATGATGCCAGACTGGGGCAAGGTTCCAATTTTGGGAAAATCTCTCCAAGCCCAAGCAGTATGCAGGAGATGCAGGTAAGAGGCAAACGTCTTCCAAATGAAAAATGTATTTGATGTATGCTTTTTACTTTAATGTATACAAAATGTCACTGTGACAAATTTGACTTGTAACATGTGACAACTTGGATTTATCCTAACCCCCGTAGTTTGTAGGGGCAATCCAAGCACTGCAATGACAGCAATGCACCATTTCATGAATTTCAATCATAAATATGATGACATTCAGTAGGCCTACGAGACTGGTCCTCTTTTTAAAGCTCAGACAGATTTACCAAATTAAATCGACAAAAGATGAGCTGTAAAATCATTGGGAACACCTTAGATCTGCCCAGTCAAATGCACCCAAGTGGAACATAAACAGACCAGATGCTTAAAGACCTGCAAGGTCTTTACTGGCACCATTCCACCCGGGAAAATTCCTGCTACTGTAAACATGGATGGGAAATAAGTATTAGACAACAGCCGATACGGCGGCAGAAATTGGGAGCCGAGCGGCAAGCTTGTTGATTCTCACAGCCGCATTGGCAGACTGCCAGTCATCGCGCAGACACCATTCCCATTCCGAAATTCACATTGGCTGGCGCCTATAATAATCCACCTGCTTTGTAGTCAGTGCCAAGAACAATTTTCTTTACTCCCGCTTTCGGCCTTTTTTCCTAAGGTGAAACTGAACAGGATGTCGGCCAGCCTGCGCAACGCCAGGAGCCAGATATCAGCTCTTCAGGGCAGACTGGAGGGACTAAACCTGCTCAACATTGACAACGTTCAGGCTATGGTGGACAGACGGGTAGAGAACATCACCGGCGTGGTCAACAAGCTGAGCTCCAGCTGTACTACCCAGTGCGCAGCACAGAACAGCCCTCAGTGTAAGCAGTCTTCTTTCAGGATTCTTGGGGGTGATTATGTAAATAATTTAAATCCTTTAATCCTCTAATATTTGTGCTATTCTTGTAGCATAACATTCACAAGACCCTTTTGGATGCAACAGTTGCAGCAGTCTTTGTCATTTAAACGGGTTCTTATTGTTGTGTTCTCCTCCCATGCATGTTTTGCAGTGAATGCGAGAAAGATTAAGAGCTCTCCCCACTTTTTGTTTCTACTTCACGAATTCAACACAGATGTAAACTTCAGCACTGACATTCCTCAAGCAGTTTTGGGTTGTGTTGAGGTGAATTTTCTGGCACAGTGGCAGTGCAATCATTCCAAAGTGGACCCTGCAATCACTTGAAAAAACAAACTCTGCTCCATCGGCATCACCTTACAAGGACTTCAATTTTACTGAAATGGAAAGTGAAAGCATCTACACTACAAGTTCCCGTACAACATCCTTATTTTAATAGGCGGTATGAAAATGATCCTACACATTTTTGTGTGGTCAAGCTATGCTATTTCAGACTCAAATATTCATGGGCCATTCAACACAAGTCAGGGTTTAACACTATAACACAATGTTAAGGATTGACCACCAGTCATCTCCTTCTGGGATGTGTGTGTGTGTGTGTGTGTGTGTGTGCATTTGTGGAGTAGATGGATGAATGACTGGAAGGAAATACAGAATAAATGTAGGGACAGATGGCTAAAATAGGTGGACGGAATGGAAAAATGGATGGACATAAAACAATGTTACATTTAAAAGAAACAATTGTCCATAGGTCCTCTAGCTAAAAGCTAATTTGCAGACAAACGGGCAGAGGTCAAAGTCTGGAAATGCAAATATTTTCTATAATCCCCTACCTTTTTCTGTTCTAATCTAGATTTAGAAAACACTAAAAAAGAATTCCCACAGGACATACAAACCCTCTCTGAAGCAATTTGCAGGAGATATTTTTGGATTAGACTTGGAAATACCACATTCACTCTTGGTTTTATTTTAAACAAGCAAAATTCTTTCAAGTTGATCGTGATGAACAAGAGTGAAGCAATATTACAGCCAGACACAAAAAAACTCCATTTTCATTGGCTCTTACATAACTAATTCAAGTGCTTTGACCCTCCATTATCCTTCATATGGAGCAACTAAAAAAAAGAAGAGAGAAACATACTTGACTTCACATTACAAAGAGTTCAAAAAAGCTTTTAATGTAAAATCTTATTATAGTTTCTCTTAAATCTATTGATAGCAGCTGCATCCTAGCTAAACCCCACATGCATCCCACTTTGCATTGATGTAAGAGACTCCTTGCATGAGAGCACAGCAGAAATGTAAACAACAAAGTGAATAATATCTTGATGCTGCATGAATGGATGTGACACTGTATTGGGGCTTTCATGTGGAAAACAGATGTGAGCCTATTTCTAAGAAGATTAGCTGGGACAGTGGTGTGAAGGGAATCGCGTCTCCTTCTCTCGCCTCTTTCTCCTAACTTTGCTCCAAAATTCCTGTCATCTTTATCTTTCATTTATTCCCCCCCCCAGAGAACTCAACTCTTTAATTTCACAATTTCATATTTTGTCTCTGTTGCTTATTATTAAACTTCTACCTTCTTAAATTTTTAATTCCAGTTCACCTCACCATGTCTCTTCCCTTGCTTTTCTTCTTTTGGCAGTCACATTCTTACACTTTGCTGCATGGAAAGAGAACGACTTGCTAATAGCACAAGCAGTCGTTGAGGCGGCTCTCCTGACATTGCACAAGTCATGGATGGCTCGCCAAGCCAGCGACACTTGTCTTTGTACAACCATCCATCACGTCAAGCTGAAAAAATTGAAAGTTAGTCTGCCTCAGGTTAAGGATGTTTGCCTAATGTTGCTTCATGTCAATCCAAAAAGAAGTGTGGACATAAAACAGCTGGTACAAGGGAAATTGGAAAACATCTTTTGGTGAGAGAGCCGTTTCATAACACGGCCTTAGGTAAATATTTAATTGCGTCAGAACTCAAATGATATTTCAAGATATTTACATCCTTTCATGTTTTAGGAGAACAATCCAAACATATCCCAATGTTTATCTTAACTTCTAAATCTGTTAGACAAATCAGCTTATATTCACATACCAAGCAAGCCAGTGAAAGACAAAGACTGCAAAGAAATCAGCTTGTTAATGTCGGTAATGCTCAAATCTGGTTTTATGTAGACATTTTAAATCAAGTAGACAACGCCGCATGTACATCAATTATAAAGTTGTACTGGGCTTTGGCTTTCAAGTTACTTGACACATGAATATATTTCCTTGTATTTGATACTTTATCACACAAAGCTTGACCCCTGCTAAGCCAGACTGCTAAGGATGTATTTGGACTTGTCAAATTCTGTATGAGCACCGCAGCTCAGAACTACTAAATATATTGCACAGATGCAACACTAATAGCTTTCACATGGGTAAAAACTAATCTTAAAATGGAAAATACTGGCAACAGTTTTCCTGTTCACATATATGAACAGTTCACAGCTTTTTTTATGAACCACAACCTTTTTGCTTTTATTTCTAACATTTTTTTTTTTTGGTACAACGTTCATTCGTAAAGGCAAATGTGTGTGAATAGATCTCTTTTCTTTTCAATTCTCTAGTATTGAGCAAGTAAACCCTTCAAATTAATTGAAAAAATTACAAATTAGATAATTTCAGCTAAAACCTTATGCCACTACTAGTTTGGATCATTGAACTTTCATCCTAAGATGACCAGTTTGACATCAGTTCGTGACAACGGTACTTACGTCATGAATGGGTGTGTAATCCACCACTGACGGAGGAGTTACTATGGTCACAGCATAAACCAACAGTGCCATTTTAGTCTAGGTAAACTTTTCACAGACCAACAATACTAAAAGAGCAATAAAGGCATTTTGACAGAGTGCTGTAAACATTTCTTTTCATCCCTGCTGCCAATTCCGATAAGCATATTTCTGCAAGGAAGTAATGCTCAAGGCGAGCTGATAGCAGTTCAAGTGTTATGCCACAATTACTCAGTCATCAACAATGTGCTTTTCTTCAAATGTGATGACTGGATGTTTTCTCTTTGATGAGTTTTAGTCCATCCAAACTGAACACACTCTTGCTCTGTTTTGATCTTACAATGACCTCGAGGGAGAAAAAGCCATCACTTCATAATACAAACATGTCTCTTTCACCCTCCCCCATCTTTAGAAGGCCAACTGTCTTATTTTTATATTTATTTTTCATGATGAGAAAACAGTCTGTCTGAACAGCCAACGTGGTATTTAAGCAGTTTAAATGTCTTTAATAAGTTTGTCAGTCAGTTAGTCAGACAAATCAGCTTAAGTTCACATGCCAAGCAAGTCAGTGAAAGACAAAAACCGCAAAGAAATCAGCTTGGTTAAGTCTGACAGGTTTTTTTTTGTTTCTTTTTTAAAGGCTTAAAAGTACAAATTAATCACCAACAACCCATTTATAACAGCACTATATTTTTACATCTCAGGCCAGTATCACTTGATGTTATAAGCTACCATAAGGGGTTGACTTCAGCTGGAGATTGAGGTCTGTCTTTCATAAATTATAGCAAATTTGAAGCAGAACTGCATAGCAACCAGAGGGTACTGGGGTAGTGCCATTTTCTATTGCTATGACTCAGAGCAGCTGTCCTCTAATTTAACTCAACAATCAGCGACACTTAACAGTCTTTCAGACATCAGTAAATGACTAATACTAAAATTAAATGATTTTAAAGGCTCAGTGCCAGACTACCTGCTCCATACAGGGACACTGGCTGCAGCATCAAATGCATGGGGACAAACCCGGAGGAAGCAGCGAAATGTAAAAACTGCACTTAGACACAAAGTGAACAGGACAGAGGAAGAATTTACAGATCAATACTTTAAATGCCAAGTGCTGACAGAGCTGTGACAAGGGTACAATTTAATCTCACACTTGACTTTTAACCATTCTCCATAGTGAGACTCGCCACCAGCAGACCTTTTGCAGCTTAAGTGCCTTCTAAATTGCAGTAGGAGAATAAAGTAGATGAGTCTCTGAGCATCTGGAAACAGTACGTTTCTTCTACTCAACACACACATTATTCAGTCTAGACTTCCCCTCCCATTACCTGAGGTTTATGTCAGTTTTAATTCACCATCCCACCGAATGGCCCCAGCAGCGAGTCAACAGCATCAACAATGGAAACTCAAGTGGGGTCCACATGCTGCTCACCCAGAGTCAAAATGAATTCAGAGGGAAGTATGCTTTTCTAATCTAGTTTCACACTTTCCTGACTTTTGACACGTCCGTCCCTGTCAGTTTATAAATGCTGCCTGACACAGGCCTTTCAGTTCATATTTTTAGGTTGGACTCATGACGTGCTGTGCAGCACAGAATAAAAGAGCAGGAAACCCAGGAATAAAAAGAAATAGCAGGGAAAAAAAGAGACAGCGGATATGAATTAGATTTTTGGTACGACATTTTCATTCAAATATTGACAAGATTACTTAAATATTGGAACTGCACAATATGTCGAATCACATTCTTTTTTGGCTATATCAGTTTGCCCAATATCACAATCACAAAGAATGGCTTGGATGCAATTTTTAGTAGGGTTTTATTTATTTAGGCTCCCTACAGCCACATTCCTCAAGCCAATTTTTTTGTTTTTGGCTTATTGCCTGGACTCACTGTCCTTGATGCCCACAGAGTTAGATTTATTGGGACTAAGATGCCAACACTCAGTGAAAGGGATGGTGAAATTGTAATGACAGAAAAGGAAGAAGAGTAAGAAATAAATGCTGTAGGTCAATCATTGCAACATTAACATTACAACTGCATGTTTTCTCTAATGTGGTGTAGTAGACATGCTAATTACCACTATCAAGGTATATCAAGATTTAAAAACTATAGTTTTTCATGATACAGTTCTTATAGGTTAAAGAGGGAGATCTGTAGAAAATGGCTTCAGAAGTTTCCCAGAGTAACTTACTCAAGACTGATATTGACTGATTATTACAATCCCTTGCTTTAGTAGAGAATAATACTATTCAGTAAAAAGCACTTTCTCTCAATTTTTCAACCAGTCATCGTAGCCCCTCGGGACTGCTCAGACTATAACGCCCTGGAGGTGAGGAAAAACGGTGTTTACAGAGTGACCCCTGACCCTCGCAATGGAACATTTGAGGTTTTCTGTGAAATGGAGACATTCGGTGGTGGCTGGACCGTCATACAGCAGCGCCTTGACGGATCTGTCAGCTTCAACCGCACATGGGCTGAGTACAAGAAAGGGTTTGGGAACCTGAGGTATGTTGTTTTTTTTGTTTGTTCTTTTTAGATGCATAAAAACAGACCAGCTAGACACATTGTTAAACTCATACGTAGGAAAAGATAGTGCTCAAATAGGGTCACAAAAGAGGTTATAGTGCAGCCCTTCAGCATGCTGACTGTGGTGTTGTAGTAAACACCTCGTAGGTATGGAATGAGAAATAACCCTATTTACATCAAGGTTAATTTAACCTGACAGAAATCTGGACTATAAACCTCCGAATTTAACAGCATGGTGGATCTAATAAAATCTGCAACTGCAAAGCATTATACGATTTGTAGGATGCAGCGCTTTATGAAGCTTGACTCCTCACTTTTATGGTGACTGTGGCACTAAACTAGAGTACGCTTTTAATATTGGAATGCAGGCAGTGCAGAAAATCCCATCCTGACAGGGTCATTATTGAGAAAAAATTCAGTTAAAAGGTTGGTTCTATGGGGGTTTCTTGCAACGTAGAACACTTTACTGCATTGTACACGAGGAAGTCAATGTTTTCTATACAAACTGACTCTTCTATTCTTCTTGCACTAACGATCAGAAACTGTCAGTGACGGGTTTTGATGCGCGTGACATTGGGTGGCAGAGACGGTGCACAAAAAAAAGAAAAAGAAAAAACTCAACTGTCAGTGTGTTGTCAATCTGAATCAGTGTCCACCCTGTAAAGTCGATCAGCATTGTGTGATGTCTCATTTGAGGCATCACAGCCTGGAGTCGTGACTGCATTCCAGCAAATCAAACATATTTACAATGATCAGTTTAACTGGATTATTCTACAGCAATGGTTTTTCAATTGTGAAAGCACCACTGGTAGAACTTGACATGCCTTGTACACAACAGAACTTGGTTGGAAGTAAGGAGTAACTTAGAGCTAACAGACCAAAAATGATTACTCTTTGCTTTAAAAGACATACTAAAAATAGGATGAAGTGAAAAAAAAAAAAAAGTCAGGACCCATCAGAAAGTAAAATAATTACAAGTGCTGGTGGCTACTTGCTGTGTCCCAATGACCTGAAAGTTAAACTGTTCTAGTAACAAGATAACTATACAACTTACCAGCTGCAATCAATGCCCAGGTTAATGTGGTATATGTAAATTAATGATTTTAAAAGCAAACCATTTATGAAGTTACTAAGTGCAAAAAGGAGATGCTTAGTAATATATATATATATATATATATATATATATATATATATATATATATATATATATACATATTGCAAAACAATCCATCCATATCAAATCAATTTTTAAATTACTTTTTATAGGATAGCAAAATGTTCGGGTTTTTTGTATTAAACATCTATTTGCAAACATTGCCACATCCAACAACCTTCATCGTGAATTAGCTTTATTATTTAATAAAGATGTACTCACAGAATCTGCAGGTTATTTACAGACAATGCTGCAGGAAATGAGTCCGTAAGTCACAAATTTTGCCCCTCAAACCTCATCTTAAAGTGCCCAGACTGCTCTGCAAAGCCATAACAATAGCGCAGCCCACCTGTTCTCAATATCGTAGACTGCTTGCCACCTGTTTTCACTAACACCAATTGATTTTCACATGTAAAATAAGATTCTGCCCACGCAAAATCTGCTTCTTTTTTTCCCCTCTCCCCACAGGCTGCAAACTTTTCAGAGTAAAATCAATTATTTAGCACACAAGGCTGTTGATGTTTAGAAGTAATAGTGAGAAGCGCACCAGGCTTCTGCTTTATCTGGATTCAACTTTCAGATCAATATCTTTATTTTTTTTATCTTCCCTGTTGTTTTTTCTAAGAAATAACCATGGTAACTTCTTGATAACCATGCCTGCAGCTCCAGCACTCCCTCCTACTAAAAAAATAATAACCTCTTTCATCCATTTTTCTGTCACACCCCTCACTGCTTTTGCTTCCCATTCCCACACCCTCTTATTTGTGGCGATAAGTTAATTTTGTTTGAATAAATGTACTTTCCAACTGTGCCAGTATTTGAGCTCATTTATATTGTAAGCCTGACTCTTGGTTTCCTTCCTTTCTCCTGTTTCTCGCTAATTTGTCTGGCAGAAGCGAGTTCTGGCTCGGCAATGACCATATTCACCTGCTGACAAAGGCCAAAGACATGATTCTGCGCATTGAGCTGGAGGACTTTGAGAATGTCCGGGAATATGCAAAGTATGACCAATTCTACGTGGCTAATGAGTACTTGCGTTACCGACTCTCCATCAGCGGGTACAGGTAAGAGTATTGTTGTTTGTATGTTTGCTGCCGCATCTGACACACACTGCTGATTTATATTTCAGGCAAAAGGCTTGCTTACACTCGACAGAAGCATAATTGTAATAAATTTGGGGGCTCTTAAACATGTACTTATCATCAGGTATAAGCATCAGGTATAAAGGCGGCTGGATATTTGACCACTGGTCTTGGAAGACTTGGTAGAGGTAATTTAAATTAGATGGTTCCTTGGTCAAGATCTGGCTTTCAAACAGTCCAATAGTTTAAACCAGAGTGCAGTTGTGGTTATTTTAGAAGTTATTGTTAGCTTACTTTATCCATTCCAGGGGCCAGTTTGATCTAAATGTGGCTTTTTTGTCCTGTTAGAATGACCAATTTTATTAACGTTTCAGCAATCTCTTGTGTTGAAGGAAGTGGAAAAACATGGAGGTAGCCCTAGTTCATTGCAAAACTCTTTATGTAATGCATCAGTCCCACGTTCAACACTCCCATATGGTGCCACAACCACCACCATGCTTGATACTCAGAAGTGTGTCTGAAGTAGAAAGGGTGACGTTTCTCACTTAAAGAAAAATGTACCAATTCTGCTGCAGAGTGGTCATGTATGTTTGAGGCATCTTTGAATCTCCCATGGCAACTAATCAACTGTGTGAAATGCCTGGGTAAACCTAGCGTTCAAGGTCCAGCTCCTTCAGAGCTTCAGTTTCCAAACCTTTGAGCTTTTGCTTTCCAGAGTAGCTCACCCTTGTGACTCTCCTACTCGGCTCCTTCAAACTAGCCAGCAGCAATAAGCAAACACCTGGTGGAACATCTGCTGAGCGCATTATACGACCTACTTCTCAATGCAATGCTGGTAAAAATATTGTTAAATGGGTAGTAAAGGAGTGATGCTGGGATGACTTACTGAAGGTCGAGTTTCAGAAATAGCAGGAGTTTTTATAGACACCAAATTTCAAGGCTTTGAATTAGGGAGTCAATTCTCTTTTATATGTTGTATATATAGAGCATTCTCATTACAAGGGAAGTTAATAATACTTTCATTGTGCTATAAAATGGCCCTATGTCTCTGGAAAACACAATTTGTCCTGTGTTTATCCTTTAGGCTATGTACAGATAAAACAATAGACATAACACAACAAATTAACTGAAATTCAAATATATGTCTCAGTTTTGAAATAAATTTGAATGAATACAACATTCTTTGTAATGGTCAGTGTACATAAATCTCTCACTGGAAGTGTAAATACCTATCCCCTCTTACAGTGGAACAGCTGGGAATGCCATCAGTTTCAACAAGCACTTCAACCACGACCAGAAGTTCTTCTCCACCCCTGACCGTGACAATGACATGTATCCCTCTGGAAACTGCGGCGCGTACTACAGCTCTGGCTGGTGGTTCGATGCCTGCATGTCTGCCAACCTCAACGGAAAGTACTACCACAAGAGGTACAAGGGTGTCAGGAATGGGATCTTCTGGGGAACGTGGCACAACATGACAACAGAGTACTACCCCACCAACTACAGGCAGGCCTTCAAGACCGTCAAGATGATGATACGGCCCAAAAACTATGTTCCTTAAGGGGACAGGCAAATCTTCACACAAGAAGGGGAAAATTCAAGAACATAACACCCCACACCTTTTCGTGTAGCCATTCACACATGCTTACATAAACACACACACACAAAGACAAGTGGTAAAGAAAGTTTGACTGTAGTACCAACAAAAATCATTGTTAAATATCATATTGTGCCATCCCATTTTACTGTATGTGAGCGTGGCCTTTGAAATGTTGGATTATTATGACAATAATAATAAAAGAAAATCATCTGTGAAAAATGACAGACTATAAAAAAAATAAATAAATAAATTTAAAAATGCAGCGTAAAGGCCAGCCTCCTTCCGTGTGCTGTAATATTCCACGGGACGTTAACGTGAATAATTTTTCACCGGTCCCTGACATTTCTCCCACTTTCATCCTGCTGCACCGTGCTATAATCCCTGCTGAGACACAGCACAGCACAGCACATACCAGTAGTAAAAACTAATGAGCTATCATTTTCTCTGCTGTAAATGATTTCATAATTAACAACGACTACTCAAGTGAGGGAGCTTATGATAGAGTTTTGTGTCTGAAATTACTCATAAAAGACATCCTGCTGGGACTGTTTAATTACACTGGGGCAGCGTGGTAATGCATCATTATCCTAAACATTATGAAATTCGCCAGGGAAGATATGCGGCCTTAGAGGTATCCCTATAGTTCTACTTGTATGCAGTAGAGCTTAGATTACTGACTATCTGATAAATTGCTCTTGACACTTAACAGTTTCAATTATTTTCCCGTCATTATCTCTTGGTGCGCTGTACAGCTCTTATTGTTGACACGTTTTAAACTTTTTGAGATTCTCCTTGTCAACCTTGTGTACAATACTGCTATCTAGTGTTAGAAAACTGTATAGCACCATATAGTCAATTTTATACACACTGAAAGGCAAAGATGGACTAAAGAAGTGTTCATGTTTGATGTGTACAGTATTTATTTTACTCTGTGATGTAACAGAGATTTTATATTATATGTATGGTTGATCATACAGTACAAAGTCTATACACTGTTGACTGTGCATATTTGTGATCGTTCTAAGCAAATACATGTATTTGGACCTTTGTGCATCTACCATATTGATATTTTTTAGTCATATTAATCTGTCATGCCAAAAATAAATCTACATTTTTTAATAATTAAAGAAAAAGGTTTGCGTGTACTACATTGCCATATTTATATTTTGATAGAATGCCTAGGAATCAAATGCAGTCATGGCAAAAAATAAGTTTTGAAAGTATTTCATTAAGCATCGGTAAGGGGTTCTATTGAGGTCTAATGTTTGACTGTCATTATTCACACCACACTGATTACTATACAAACATGAACAACATAAAGAAATTGTGTGGAAAACTAAGTATGGCCCTAAATCAATGACTTGTGCAAACACTATTACAAGCAAGAACTTTAAGTAGTTCTTTTCTGTATGACTCAGTCTTTTCCCCTACCATAAAAGGACTTTTAGTCTGGTCTTTTTTACAACATCGGTTCAGGTCATTGAAGTCTCTTTTTGCACAGCTCTAATAAAACATCCCACAGTAGCATTTCTATCATGCTAGGGTCTGGACAATGACTAGACAATTGCTTTTTTAATACTTTCTGCTGTAAACTTCTTGCTGTATTTAGGATTATTGTCCTGCTGGAATAACCTTCCACTCGACTCTGTAGTACCTTATCATATACCGAATTTTTGGTCAGTTTTATTGCTCATCTTTCAGGTCCAAATGTCAATATTCTAGAAATGATGTGGTTCATTAAGAAGCACTTTTTGAAGCATAAAGTTGTGCTTTCTTTCATATAACTTTTACACAACAGAGGTTGTATAAAAGTACCAAGTCTTATTTTTGAGCAAATTTGCAGACATCCACTCAATCATTCTAAATGCTTTCTAACCATGAATTAGAATTTTCACTGTAGAATTAAGTTAAGAGTTTAGAAATGGTTCTTACCATTTACTTTGTTTCCCATTTGATGTTGTGTAAAGTAAAGAATCCTGCGTTTAGGAAGGAGGGCACATTGACCGTGCAGCTAACTAGCGACACCTGGTTTCAATCAGCCGCCTGATTGGCTGATTATCATCAGTCTTACAAGGGCATAGGAAGGTATACTTATTTTTTCACACGTAGCTTCTCCATTTTGTCTATTGCTTTTATAATATGTCATAATAACATGAAATCTGCCGTGATAAAGATGAAGGATCACGTCCTGATTCCATTTTTCTAGAAATAAAATGGAAATTATGTTCTATTCTACTCTGACACCGAATGGAATGTCTTTGAACACGTAACCACCGAACTTTTACCTCATCCAGAACCCGAAAACAAGAAGCAGGGATGTCTTCCATGGTTGATTTTCCGGGAGCAAAGTATTGTTGCTACCCTATTGTTAAGCGTAGCAGAGTTGGAAAAAGTTCGTCTGCACTGATTCTTCTTTACCCAAATGGTGTGTTGCTGTAACCATAACAACGACGTCACACGTCTCCCACGCGACGCTGAGCTTTAATCTATATATTTTATTAATATTTGCATTTTAATTCATATTTTCACTGTTTAAATATATATTTGTCTTCTGCTCCTGGAAGACAAACAAATTCAGTTTTACATAGCACATTTTATGTAGTTCTTTGCACTGCTGAACCCTTTTCCATTTGCAGTAATTGTCCACTAGATGGCAGCAATACGTCTAGTTACTAGGCTCTAAAACTAGGAAAACTTGAGCCCAGTTCTTAATCGCAGAGGATAGACTTGAAAATACTTGTGTTAGTCTATATTCAGTTATTCACTAGCACCAAGAAACATTAAATATCTTTTGCCATTGCATCAAACTTCCAGACCACTCAGGTCTTTTGGTTCAAATCTACTTTACACCCCAAATGAGAACCAAGCATGGAGCAGCAGGATTAAATATTTATGCCCCTCTAATCTAGAACAAACTTCCAGAAAACTTCAACTGTTGGAACACCTGAATTCCTTTTAACCTATGCTAAAAAAAAACAACCCTATTTGATTATTGTTTCCTTTGAGTGAAAATACATCCGTTTTCATCTGAATTGCAGCTTTTCATTACTTCTCTTTATTGTAATGTTTCTCTGTTGTTTGTTGTGATGTTCATATCACGGAAAGCACTTTGAACTGCTTTGTTGCTGAAATGTGCTATACAGATAAATTTGACTTTATTTGTAAAATCTTAAGGTCATGTTTTGGCCTTAATATCAAGAACACAATGGCAATAAAAATGTCAAATGGCTAAAAGATCCTCAGAGATAAATAATCAGGGATTCAACTTACCTCAGTCCAAGGGGAATTGATGACGATGCAACACTCCTTTCAGTTTCTTTCCCACAGTGCATCCTGAGAGCTTGAAGGGGCCATCATTCACTTTGTGCAACAGCTGGTGGAATGTGTTATCCAAGCAACAGTAGGCTTGCAGTTCAGAACAACTTCCTCATTGTTCCATTCACTCTGAACTCTTCCTCAATGCAGTGCAAGAGACAGTTTTAAATGTATGGTTCTGGTTTAACTCCGAGTGCAATTGGCTGTTGGAGGAACACACTCGACATCTTCAAACACTACAGAGAAAGACAATGCAAACGATCTTGTAAACAACTTGTAAACAAATATGAAAAACAAATGTATCTGAAAATCAAAGATTTTGTCAGCACAAGTCTCTCTTCAGAATCATACCTGAGTAACCTTTAGGTTTTTCTTTTCTCAACAACCAAAACGATTCACAGTTGGGTGTTCTGCAGTTGATTTAGGATCTGCAAGTCAGCAGGGCTTTTTCAAATGCAGCATCAGGGCAAGATGGGCAAAAAAGGGATGAAATAATAATAGTAATCCTTCTGATAATGTTACAGCTGATTTTTTTAAATAACCAGTTAAATATTATGCTTTTAACATCCATGCTAAATATGAAAAAATTACAAAGTGATTTTCACACTCAAATGGGTGTGAATGTCAATAAATCAAGCTTCTTTTTTTAATGAGACATAGGTTCATAGTTACACAAATAAAAAATATTTTAAAAAGCAACAACAAAAAAGTAAATATGAAACCACGGAATCAAACAATTCAACTCCACCATATTAAGTACCTACATAAAAGTGCTGCTGTAAACCAATCACTTGGGATGAAGACCACCAGATCATCTGCATACTTAAGACAGTCTGTTGAGGTTTTACCTAGCATACTTTAATACAAATTAAATAAAACTGGAGAGGAAGCCATATATTCCACATTTACATTGAACAGTATCCAAAACCATGCATACTACTTAGTACATGTAATCATACTCTGATTAATTTTTCACATTTTGTCATGTTACAGAAGAAAAATTCATCCATTGACATTGGCTGCATGTTGTCCTGCTGGTGGAGAACCTCTGGCCCTGACCTTTCCTCTTTTTCACCTCCTAAAATGGTTTGAGGGTTGGACTGTATTTCACTCCATACTCCTTTGCAAGGCAATGTGACAGTTTAAACTTGTGGATCTTGGCCGTCTCCACTGGGCTCTGTCATGACAATATTGTCCTCCATGTGTGCCCAGCATTACCGTGTCACGGGAAAGTAAACATACCCTAAAATTAAGATATTCTAGGCAAATAACTCCATACTTCACAATCATTGGAAGTGGTTTTTATACTGGGCAATGCCTTTTACTTTCTTCACTTTGTGCCAGTGTTTTAAGCCTTATAAAGATTAAAAAGGGTCAAAATGTCTGCTGACTAAATGAGTTTTCCACCAGGTCTTCCCATCAGTTTAACCATAATTGCTGCCTGGCGAGTTTTTTTTTTTTTTTGCCACAACTATAACTGCTGTGAAGTTTAACAATCTCTGACAGATGTGCATGATGCATGTTGCATTAGACACCAGTGATTAAAACTGAAAACATTACTCACTGGGTTTCTGCTGTGCTTTGGGAAACTTAAAAAAAAAAAAAAAAGACAGTTGGAAAGTTGCAACAACTGAAATTTTTATTGTTGCATCCATATTTTAACAAAGAAAAAAAAAAGAAAAACAGACCCCTTGAAAAAAAAAACAAACCAAAAAAAACAACCTGATGTGACCAGTACTGGTTTATTGTTGAACTGTTCCCACACACATTTCAGAAACCGGAGGAAATATTTTACAGATTTTCCGCACACATTTTCTTGTTACTGTCGATCTTATGAAATACCTTTTCATTTATAGGACGACGTGGGGAGGCAGGCAATAAACACATACTTAAAGCCCAAAAGGGCTAAATATCCCAGCTTTTGAAAGCAGGATCTTTAAAAAAAAAATTTATTTTATGGTCCTTAGAAAGCAAATCCAATTGTAGACAGAAATGAGTCAAAACAAATGGGGTAAAGTGGTGAAGTTTCTACTACTTTTGTGAGCCGTTTCCCAATTAAGGAGGTGAAATGTTATTCCAACCCAAAAGTCTCTTCTTCTCAGCTTAAAAGTCTGTTAACAGTCGATAGATATGCTAGTCTGGTCAAGAACAATTTAATAGACTACTTGCAAAATAAATAGCTGGAAAACAGAGAATTGCTCTTGGCATAATTCATGTCTGATGTCATTTCTTTGAGTCTCTACAGGATCCCTGCAGAGAATCCAGAGCATTGTTCCACCATATGTCAGCTTGCTGACTCCAGACTGAAAGACCCCCCTTCAGCACAAACTCATCTGACTCATATAGTTCTCCCAGAAAAACATAAAACACATGTACTGCACAGCTGTATGGGTATTTCCCGTATCTGTGTCTCGGAGGAAAATCAGCTGAAGCCCCGTGTGTGCGCCAATAACAGTCATGGACATTTTTACAATATGACTGAATTGGGATAATGTGCCATCTTCGTTAGTAATAAACTCGGTCCGTTGTATTTAGTTTTCAAAGTCTGTCATGTCAGCGTCTGATGTGGATTCAACATATTAGTATTTAATCAGTCCTACAGGCTCCCAAATGAACATTTTTCCCCTTGCAAATGTTGAGCCTTTTAAAAGTTTGGGGTACAAACAACTGGATGTTTTAACTATTCGCCCTCCAACTTTTACAATAAATAATTGAGCTATTTCAAAAGATTCCCTTCTTATTCTACTACAAGAAAAGGATCACAATCCGCCTGCAGGTTACTCAATTCTTTGGGTTTTGTCATTCTTCGCATATTTGACATTTCATAGGAATTGCTCTCTGCTGTTTGACATGGTTCTCGTCACTGCAGTGTTCAGCATTTCTGTGCTGCTCACAAAAGTTTCTTGTGCCACCAAAACCGAATGGAGATAAAACCTTTTAAAGACAATTAAATGTAATTTATGATGCCAAGAATAGTTCTTACTATAGAGATCAGAGTGCTTTGTGAGACGTTTTTGTCCAAAGTTTTAATACTTGTGCGTTAGGCGGTAGATTAATTGATTCCAGGTACGTTACCCAACATGACTCAGTGGTGGAGGCTTTCCCAGGCCTCTCCAGATGCTCTTGAGGATTTGGATAAAATTGCAACCAGCTTCTTGTATCCGCTGAGAACATGATCATAAATTCTGTATCAATTTCACTATTTTTCACAAACATACATGAACTTCACGGTCAAGGACCTGCGGGTAAAATTAGGCCACATATTAGCTTCTTGAAAGGAACCCAAATGTACACACTGTGTTGCCAAAACACATCTGTCTTCTGTAAACTAAGTAGTCATAGAAACAGAACAGGGTTTAATTTACCCAGCATTTACACAGCATGAAAAAAAGTCAAATTTTCCTGGAGAGGCTTTGATGTACAAAAGCCTTAGTAGTCCTCCTCTTAGCTGTTACGCCTGGTTTTGTTTTGCACACTTTCAAATTTTTACATTAGACAAAAACAACCAAAAAAAAAAAAATGCGGAAAGGTCCAATTAAAGCATGGATTTAAATTCCATTCAAGATTTTGGAGTGTAACCTTAAACAAGCCACTCATAAACCTGCCTGGGAATATTCAGGGTATTTATTGTTACAAAAGATTACAATCCATCCTCCTTCACTCATGTCTGAGGTCTTGTCACAAGATTTCACCAATCATTTCAAGATGAACTAAATTTGCTCTCATAGCTGCGGTTTTCTTAAAAGCTTCTGTTTGTTATGGCATCAACAATTCAAATAGCTACATCTGAACATCGGTAGCCTACAGATCTTTGGCATTAACATTAGCATTCCAGAATGCTGCTGCTGGCGTTCTCACTAAAACCAGGAAGATAAAGCACATAACACCACTTTTAAAGTCCCTACACTGTCTGCTCAAAAAATAGACTTTAAAATACTGTTGTTAGTTTATAAATCACTGAATGGTTTGGCACCACAATACATTAAAGATCTGCTGTTGTTGTATCAACGTTCCAGACCTCTCAGGTCTTTTGGTTCTGGTTCTGCTCTGCATCCCCAGAACCAGAACCAAATGAGGAGAAGCAGCATTCAGCTTCTATGCACCACAAACTTCCAGAAAACTGTAAAAACAGCTGAAACACTGACTTCCTTTAAATCATGACTAAAAACCCACTTGTTTAGAGTTGTACTTGAAAAGTAATTGATTACAAATTTAATGATGGCACTTGACTTAATGTCATGTTTTGATTGTTGATTCTATGTTGCATGACTTTGTGTTTGTTATGATGCAAAGCACTTTGAAATGCTGAATGCGCTATACAAATAAAATGTAATTTAATTTGATTAGCTGATTTACAGGTAAAACTGGGACATCATTTGCAAATGATAAAAGAAAAGGAAGCAAGACAGATAGAAGCAGGAAAGATCTCTTTTTTGCACGCCGTGGAGGAAAGGATGGAAACAATTATATCCATCTGTTCACCAGAGCTCGAGGACAACCTCTTATATGCATACATTTTCAGTCTGTCAGTATGATTGTGTGCTTTCCACCGAATCAGAGAGGAATCCTCCAGGGCCGTCTGGCTTCCTTTCTCTTTCATTCAGGGAGCCAGGAAACAGACACAGCCCTGATAACACTACCTTCTGCAGTTGAAATGTTTAGGGCTTAAGGTTTAATCTCATTTCCTCTTATCACCAATGGCTCTACCCTTTGTTCCTTAATTAGACGATTCAAAGAACAGTGATTCGGATTTGCCGTCAGCTATTGCTGATTCCTTTTAGAAACACAAGACGTGACATTCATGTTCCATCACATGGCATATTTGTACCACTGCTTGTCTACAGTGCCACAGAGATCACCATATAAAAAATAATGTATTTTTATATGCATTTTAACTGAGATCATGCACCAATTTAAAGCCTAACGTCTTTATCTCTTGGATGGATCAGTGACCAACTTTTTGTATCTCCATCAATGATTTATCGCCAGTCCTGCTAACCTCTCGTTGTTGTATGATAAGCAGCTACATCTTTAAAATTTTAATTTGATTAGATTTGGTTCTCCTTAACTTTTACACAACAGCACAAAACATCTGGTAGATCTTTTTGTGATGCGTTGGACATGTTACCAAAAAACCTACCATTTTACGGTATGTACTCATCTCTTTTATCTGATCTGTTAAATAAATGTTACTTTTAATTCTTTGTTGACCTTTCTGCTAGCTGTAGCTCTAGCTAAAAGCCGCAAATGTGAAGGAAATCCTTCATCGGCAATGTCCAAGGTCAGTCCTCGAGGGCTTGTGTCCTGCATATTTTAGATGTTTCCCTGCGTCGGCACATGGGTGTGAAAGGAATTGGTAATTGGCAAGTTCCCGCAGAGCTTGACAACATGACGAGGAGCTAACTAAGTCATTTAGAATCAGCTGTGTTGGAACAGAAACGCATCTAAAACCCGCAGGACACAACTGGCCCTTGATGACTGACTTTGGACATAAATGTCCAAATTGAAATTATTTGTAAGTGTCATTTTTTACATCACAAAAACCTGGTATTTTAACGAGGATGTGCACGTTTACAGAACTGCTGTACAGATGGACTCAAAAGTAGCCGGATGAACTGTTTGTTTATGTTTTGTGCCTCATTTTATGTTTTCTGTGTTCACATACGTTTACTCAACTTTTACATCAGATTTTTGTAACAGTTTTCTTATCTCTACAGTTCTGCACTCTTGCAGTGAAAAAGAACCAGACTCAGAATAATCCAGTGTTTTCCTTTGTTTCACTACTTTGCCAGAAAGCCAGACCACAGAGACGCAGTATAATCTTCCATGGTTCGTGGTTCATCTTCAGTAAGGCACAGTTAAATTTTAAGAGATGATATGCTGCATCAACAACTTTTTAATGTGTTTGTGCTTTTTTTCTCTCGCTCTCTCTGTGGAAAAGGGGGGTTTTACTGTTCAGTCCTCAGGCTGTAGCTGTCACAGCGAAACCATAATTACAGGGAAGAAAGCTTATATTGAGCTCGAGCGGGTATACAGAGCTGTGGTGATACAATACGTCTAATCATCATGCGACCATTTTTACTCAAAATCCTAGAGCAACTGCAACAACAAAGGAGGCAAAAACGACTGAAGAAGGGCCGCCTTGTTTCTGCGGAGGTTATTATGACTATTTGAAAGTTACTCTTTTCAACGTGCTACTGCAATGGTAGGATGTTGGCACTTCAAACAATCTGAACAAACAGCTTTATCCGTGGCTCTACCTTTTTCTTTATTCAGCTAAGACCAGACAGGCTTCATATTCTCTTTCCTATGACTCACTGGCAAAACGTTGAGCTGCAAACTGACCCCCTGCCTTGGTCCATTCTTCACGCTCTGACACAAAATCCCAAATTCCCTTCACTTCAGTCACAGCTAATAAGAGGTTTATTTGCTGAGTCAACAAGTTCACACATGTATTGCGTGAAGCTGGGTGAGAACCAGATGTTGAGGTCAGGGTGAAGGTATGCAGTTCCAAGTGTCGGTTACCGGCTCCCTTTGCGACCTTTGAACCACAACTTATTTGGGGCTAGCGGGTTGGGAATGTAAAAGCTGTGACCTTCGTGCATCCACCCACATTGAGAAAAAGCCGACAGATTTCTGGATTACCATTCGCAGTACAATTAGAAAAAGCAACGCAAGAGAAAATTGGCAACAAAACCGAACCAAGGGTTTACTGCAAACTATGAAAATCCCACTTAAAAGAACTTCCAGCTGGAAAGTCACACTGTACTCTGTGTTACCACATGCTGGCATATTTAACCAGGTTTTTTTATGTATGCCTTCCTTAACGTAAGCAAAGTAGGCACATTTTGTGAAACTCCAATTGCTGTCACGCCCATCAAGAACATGCGTCACTCATGACATGCTTCCATTTTGTACTATAGGATGAAAGATGTCATATTTTAGAACAAATCAGAATCCTAAAGCCAGCTCCAACAGTGCAAACTCATGCAGGAAAATATGTACAGTATAAAATATACACAATATAAACATGAATATGCTAATATTTACTGTATTGAATACATCTGCACATGATGACTTCCTTTTACTTACCCTGAACACTAAAGTATGTGAATGTTCATCGTTGCAGACTGAGTTTCTGCATGACGTTTCAGTTACTGCTATGTCATTTGTGTAAAATGTTGATGTGGGGCCCCAGTTTGTGTCATTCAATGGCTCTTTGTGTAATTATTTGAGATGTTCTATATAATACTGTGTTTTAGTTGGATATCAGGACTGCTTCTAACTTAAAGACCAGCAGTTTGGTGGTCATGTATATAAATTGTCCAGAAACAAAATCCACCAAAACCAGCATGCAACACAAAAAGGCAAAAAATAAAATAAAATACATAAATTACATGCATGTCAAAGCAGTTTTAATTGCCAGATGCAGTGCTACAGAGAGAGCTCGGTTACCTTGGTTTCCTTATTTGAAAGATCACAAGCAAGTTTGTAATGCAACACAGAAACCTTCATGCGCAGATCTTAGACATAGCCCAAGAGGAAGTAATTATGTTGTCAAAATCAGAATGATTTGCTTACTTTACAACAAAACGTGTGAAGCAGATTGTGCCCAAGCCAATAATGCACTATAATTCTACGTACCTCACTACAAAAAACGTTTTCATTCCAAATTTTTCTTCCCGTCTTCCACGTTTTGCCAAAAAGTGTATAATGCACCCAGAAATTCAAGCATGATTAGAACCAACAAGAAACAAAGTTATAAAAGCCAAAGAATGTTCTGAGCTCATGTGTATTATGTAAATTCATAACTGTACATTTCTTCATAAGTTTATGAGCATCCTTTTTGAACTGTCATACAACACCAGGCTTCGTCAGATTCCTGTAATCCTGACCCTAGACAAGGTATTTCATGCCAACAATCATCCACGTACAACAGATCTATGAAGAAACTTCTACAATATGAGATAGAATATTCATTTTCCATTTGTCAATAAGTAATTAACTGCGGTTGACTAAATGCTGTTGCGACCTGATTTACTGGAATTTTTTCTGATATTTTACAGAGAATTTTAAAGTCTCACTCTTTTGCTTATATTACTGGAATTTTAAACATAGCTAGTACTGATTAAATACACATATGTCCAAACATATTAAAAATCACAGGTTTTCATCACATCTGTACCATCACAGGGGATAAAAAAAAGATGATCAAAGAAGCCAAAGTCAAGACATAGATCTGTCTGCACGGTCTAATTCGGCATACAGAACTTTGGGTGAAAGCAGAAAGGGGAAGAAAAGGGAGCAAAGAAAACACGGGATGTGGGTTAAATGAGAGGGTTGCTGATGGTTTGGATGGAAAGAATCAAAGGGTGAGGCTGTAGAATGGAGGGTATTTTCTGCTCTGATGGGTTTCTTTTGCCCTCAGTAGAACGAGCCGGGCTACGGTTTCACTGGATGCAGACTGAGATCTACTTCATTCCAACATGTCTTGCACATTGAATATAAACTTGTTCCATACGTTCTTTACAACATCTGCGAAGGATTTGTAGATTGTAAAAAAATAAAAAATAAAAATCCCAAACAAACAAACAAAAAAAAAGAAATATCAAATAAACCGGATCCTTGTGGCTTCTAGATTACACCAAAGAGAAGAACCCACTTCCTAAAAAAATAAGTCATGCTGTATGTTTATGCCTCATGGAAACTGGTGATCACAATGACGACTGCCCAGGCTAGACTAATAAAACTGTACACTGTAAACAGAAGAACACCAGCCATGGCTAACAACTTCATCATAATACTTCCTTACGTTTGTGTACGTGCTCTTCTCTTTTTACAAACTGCAAAAACACAAAGTTCTAAGTATTTTTCTCTAGTTTCTAGTGCAAATATCTTAGAACACTTGAAAAAAGATTAACTTACAAGTGACTTTTCAGCAATTGAAAGGAGCTTGTTTTAAGTTAATAAGTCCTTAATTTTGATAGAAAAAAATGCCAGTTCCATCGGCAGATTATTTCACTAAAATCAAGTCATTCTTCCCATGTTATAAGTCAGGGGTTTTCAAAGTATGAAAGGGTGAGCCCCCCTCCAAGGAGCACCGCCCCCTTTGAAAAAGTAACTATAATCGGATTACTGATTACTCCTTGAAAAAGTAACTTAGTTATATTACTGACTACTTGACTTGCAAGTAACTAAGTTACATTAAAAGTAACCTTTTAGTTACTTTCAGCAGCTGCTAACAACAACGCTCTGCCTCCTGTGAAAATCACATTGCTCTTTGCCAATACTTAATTATCAGCTATTTTATAATAGTAACATCAACAATGTGTCTCCACTTATAAGGTTGAACTGAAGAGGAGATTGTACAAAAAACAAAAAATGTGAGTAATTTGTGTGGTCCACTGTTGTCTGGAAACTCTAAGTAGGATTTTAAAGCCCCCCCTCCCCCCCAGCCTCCAGATTCTGTTGTTTTGGTGTCACGCACAGATCTCCTCCTGAAGCTCCACAGCTCAGATGATTGCACAGATTTGTGACACTTACCGTAATATTAATTATTATAACGGTGTTAACTTGCCATTATAATTATTGGCAACTACGGACACGTTCATTCGTGGTTGTTTTCACGTTTATTGTGCTGTTCATATTGGTCTCGATGTTTGCAGTTTTCTGGAGCTCGACGTCATTCAGAGGTAATAAATTAAGTTGACATTAACAAAGACACAGCGGGACGGATCATCCTGGAAATGATGAACAAGGAGAGACCGAGTAAGACTCCCTTGATGACGGACAAATTCTGGGATTTATTATGAGTCTCTGCTTATTTCTAAGCCCAAATGAGTAACTTCACGTTCAAAAACGAGCCCAAAAAGGCGCAACCAGCAACTCATAAAATTTTCAAGCGACTTTAAAAAAATGAAGCCCAAAGCCGCTTATAATAATCGGACTTGTCGACAGAAACTCAAAAATAGTTCCAGTTTTTCCACCGACAAAATGCGCATCTCCCTCCATTGTTTACATTTCTGTTGCATAGAGACGTCGGTCACTCGACAAGACGAGGAAATACGATTAAATAACAAAAGAAGATAGTAACGCAGTAACGCAAAAATGATTTTGATAAGTAACTGTAGTCTGACTACTGGATTTGAAATAGCAACGCGTTAGATTACTCGTTACTGAAAAAAGTGGTCCGACGTCAGTAACGTTACTGACGTCACTGGCCAAAACATCCTCTAAAGTGGGAAACATTTCCACTGATCCCGCTCCACCGCGCACCCCACAGTACCAACTTTTTTCTAAAAAGACGTTTCTCTCACATCAGTAGACAGCAAGCAAATAGCTTTTCCGGTTTATTTTTTCCCTCGCACCGCGCCTCCCCTAACGTGCTCTGGCGCCCCCCAGGGGAGGCGCGCCTCACACTTTGAAAACCGCCGTTATAAGTGAAATGATACACCAACGAAACTGGTAATTTTTCATCCATGTTAAGACGTTATTGACTCAAAACAAGGTCCTCTACGTTGCCAAAACGTCACTTATAAGTTAGTTTTGTCTTATTTCAAGTGTTCTAGAAACTAGACCAAAATTAGTTAAGATTTTGCGCTTTGGCAGTGAATGCTATAAACAGCAAGCTGTGTTGAGATTGCCTTATGGCGGGAAAAACACGCAACACAGCCCTATTAGAGGTAATGTGTGATCAAACACAAACGACAGCTCTGAAGATTGTAAAAGCAAAAGAATGTCCACAAGGTCAAATTAAATCAACCCTGAGGCTAAAACAGATGTACACAAACTGCTTTAAAGGTTGGTCTTCATAAAACACTTCTTATAGTTCCTTTGGTTTTTACAGTGACACGACAAGATAGTCTGAAATTGTTGCTGGAGTGTCTTTGATGTACAGCCAACATATTCTACTATCCCTGTCGCCTCATGGTGTATTTACCTTGTGTTGCAGTGGCTGAGAGACGTACAAACTTTTAAACCGATGTTGCGTTTGTGTGCATCTGATGGTATTCAAATTATGTGCAATAAACTATCAAAGCTTGACCGCCTCTGATGTACAGATGGGAATGTGTTCAGTATTGGTTCTACTTTGAAGCAGGCAAATAGTACAAAATATTACACAGCTGATTTTACTTGTAACAGTTGTGGAATTCGCATAAAAAACATCGAGGTACTCTCAAATATTCATTTGGTTATAAGTATGAAAGTTTACTGCACTCCACAATAAATATTTGGTTGGTTGAAACAGTGCAACAACTTTTATTTTCTTTAAAGGTTTCAGGTTAATCTTAATTTCTTGCTGTCAGTGCGCTTTGGTGAATTGTTTATTGGTTGTGGATAGAGTTCGACACATCAGTGCAACAGCTGCTTTTGCTGTTTGCTTAGATTTTATGCAACCACCCTGGCTTTGATCAGATGTTTTACACACACACACAAAAAGAGGGGGCAAAAAATTGCACATTTTTTGTGGTTGACATAGTGGTTGACAAAAGCCCCCTCCACATTTTTGACAGATGAAACAATCTGTTATAGACAGAGTCCAAATATGGGGATGTTCCTCAGCGATTAAGCAGGTGTGGCAACAACTGCTACCAACACTGGATTTGTGAAAAGTTGCACAGCGAATGGGAGTGATGTTAATTTGAAAAATTGAGACTACTCCTCTTTTGCAAGACATAAACGTACTCATAACATATTTGCATTCATCCAAGCGCACTGCAACAGAGAAAATCTGAAATTCTAAATTTAATCTACCAAGTCATATTTCTCATGTGTGTTTTCTTTTCTTGTCTAGACAAAAATAAAGCATGCAAATTAAACTGTCTGGAATTGTCAAATTGCCTTTCAGCCGTCCACATCAAGTGAACAATTAGCCCAACCACACTTGCACCAAAAAAAAAAAAGAGAGAAGAAAAACTGTTCTGGGTTGAAACTTGGCATTATAAAAGTTATTTTCAACGTCTCAAACAGGATGGAGCTTGTATTGTTTATGAAGAAAAAAAGAAACATATTCTGTTGGACAGCTGTTCCTTTTTAAGTCACAGCTTTTTTTTAAAAAAAAGTACTGTAAAAGCAGCACAAACCAACACTATAAATTTGAAAAAGCGAAAAAATATGGAACAGAGAGAGGGCAACATGTAATTAGCTAAAGTTGAATTTAATTAGTGTGGGATATAAAGTGTAACGTCTATTCCTTGATCTCCAATATGGAAAGCTTAAACACATGAAACAGTTACATGCCATTTTTGCCCATTTAAATAAGAAAAAAAAAAAAAAAGGAAATCTGAGATTTCTTGAGAAACTTTCTAAAATGCAAAATCACTGGCAAAAGAAAGAAAAAAATAGTAGTCTCTCTAAAGCACAATTCATGTGGTGCTGCTGGTTTTCCTCATCAGTTCTGGGACACTGTGATTGAAAGATCTCGACATGCGTACAGTGAGGTAGGTGGCCTTTATGCTGTGGCAGGCTAGTTCACATTTTTCTCTCATATCTTATGCACGACTGTCAATATAGGCTCTCCGAATTTGCAGAAGCAGCCAAACGCTTTGGGCAAAGGACTTTTACAGTAATACATTTTTGTGTTTTTCTTTTGGCCCTGTAAACACTGTACATGCTGGAACCGATGTTTTTCTGGCAGGGAGAGTTTCCGGCGTTGGATGAATTGCCTTCGTGACCTTACAATGCACATCCCAAAGGGAGAACAGGTGTGAAGCTTCTGTGGAAGTTTGATTTTAAAGAGTTTGCCCGAGGCAGAAACTTTCACTAGTGTATTTGAAGAGTTTTCTTACTGATTTATGAGAACTGAAAAATATAGTACAAAATAATTGCAGTGCCTAGATTAACTTACTACCAAGAATGCAGCCTGCATGATGATTGTATCCAAGTATGCATGCAACATGCACACTGAAAAAAAAAAAACTAAACGTACTGTAAAGAACTCTAAAATCTGGTTTGTTTTGATTTATTTGTAACTCAAAGAAATATTTAGCAGCTGAATATGCTGTCAATTAGAAACTAAAGCAAAAATAATTCCTCTTTCTTACACTAAACACACAGCCAGGTCTATAATGGAACGGTTTAGATTAAAGCATATTAATGCCACAATGGCCCAAAACCTATTTGGCTGAGTTATTCTTTGTATGTGAGATGGACTCTCATGCTTTTTTATTATTACTTTTTTTTTTTTTTTACAGAGGCTTTTAGTCCGAGAAAAAAAAGTTCAGGGTTCGATTCCAGACTCTGGGACCTTTGCTGCATTTGTCTTCCTCTTTCTCCCTCTACCCATTTCCTGTCTGATCTACTGGAAAGAAAGGCCAGAAAAAACCAGCAATGATATATTTTCTGGGCCCTGCAGGGTTCCTGAGATTCAAGAGTTATTTCTAAAGAAATATTCAAAAGGCAGCTGGGAACACAGCTTCAGCATTAAAAAGGAAGATGAAGAGTGCGCGGTTGGCTTCGGGTGGCCGATTGCGGTCACTCTGCAAACTGACAGTGAAAACATTTGAAACTAACGCTGTGCTGCTGCACATTTTCAAATACTTTATAACTAAAGCATGATCATTGTTGCTTCAAGAGGTTTGTGACATCAATCTCAATGATTCAAAAGCCGTAACTTGAAGCGAGGTTACAAATGACTCTCACACACGTAGTGAGGATCGAGTCTTTGAAAGCACTGCTGCACCCACCACAAGAATAGTTAGGCAATTTCTTTGAAACTGTTTGGTGAAAGGATAACTATTCATGGTTGTTGCAGTGATGGGAAGGTGCAACAAAGCCAAAATAAATTTCTTCGCCTTTCATGTCTGCACATTAAGCCGCAGGGAGACGTTGCTAATGCCTCTTTGTACTTCTCTTCCTTTGTCGGCTTCATTCCTCAGGGCTCCTCAAGGCTGCGCACTTCTTTGTCAAGACACGCTACTTTTTTTAATCCGCCGTGACATCCGGAGAAACAACTTTCCGCAGACGGCGGGTTTATTATTTGAGGCGGGAGCGATCCAACAGATACAAGCATGCACTCTGTTTCCCCCGCACCAGTTTTCAGCCAGCATTCAGAACTGCACCGGCGTTACGTTGCCCCTATGATCTGTTACCTTTCCCACTAACTATTTCTCATTACGCAAGTCCATGATTGTGAAGTCGAAGGAAAATGTTTCATGGTTCTCAAAATTATTTACATGCCAACATCTCTAAATGAAACCAGCCAATAAAGTCAGTCTGCTCACAAGAAACAACAAAACAAATTCCCTTTGCTGTGTAACATACATGGTTGAAGAAAACGATGAGACCAAAACTTTCTTTCAGTCTCTTCCAAAATTCCACCCCATAATGAAACATGTTGGTGGCAGTATGATGATGTGGGTTAATGTTCTTTAGCAGGAAAGCTGTGTTGTGGATGATGAATAGAGCGTAATGGGTGGATAATCTAGGAAGAAAGATGTATTTGAGAAAATCGTGATTTTATTCAAGTATCAATGAAGTCGGGCTGAGCGAGATGTACTTTGTAAAAAAATTAATAAATAAAAAATGTGTCTGAATATTCTCTAGATGCAGAAATGTGGTTGAGAGACACTTTCAGCTGTAATTCCTTTAACAACTGTTGCAAAAGTATTTCAGATTTTCATTTGTTAAAGAAGCGTTATCTTTCCGCGTGGTCATATTGCGTAAGTTTGTTTTAGCGAAATTAACATAATCTCCATAAAATACAAAGTTTTTGGTTATAAAGTGACAAAATACAAAAAGCAAAGCACTGTAGATTCTGGTTCTTCATTTTACCTCCATTGTATCTTTTTTTTTTTTTTTTGGCTTTGGGCAAAAAACAGGAGGGGAGTAAAAGGGAGTGAGAGGAAGAAAATAAATATTAGAACCAGAAATAATAGAAAAACATAAATCTCTGGTGGGAGGGGAGCGGTCCGAGACTGAAAGATGAAGACAGAGTGAGATTTAGATTTAGCACTTCAAAATTTACATTAATGACAACAGAGAAACGAAGACTGCAGAAGAGAGGATGATGGTATTCCCCAAAACTCAAGAGAGATAAATGCTCGTTGTCTTTAAAGTGATCAATTACCATCCGAGTGTGTCTGAGTAAGTGCTCTACACTGCTAGAGCTTCTGGGAAAAGGACTTTGAAGAATAACAATTTGAGTTTGCAGTAGGAAAAAACAAAGTACATCCTATTAGTATAAAGTGCTGCATCTGTGCTGCGTTTGTGTAGGAACTGTTTTCGTTTATCCTTTCATCTTTTTATAGAGGATAGCGGGGATGGGGCATCGATACATAAAGACAAGAAAACAAATCGGTCGGAGACAGAAAAGACGGGAAGAAAGAAATTTTAAAAAGTGCATTTATGTAACAAAGTGCTCTGTGGATGTTTCTTTGTAAGTGAAGTCAAAAGACTCACTGGTTTTATGCAAGATTGCTGAAATCTAAAAATTCATAGCAATGTTTCTGTGTCCATAAATTCGCCAGGGAAAGCATTTGAAATATGTTTTCATCAAAACAACACAAAGACACATGAAAACTAAACTAGCTTTGGTTTGAAAATAATTTTAACTTTTCATTTTGTATTTTGAGCGCTCTGTGTCGGATGTTATTTCTTCACTAGCGTTAAACATACATTAAAGGCTTGAACTAAAATAAAATAGTCTGAATCATTTACTGCAGATCTCAGTTGCTCCTCATACACAAGCATATTGAATTTGTGGTCATTTGATCGCATTAGAATATAGCATACAGCTGTACACAAAACAATAAAGTATATTTTTATATCAGGGGAATTCCAGTCGTCTAAGCACGAAGGAAGTGCAGCTTCATCCTAATTAGAAGGTTGCTTTTATGTTTACATGACATGACTGTTAACCACTCTTCAATTACGATGATTCACGATGGCTTCTGGACAGATTTTCAACCTCCCAGGTTGTTTTATAACACTGCAAATTCTGGTAAGGGGGGAAAAAAAATGCATTAAAATCAATTCTTAAACCTACACGTAGGTGTCAAAACACATTGGCCAAACTAAAACAGTACTAATATTGGTTTATGGAATGTTTTCCACTTAATGCATATTCTGGTCAAAGCTCAATGTGAAAGAGTAGTCACCAGTTGTCTCGCCCATCTCTGGCAGAGGACCAACAAACAGCCGGGAATGCTTTTGGACACGTCTCATAGTGTTAGAAATCAAATACAGCAAAACACAAGCTATGTCTTGTCCCCTCCGAGGCTTGTCCCGACTACTGAAAGCAGTTGTTCTGGTGCGTTTGGCAGTAAACAACCCCTTTTAAGAGTCAGCTCAGTGGTAATCCTAATATGGAGCTGTTGCTCTTTGTGATGGTGCAGAGGAGAGGAAAAAGACAGGGTGATTACCAGGGCTCCCTGTCTCCCTTAATATAAAACAGAATACTCCTTAGTAGTTGTTATAATACTCCTTGACTGTTGGCTCCAAACTTAACAGCTCATTCATGTCATCTGTGAATGGCTGACACAGTTCGGCCGCCATCTTTTATTGCCTCCGCACGAAACAGACTTCTGTAAGGAAGGAATGTAATCAGCTGAAGTAGGAAAGAGCTTTCGATAAAAATGTTAAAGCATTTGTTTCATGAGATTAAACTCTTACTGAACTTAGAATTCAAATATAAAACAAAATGTGAGCGTTTGTAGCTACATGGCGAACTTTAAGCTAAATGCTAATTATACCTCTATGCTAACCAGCAAAGACCAAGTGACATAAAGCTATTTCAAACTGTTGGATTTAATAGTGAAGGTGGAGTGGAGTAATTTAGTTTTGGTTGCATCTTCACAAGATAATAAGGTAACATGTTTATGATTATGTAATACTATTTATAAGACATAAACGTTGACTTGTTTCAAACATAAATGTCATTCCAAAACATTGCAGGATTTATAGAAGACATTGCAATTAATGAACTGCATTAATGATCAATTTTTTAAATGCAGTTAAAGGAACGAATAAAAAAAGATTCAAAGTTGGACAAACGTTGGTCAAAGCCCCACATCAAAACAATAAATTGAAAATAGCACGATTTGATCTTGGGAGACAATTAGAAAATTTGGTTTAATAAAAATTTAACAGCCACATATTTCAACCTCTCAATCTAACAAAGCACCGTCTTTAATCATTAATATTTTCACCAACTATGTTAATCACATTTTAACAATTAGACGATATTTTACATACTTTATCACAATACAAACGCAATCAACGGTGTATTTCAACTGGATTTTACGTGACCAGCAAAGTAGAACACAGGTGTAAAGTAAAAGCAAAACTTTTAAGAATCGTCACAGATAAAAAGAAAATTGAAATTGGACCCTATATTTCCAGCACTTTTTGCTTTGTTTAACAAAACCACAAAGCAGGCAAGACAAGTGGGCAGAAGGGTGTCTGTGTGAGGGGCTTTTTTTTATATTATTATTTGCTGCTCTGCCACCCAGAAGCTCTGTCTTTATTTGTCTTTTATTCAGTCTGTCAGGCCAGTTAGCAACACGTCCTACAGTAAGTTCACCGGTTAAACAGAGGGGACCAATAAAGGGCTGCAGCCCTCCCACACGTGTGTTAGGAGTTTGTGTGCGGGTGTGTGTGTAATGTTAAACCCGAGACAGCCTTGTGGCTCCTATGAGGATCGGTTTTGCTCTACAGCTCACAGTGTGATCCAGCTGAGTGGGTGAAAAGGAAGAGAGAGAGAGAGAGGGAGAGCAAAAGAGAGATAGAAAGAGAGCCAGTCTTTGTCCCTCACTCCAAGCTGCTCCAGCAGCCCGGGCCGATATTCTTGGCTTGGATGCAGCACTCATGACAGGATTAGGAGCCTGGGACACTGGACCAACCGGAGATCCGCAGGTTCTAGTAGACGAATCCGGGCCAGATTCTCACCCTGCACGGGTAGGATTGAAACTTTAATACTCCACAGAAATGCGCCTGGAGTGTGTGCTGAATGGGGTTGCCCAGCTGAAGCGGCAGCTAATCTTGTAATTATTGCTCAGTCATGAGTCAACAAGCTTGATAAAAAAATTTAAAAATGAAATAGGGGAAAAAAAAAAAAAAAAAAAAAGCTGGCACAGTACAGCTTGTGTTAAGTGCCCCAAGTACTAATACAAAGTCACAGCAATTTATTCTTGTCTTAAGATTTTTGCTTCATTACATCTTGGGTTGCTCGAGACTGATTACAGTGCAGCTGAAAATAGATTATGCGGCAATTTAAATCCTTAAACGTTATACATATGAGGCATTAGCCAATATTTACATTGACAAGCATTTTGCAAGAGTTTGCATTTGATTTCCTACTTGCAGAATCTCTGAACTAGACTTTCTTTTCACTTGAAGAGTTGTAAAAAGGACTTGCCTATTTATTTTGTTTAACAACTACACAGTGGCCTATTTCGACTACCATGACAGATAGAGCCAGGAATCCCATTTGTCAGAACTTTTCCAATTGGAAACGCTTCGTACTGTAAGAGAGCATTTCTGGATGAGAGTGCACTCCAGGTTACTCATGTTCATCATATATGCAGCTAGCTGACACAATTCTCTTGCATAATAACAATAATAATAATAATAATAATAATAATAATATTAATAATAATATCAGCAATATTCATATTAATAATAGATTTTGGTTAAGTGTTTTCCCGTTTTTGGATATAATCCAAGCGGAAAACCAACCAATGCTGCTCCACGTTTTACTGCACAGTCGTATGCATTATAGCACCCTAGAGAGTTACACGCCGCTTTGTTGTTTTCAGATAAATCCCAAGCTCTTGCTGGGTGAAACTGGAGCACCATGTGGTTTCACTCTGGAATTCTGTACTGAATAAAACTGGAGGGGGAACTTGCTTAACTTGCAATTTTACCCTGATTGTAAAGAGGAGAAGCCCCTTTTTCTTGGAGCGTTTCAACTGTTCCAGCTTGCCCATAGCTACATTGGTTTCAAAGCACTTTTTCACGTGTGTTTACCACGCAGATGTCTGGCATTGAGCCAAAGTGGTCAACATAGCGGTGCAGCTGGGGGAAGACGTCGTGTCTGTTTAGCATCGCGTCACGGCTTTTTCATCTCCACGACTCTTAATGAGGCAGCTTGAAGGAAGGTTTGGATCTCCGATGGAAAGACAGCGAGCTAACGGGAGATAAATTATGTTTTTAAAGCGCTTAAATGACTGACACAGGACCTATAAGCACACGTTGGTTACTAATGATCCAAGCTGACGTGAAAGAGCTAAGATTTACAGTTCTGCCGGAGCCAGAAAAATGGAAATCTGATTTCGATGCAAAGCCAAACCCTTTGGCAGGTTTTCACCAGACAAGTCCACCCTCCGCTGTTTGTTTTTGTGTGCTCAACCCCTCTGAACCTCCGTGTCATTTTCTGTTCTTAAACCTTTTTTTTTTCCCTCCCTCTCTCACTCTGCAGCAGAGGTGAACCTTTCTGGTTTCAATTAGGCTCTCTGGGATGTAAGAACTCTCTCTCTTCCCAGCTCTATTAATAGACAGAACATGTTTTGCATCCTTAAAAGTACTGGATAAATATAAAGAGGAAGATTCAAAAATAAATAAATAAAAACAGAAAATCTGTTGCATGCATTTGTGTTTTGACAAGCTCCAATACCCCGATGTAAAATCCATTGCAGCCATGTAAATCCCACATTTGTAAGATTTCCTCTCATTATAAACACAGCTGTACTATTAATGCCTCAGATTTGTTAGAGAATATTTAGTAAACGGCACCACAAATCTCAGGCGCGAAATAGCCTGGCTCAACTGCAAACCTGCTAAGATCTGGGTGTCTACCTAAACAGTATTCAGAGAAGGGAGCCAAGACGCATAAATCTGCTCGGCTGCAGAGAGAATTTGTTGTTTGGACAAACGTTAGTCACGCACTCCATAAATCTGCTCCTTATGGAGAAGTTGGATGGAGAATAAAGTCCAGAAGACGCTTGAGGTAAATGTGCAGCCAACCTCAAGCAGTGTACAAGATGTCCTGGTCAGGTGAGACACCATTCTCTAGGTGAAACATGGTGGTGGCAGCATCAGGCTGAGAAGAGGAAACCTATTCAGAGATGATGGGAAGATGGATGGCGATAAATAAGGGGGGAAAAATCTTGGAGAAAAACATGCCAAAAGTCAAAGTCTAGAAGCTGGACAACTCTGAACATGAATGATCGTTAATCTAAAGATTGTTATCGTTCCACTTCACAAGTCTTATCTACTCTTTTAAGTGTTGGTCTGCCACTTAAAATCAAAAAATCATAAGAAATTTGAGACTGTTCTGATTCATGACATCCTAAAGTTAGAGCACAAACACAGGAGGCGTTCCCCACATAAATATAAAAAGGAGGCTGAACTGACATGGACGTAATTTTGCTTCATTCTTACAAATTTTCATTGCTTTCCTGTTTGCTTTTCTACAATTAACAGCTTGACTGAATAACAGAGATTGATTGAGCATGCTTGGATGGAAGCAAGAATTTGTTCTCTTTTTTTTGCATGCAGAAGAAATCCCTGACTCTTGCTCTTATAGCCTCCCCTTCTTGTTCTTGCTCTCTCTCTCTCTTTCTCTCATAACAGTGATCCTTCTGTTTCCAAACTCTTCCCCCTAGATGCCTGAACTCTCAAGGTTACTCGTTTGTAGATGTTGCTTTTGGGCTACAAATGCGGTCAGTAACTGTGCAGTCTCCAGACTCCTGGAATAAATTTAGACAAATGGAAAGTTATACTTCTTGCAGGGTACTTCCCTTAATTTTGGAACCGGAATCAGAGTGTCTTTGACATGCTTGGTCTGTAATTTGGTATGTTCATAGAGTAGTGAGATCATGTATATTCTAACTTGATCATGTAGTATGAAAAGCAGAAGACAGTAACGGTGTAGATCTTGACTTCAGACGTTGAGGAGCCACAATTTTCACGAGCTTACAAAATATTGATTACAATCTGTCACCACAGCTGGACACTGATCAAAGGCAATTTGTTAGCTTTTCTACGGTCACTGTAGAAAATAAAATAGCTGAAATTAAACACTCCTTGTTTCTGCCAACTTACAAGCAAGCAAAAGCACTGCAGCACAGCCAGCTGACACGGGAAACTAGAAAAGGAGCTGCTAAAAAATTGCATGAGCTATGATTTGAAAAGTTGTATTTTTGTTCATTATACTTTTTATTCAGACCTTTAAACATACAATTTTTCTAATTTAAGTGTCTGCAGTTGAACTTTACAGTGTTCTTGTTGCTCAGGAATATTCCTTATAAATGGTAATTAACTAGTAACCAAACCAGTTTTTGTAAATTGTGGCTTTGAGAGCCAATTCCAAGCATAAAGGGCTTTTAAAAGAACTATAGAATTTCAGAAAGAATGTGCAAAAATTGCTTCAAAACGAGAAAAAGACATAAGATAGAAAACAAGTACAAGAAAGTGGCTTAGTTAGACTGAAACAAAACGGTACATGTAGATCAGTGTGGAGGGCAAGCTGTCTATGTATCCTGTAGTCTGGTGATGAAAATGACTTTGGCTCACTGAGACGTTCAAAACGAAACATAATGAGCATCTTTTCTGTTTATGTTCCATTTTTCTCTTCTTCTTGTTCATTGGTCGCTTTTCCCGCAGCATGCCTGTCTCCATGAGCGTTTGCATACATAAGCCGTCGTTAAGAATTAAATATAATACACAAAGGAAGTTTTTTTTCCCCAACCTTTTTGTCTGTTTCACAAAGACTTCTCTGTCTTCCGAGCTGAGACATGTTGCTACCACATTTCTAGGTCCAGACCAAACGTCATCCTGGTTCAGGATAGTGGGCGGTATAAACAAAAACAGTCACTGAGGAAATATCTGACCGGATCCGTGAGGGATTCCTACTATGACTTTACAATAAAAGAGGTTATCTTTAAACTGAGAATGCCTTGGGTCAGCCTAGACTGATCCTTGGTACATTGGGTGGGATTTAATGAGGGCCAATTCAGGCATAGCCACGAGGTTAGGGTAAACCACATGGATGGGTTTGGCCTGTGTTGGGGTACAGCTATGTGCAGTGGAGACTGCAGACACACTGTGGCTATGGTACTCATAAAAGAGATGGACTTCCGTTGTAGGTCAGTGATTTTAAGGACGTGTAAAAAAAATAACAAAAAAGGCAGGACAAAAAAGTAAACAAAACATGATGTGACTTTCTCTTGAAGTTGCTGAATTTCTTCTTGCATTAAGAAGAGACAATTAGCGGTGAATGCTGACAAAGCTCCTCTGGTTTGTCATGCTAGAGAGGGCAGTAAGGGTTTAGAGTTACTGGTCTATAAGAGTAGGACATGTCCTTTATTCCTTCCTCCTGAGGTTTTCCCAGCTCATTCCAATGGGAACACACCCTGGGGCAGACCCACAACTCATTGGTCAGACTCTGAATTCCTTCTGGTCTGGAAACAAAGACAAGGAGCTAAAGAGCATCAATGCAGAGAGGCGTGTCTAGATTGTTCTTGTGGATGTGTTACCAGCAGTACCCGACTTTGGTTGAATGACAAAAGAAGGCCGGAATGGAAAATAGAAAAACTAATTACCTGATGTGGCTACTTTTGCACACTAAGATAAAAGATCGAACAATTTCCCAACGTCACTATACAAGATTCTACATCTACTGGAAGATCTAGTAAATGTATTCCTTAGGAAAAGTGTCAAATTTACCATGTAAGCATGGTTGAGGATGTGGTATGCTATGGGCTAATTTGCTACTCTTGTAACCGATGACTTAAATTATTATCAAACACTTATTAGCCACAAAGCAAAGATTTTGCACCAACAATCATAGGATGCACATGCAAATGCAGCATCCACATACCATGTTTTAGATCTTTGCACAGACTAGAGATGATGTACGGTACAACATTAAGACCATTTGCATTCTGTGCTTGCAAGGTTAACTGCAGAAAGTGACACTTTATATAATTTTAATGTACAGACAAATTTATCCTCATAAAACTTCTGAAACAAATGACGTGGACTGGAAGTAGCATGTTGGCGAGTACCATGTAAACTAGATTCAGAACACTGTTTTTCTGAATCCATACCTAAACACTTGATAAAACATTTCTTTATTTATTAAAAAAAAATTTTTTTTTTTAAAGAATCTTCCAACAAAGGTTTCTCTTTACAATAGAAACCAGGCAGATAAGGACTTCAGCTGTTTGGCTGTATAGGCAACCAGTAGATTCTGGCTCGTTCAGAGCACCACAGCTTCTCATTTGGCTAAAGACGCAGGCCTGTGCCTTGTAAATCAGCAAACAAGTCTACAATTACAAGTTTAAGGGATGGCAGTGGAACAAGAATTTTTGTAGACTACTGCAATGCGACTGTGTCTTTTTCTGGTCTGAAAGCTTTGGTAAATAATCTTATCATTGACCTCTCACAAACAAAGAAAAAGGTTACACTGACACTAATTAATTAAGATTTTGCCCTTACAGTGTTACAACCAGAGCAGTGTTCACAGACTAGGAATCTACTACTTAAACCAAGATTTAACATGCAGTCTCAGCTGGACCTTTTCACACTTTTGTCTAGTCTGGAGTTTGTACTAGCAAAAGTCTTAACTTATACAATACATCTTACACCAGCTTCATTATAGTCGCGCTCATACAAACAGGAGTTGAACAGGGAGGTCTGCAACCACTGAGGTGATTGATATAGTTGGACAGGTGGGCAATTCTAAGAGAAACGGAAAGTGCATACAGACACATTCTCAGCTGTTACTGTGTAACTTACACACCCAGTCTGTTATTCCCAATGGAAGCAAACCATCTGCACTGACAGTCTTGTTCCACTGTGTGGGACGGTAGGAGGACTGTGGTTTGCTCGAGTTGGACTGAGTCAATCCAAGCATGTGTGTCTGCGTCCATGACGACGTATTTCTCGACAGCCTTGGAGGGTCTTGTCTTTTTTTTGCTTTTGAAAGTGAAATGAAAAACGCCTCCGAGCTTTTTTCTTTATAACAAGCTAACTTTACCCGTTAAATACAGTGTTTAGAAGTATCACCGGTCGTCTTAATACCTGTAGCTAAGTGATGAGGGCGGAGATTTTAAAAGATGAGGTAGTAAAGCAGGACACCAAAGTGGTCTTCAATTGCGGTAAATTATCTGTTATGAGTTCATTTTAGTTGTAGGTTTTCAAACTTATCTTGGGAAGAAATTAAACAGCAGAAGAATATGTATGTAAAACCTTTTTTTTTTTTTATTCTAACAGTTGCCTCAAAAATCCCCTTCACTGTTAGGCTGTGCAAATATATATCTTCAGGGCAGATCATTTATCTAAACGTACGGAAGCAAACTTTATAAGAGTCGATATCCTTTTACTTCAAAAGCGAAGTGTTATGCAACTGTACTAAAAGATTAATGTGGTTGCAGGTTTTTGCACATCTTTCACAGGGATGCTTGTCATGCAGAACCGGTATAAATGGTTTTAACACAGACTCACAAAATCTCTCTTAATCTACAAAAGAACATCTAGGATTCATATTCAGGATGACGAGGATAAAAGCGCAAATTCAAGTCAGATTGTGTCAAAAAAAAAAGTCAAACTTTGAAAAAGGAATTGTACAATAATGAGTGTTGCAGAGCTGAACCATGTCACCAGAAACAGAGAGGCTAAAATATTGAGGAGTGTGATTGCTGACAAGAGGCAGGTGATTGATGACAAACCGGGTGCAGCTGCGACAGAAGGCAAACAGGTTGACTGAGGGAATATGAAAAATAGACAGAAAAACATAGAAGAAACTGAACAGGGGCCCAAAGAAGCATAGGATCAAAAAGGGGAAAAAGACTGAAAATCAATTCAAGAGAAATAAATACAAAACACAGAACACAAGCATAACCTAAAAACCAAACATAAAGGAATGAGCATAAATGGCAACAAGTATGAAGTAATAATGAATCAAATATGGCAATACCTTACAAGCAATAATGAACACAAACACAAATGAAAATCAAAACCCAAAGGAGTAAAGAGCAAACATAAATTAATGACAAATATAAATATCTAAGTAGCAAAACAAACACTTGTTAAGAACAAGTGTACCATTACAAAATCCTTAAAAGTATTTCTTGTACAGCTGGGTCTCTTTGTTTATGACATTTTATTGTTTCAAATTAAAAACTAGATGTTTCTCCAGCTTCTGAAAAGCTAGAGAAACATTCTTGTTTTGTAAAGACGTTTCAACAAGAATTTATTTATCTGCTTTTCATTTTTAAGTGTTTTGCACTGTATGCTCTTTTGAATCAACAGGCACAAGTGCAACGATATTTGACCCTTTCACTAACATTCTCCTGTTCTCCATTTTGTCTGTTTCTGTATCTACAGCTCTGACCGGCCTCCTGTGTCCCTCCAACATTTCAACCCAGTGACAAAAGAGTAACTCACCTCCCCCGCCATGCGTCTCCTTACCGTAGTTCTCCTCTTGCTGCTCCTTGGGTCAGCTAAACCTCGGAGAGCCCCGGGGTCAAAGGCCACAGAGAGGGGCACCAGGGGTCGTGTGCGAGGCAGAGGAAGGGCCAGCGTCATGAGGCGCCAAACTCAGGAATGCAAGGAGTACATGGAGGCCGGGGAGAAGTACCTGGACTGTGAGGATAGGCAGCTGACCTTTGTGAGGCAGGACTGGCCCAAAGACATCCAACATCTTCTGCTGGCCAGAAATAAGATTCAGGTGTGTGGAGGCAGATTTCAACTTCAAATGGAGAGAAAAAGAAAAATCTTATTTAGAAAAGCAGGATGACACAATTTCACACGTTTAACGACAAATCTTAAGAAATGTTCCAAAACTGCACACCCTTCAATCGAACGGCAAGCAATAACTTCTAATTCTGGTCAAGCATAACGGAGCTCAAAATAAAGAGAAGACGCAGCTGCAAGGCAAAGCACAGCGCCGATTCAGCAGGCGTTCTCTTTAGTTATACTGGGATCTTAAAACTAAATGGGGAATTTCCGAGAACACTCGCTTCAGCTCTGCGCGGCAAAAACACAGAACATTTTTCCTGAGTTAGTTGCTTTAAACTGAAAATAAAACCTGTGCTGCTTGTTGATACTTTCAGCCATCTGCGCACCATTTATTTGGGCCCGAGATCAAAAACACATTCGCCATGAGGGCTTTTGTGGGGAATGTGCACGTCAGGTGGTGAAAATCAAAGCACTGCCACATGGGTAATGCGTAAAGACGTGTGGCGTCAATCTTGTACTTGAACAATAGACAGTAGAATTGAGGTGGAAGGACTAAAAACTGTTGCGTCTGTATTTTCATGTTTTGCATGACGTGTCGCATTGTCAATCCTCTAAAATGAAAATGTGATTTGTTTACGGATTATAGATGCATTCTCATTGGTTCATTGTTAACTCTGAAGCGTCAGGGATGGTGAACTGTTAGAGCGGCATTCAGCATCTATGCACCACAAATCTGGAACAAACTTCCAGAAAACTGTAAAACAGCTGAAACGCCGACTTCCTTTAAAACCGACTTCCTAAAAAGTTTAGAGTTGTATTTGAAACGTAATCAATTACAAATTTATTGACGGAATCTGACTTATTGTGTTTTGATTGTTGATTCTATGTTGCATTGTGTTTTTGTGTTTGATTTGATGTAAACCACTTTGAAATGCCTTGCTGCTGAAATGTGCTATACAAATAAAACGTGATTGATTTATTGATTGATTAGACAAGAAAGATACATTTCTTTTCTAAAAGCAAGCTTGTTCAGCACAAGCCTCTGCAAACAAATCCTTAGGCTCGCAGATAAATTCAAAGGTTTATGCAAGTTAAATTCTGCTTTTAATCACAGATGTTTGTGGCTTTTTTTCCCCCCATTAATTTCTCTACACACAATTATTGACGTTTCACCCCCTCTCAGATTTTACGGGATAACATGTTCGAGCAGTTCACCCAGCTGAAGAGCCTGGACCTTCAGCAGAACGTCATCTCGGTGATCGAAGACGACGCGTTCAGCGGCCTCTCCCAGCTCACCACCCTCCTCCTCCAGCACAACCGCATCAGGTCAGCCTCGGAGGAGGTCCTCCTCCCGCTCCCCCGCCTCACCTACCTCCGGATTTTCGACAACCCCTGGAGCTGCCGCTGCCCGCTCGACAGCCTGGTCAGGACCCTGCAGGTGCCCAGCAATCGAAACCTGGGCAACTACGCCAGGTGTGCCGAGCCTCGCTCTCTGAAGGGCCAGAAGCTAAAAAAGCTGAAAGCGGACTTCCTGTGTGCCGAGGACAACAGGCCGGAGGAAACCCAGCCAGGCCGTCCCTTAGTTAGGACAGACGCCGTGTCCATTTGTCACCTCAAATATCCCAGGCTCCTGCTGGACTGCACACACAAAGGTGAGAGAAAACCTGGTTGTCCATTTGTCTACGTTGCTGTGGGAAGACATGATTAAAAAAAACTTTTTAAAAAATGAAACTAAACACACACTGGAGCAATAGACAAAATATTATGTTCATGCAAAGATCCCAGCCAACCAAATTGGGCTCAATGAATGAAACTTGGTACTTTTTGTGTGCAACCAAAACATAAAAGAAAAGGCTAGCTCAGCAGTACGAAACAAAAGAGAAGCACATTAATAGTCATGCTTGCTTATCCATTGAAATTGAGCACACGAGTAAAGTGTGCAGTCTTCTGTTATGGCTACAGTCAAACACCAGAGATGTATTTTCTTTTAATCCGTTTGCTCCATGGGGGGTGCTAGCCACACTGGAAGGGAAGGAGATTTCTTCAGGGCGACTTATCCTCTGTCTCCACAGCTCATGACAGCAGACGGTGGATAGGCACAGCTGCATTCAACTTGGGGAAGCTGTAGACTGTTTAAAATGTTGCGTCAACTCTGCTTTTTCCCATGGAAATGCGCTTTCCACATCAGTTTCTAACAAGCAGCATATTGCTGGGTTTCTACCCACAAAACCACAAAACCACAAAACTTGTAAACCACATATTTGCTACACTTATTTTCCACAGATTTAAATACAGCACAAATATTGTAGCAATGACCATAAATTAACATTTTTTTCCCCATCTCATGTCACTCCATGCAGCACCATGTCTGCATGGAGGAAGTTTAAGAACACAGCACATTTGGAGTAGCTGCTTTCTGATTAGCTAAGCTATGATCTGACTTGTAAATTGTGCATACACCAAACCTGTGTGTTAAAGACCATGTTGTAAGTGCGTGAACAAGTCCAGTTGTGGAAAGCTACACCTCGCACTTCTAGGCGCATCGCTTCTCAAACAGTAATTCAGGTGACTGAACTCCCCAGTCAGCAGGCATCCATGTTTTAGAGGCCTGTTGAGAAGCCATTCATTGGGTTTAATTGTGATGATCAAGGGAAGCATCCACAAGTTGGCACTGAAATTAGTACCAGCTCTGCTCGACTGGATCAAACTTTGTTCGAGTCGCTTTCCATTACAATTGAGTGCAATCTCAAGATGGCTGAGATGACATAATGTGGCTCGAAAAGAAATGTTAAATTAATTATTATCATTATTTTCAAATATCCAGTGCTTATTGCAAGTTTCTCAATAGGATTGGTTTGATTTCTGTAACAATCAGTGACCGGCAGCCTTTTGATCTTGCATTTTAAGCTCATTTCATCTCGCTTTGAACCGCAACCAAGTAGCTACTAAATAAAGGAGTTGGCGTTAAATACCAAATTGATTTAAGTCAAGACAAGCCAAGTAGGGAGTTGAACAGTGGCTTAAATTGAAGAAGCTCTCATTACATCGTTTCCCCAAATATTCGTTTTAGTTTGACTACAGCAGAAACAAAAGAGGCTTTGTTTTATGAAGCATTTAACTTTCTATTAACACGTTGTTTGTGTTTGGAAAAGATGTGCAAATGCCGCAAAGAGTCTCACATTCAAAACTTTGGGAGACCAATTAATCCTTACTAACGAAGCAGAGATCGCTCTCTGAACAAGCACAGATTCAGTTCTCTTATTTCCATCGATCATTAATTTGAACAGACAATTGTTAGGCCCTATCTATGATTCTTCATTCATCCATAAAAGGAGAGTTCATACCCTTTCACGGAGAGCAAATCTTCACAGGCCGAAACCACACAAAGCGCCGTCTGTGTTGCGAAACACATGCAGGGAAGCGTTTCACATACTTTCCTAATTATTTTTTTTCTCTACAGAGAAACTTATGAATCAGTTCTTTATCTCAACTCTTGCAAGGATCCTGTTTCCCTCTCGGCGTCATTATGCCATCAATCTCCTCGCCTCGTTGCGTTTTATTTATACCCGGTAATAATTGCACTTCCGTTTCGACCCGGTAGCATAATACTCAAACAGAAGTGTGTCCAAATTTTACTGAACCCAACTATAGCTGCTGTGCATGACAATGATGCACCAGAAGAATTTACATATTTTGCTCCAGTAATTTGCTCTCTGGTTTTTCTCTTCGTGGTCGTCTTTGACTAATGCAGCTCAGATCAATCCAAATTAAACCCATACATGTCTCCTCGCTCTGCTTGTCTGTTTTCCAAACTAAACTCTCACAGAAGACTTTCGCATGCCATGACATAATTGAAAAAATTTGCCTTGAATGGGGAAATGAAAGTTATCTTTCATTTAGTTCCACCTAATTGATTAAAACCTCATGTCACAAATTTAAAAGATGACACAATCTCATGTAAACTGAGTGGAAACATCTCAATCTGATTTCACTAATCAATGCCTCAGGCAGAAACATAATCATCTGTCCAGTTCGAATGGAGCTAAAAATAATTTTGGTACTTATTAATAGGCATAAACAGGGATAAGATTCTCACAGTATGCTGAGAAGCAACCTTTTCTGACATTTCAGAAAAAATACGACAGTTTGCATCCAGAACGTTTTGTTTTTATAGTTTGACGCTGGGAACTGGACCTGTGTCAGAGTTAATTCAAATTAATTTGCATATTAAAAATAGAAGCCCTGAGGAAAGTCAATGGGTCTATTTTAAACCATCTTCCTGTATGATTTATATCTTTCTTCCTGTTTTTCTGTCTTCATGTAGACCTACTGGTTTGGAGGCTGTCCCTTTAATATAAACCACAGTTGGTTTCACATGCTCCTCACTGGAGACTAAAACTGTGGTTAAAGTAAATGAAGGGGGTTATTTAAGACAAATTTGCTCAAAAATGTGCTGGAGGCTGCATACGATACTTTTGATTTGAACATGTCCAACAAAAACTTCGAGTATCATAAAGCGTTTTCATACTGTCATTTACTTTCTTGTTTAGGTCAAACATGTATTTACCTCAAAGTTCACTTGCAAAACTCTCCAAGCCAACTATGTGTACTCCACATACTCACGGTTTGCAAAGTCATTCACAGTTCAACTCTAACGACTGTCGCTAAATGTTCTCTTCATACCAGAAATCATACTGGAAACATCTTTAAAATGGTCATGTCTAATTATGCCTCATTTTGCTAACTTGCTTAAATGTTACCTAAAATGAAACATTGGGATTTCTGTATCCAAACTACACAACCACCCTTTCCGATAAAGAAACAATCCCTCAGGGTTCAAGTCAGTGCAGTAAAAATAACTTCTTCCGTCTCCAGCTGCACAGCATGAAACGTGTTAAAACACCCGTTGCTTCCTTTGTTGGTCTGACGTTTCGTGATAATAAAATCACTCAACTTTTTACTATGTATAACTACAGGAAAGCAAGACTAGGATTTAAGCAAAAGAGTTTCACTCTACTCCATATATCCTGGTAATTCTTTAAAGGGGTCGGCTCTTTTCGTTGAGTCATAAATGTCGGGGAAATCGTTTGCACGGCCATTAAATCATGCAAGTGCTGTTTCATTGTGTCAGTGTACATTTGGTCACATTTCAATAACGCTAAAGCCAATTTTAGTTTGCAACACACAGACATGATGTAAATGCATATTGTTAAATAAAATGGTTCAATTCGTTTTTGTTTTTTACAAGATGCTGCCATCTTTGCTCCGGTAAACCCTAAATAAAATGCAGCGTAACTAATATTTCCCAGACATCAACTAATTCAGAAATGGCTTCAACTTTTATGTAATTTTATATAAAAGTTACATTTCCAGCTGTTCTGTGAAAAACTGCGAAGTTTTTTTTAAAGACAATTAGTGAACAAGTAGCATCATGAACGCCAAGACAGAAATGCATTGTTGAAAGCTGTCTTGTTGACAGTAAGAAATTACCCAAATTCAGAGGAAAATGTTGACTGAAATTCAGAACTTTAGTTTAAAAAAAAAAAGAAGGAAAAAAAACTTACAGTGACGGTGGAACATTGAAAATGGACTTACATGGTAAGAGTAACGGAAGTTTCCCGTTAAAAAAACAAAACAATAATTATCTTCTTCTTCTTCCCTGGTTTCACTGGTTGTTGCCAAACAGTGTGAAATACCGCCACCTACTGATGTGAAGTGTAAACCAGAATCGAAACCTTTCCCTATATTCTTAAGAAAAGTTCTGATCTTACAAGAAACTGAAAAATAAAATGCCCTCCTTAAAATGTTATTTGAATTTCAATTGTACTTTCTACTCATAAAATAAATTTTTAATACTTCTTTCTCTATAACATTTTATACAATCCATATGTACATGCTCAACTGTACCTTGTGATTGGCCACATTCATAAATTCCTGCAGAACATATACCTCTTCTTTTCAGATTAGAATTGAAATAAGAATGATCAAGTCAAAGTCTTGATAAAATATCACCTTCTCTCATTCCTTCTTTCACATTAGATTTCATTTCTGTTTTCCTGTATAATATCGATAAAGAAATTTCTCAAACAACGGAACAAAAGGGCGGAGTGGAAATGGATAAAGAACCAGGGCATCAATTAGAGAAACATGATAGACAGAAGTTGCAAAAGCTTGTATGCAATAATGCAAAAAACTGAAAAGAATCTGAACAAAATCTAAAGAACATAACTGAAGCATAAACATGAATACAGACACTAATCAAAACCAAACCCAAACACCCTAGCATTGTGACAAAAGAAAGCTATAGGAAGTCAGTTTTGGTATACACACAATGTAAGATTCTGTGTGGCAGAAAACATCACACATTAAAAAGCACAACTGTGAAACACTGTGATTCTGTAGAGGCATTTTTCTGAAACAAGGAGGAAAGTCAGAATCTTGGCTCTATATTAGTTTAAACCAAAAATGTGTTCTTAAACCAAATTAGGAACATGAACAGTGACGCTTTAACAAACTGAAACATTTTTGCGAAAGATCAGCGGGTTTTCATCCAAGGATCATTTTTCTCTTTGGTGCAAAAAGTGGAACAGATGTTCTGCAGATTAACGACTTTAACAGATTTAGCAGCAGCATAGCCCAGGCCCGGTTATGAATGAGTGACAATTACTTTTCCTGACATGTTATCTCTCTTCCTCTGTTATTTGGTCATTTGTTCATTCAGCTGCATTTAACACTTTCAACAGAGGTAGAAAGTGTTGCGCTCAACTCTGTAAAGCCGAAACATTTGGTGCATTAAGGGATCGCAAGATAAGTAAGTGCATGTCTTGCGAGTTAAGAGTTGAAGCACGGTAGTAGCTTTTGGCTCATTTTTTAAAAAATAAACAAGCATTCAAAATTTGAGACTTGTGTTCTTTCTTAATTCAACATACTGAAGATCGCTCCAAAACACATGGGACCACAGATGTATCACAGTTAGACAGAAAAAATATTTTGACTTTGGCTCTAGGTTAAAGTCTGTGAAAAGAGCCTGGGAATGCAAGTTTGGAACTGAATGCCAGCTTTTTTGTTTTAAGACGATGCTGGAGAAACATGGACACCTAAAGGCAGGCTGGGATTCTCTTCGGACCTCGGGGGAAGCATTCTCTCCGAGTTGGACCGATAACTTGCAACATGAAACCGCAGACTCTTCGAAGTCTGTTCTCATCCTCCGCCATGTGTCCGCCTGCTGCGCGTTTAACATCAGAGGAAAATAATAAGTACATTTCCTCACTACAGGGCTCCTCATCCTCAATATATGGGTGCCTTGCTTGTGTGTGTGATTGTTCTCTCTTAAACTAGAAGTGATTTATTGTAACGGGGCTTTAAGATAACTGGCTGCAGCATCTGTTGTAATAAAGCAGATAGATAAAGACTGCAACATCTGCTCCATAAAAGCCCTCATAAGCATTCTTTCTTTTTGCAAAGCATAAGCTCTGTACAAGTTAATACTTAGAGGAAACCCGTGTAAATAACGGAGATTTGAACATTTCTAATCTACATCAAAATATAACCCTAGCAATACGTACAAGACTTTTGAACAATAATTTATACTCCTAAGCTCTATTTACATTTTGCAGCATATATGTCAAAGTGCTTTATTTGGATAGAATGACTCCAAGGAGCGTCTTGTTAAAAGGTGTAGCCAAAATAATTCAGTGGTCTCCATACAGAATGGTGGTGACAGAATCATGCTGTGGGATTCTTCTTTTGGTAAGCCAATCACGGCTCAGGGTCACAAAAACCCTGCTGGAGGCAACAACTAAACATAGGATTTTAGCCAGAGTTAAAAATCCTACCATATGATGTCCCAGTCAAAGTCCAGATCTAAATAAGCTGCAGTATTTGTTGCAATATAATCAGTTTCTACAAAGACTATTGCTTCAGGTTGAATTCAGATGACACACATTGCACACTTTAGAGATTTACGGTATGTATTTTCGATCCTATACAATTCTAAAAGAAACACTCTCTAGCTGGTGGTTGATTTGAGGTAAGATGTACATCAGTTCTCTTAATGTTTCTGAAATGCCTCGAGTGTTTTTCCCATCTGGAACCATTTTGCTTCAGAGATAAACAATGAAACAAGTTAATCAGGCCACTTACGTTGTTTTAAACGCATCATTTGTTACCTCCAGTTTTAACGTTTTCCATGTTACTTTCCCTTCTGACAGGTGAATCAAGTCTGATGTCTGTAGGAGCCACAAAACCAATTCATAAATCGTTAAAATGTCATTTTTTGGCAGGAGGCTTTTCAGCATATGTTAAGCACATATGCAGTAACCTTTACATGACATTTACTGTCAGAGCATGTTATATGTACACCTTTTCATTCACAGCTTTGCGATTACCTTGTTAAATGTACATCTTGAACGAGCAAGGAAAAGGAAGCGTTGCAAAATGAAAATATGGCACTACAATGTTATCTAAGACAAATTGATGAGCATGAAGCTCGAACAAGAGGGGAAAAAAACAAGTCAAGCAATGTTGTACACGCTCCATCTTGAATGCATAAAAAGGTCTCACACAGCCGACAAAACATCTTGAAAACATACAAGATCCAGACTGATTGAGTTTCCAACTCTCCGCTCAGGTTCCGTTCCAACCTCACGTGTTTTGCGCATCTGCCACAGAGCTGTAAATCTATCAATGGGGAGACGTGGTTTTGATTTTAAAATCCCAATGTAAATGCATCTTTACGTCTCGTGACAAATGCAGAGTCTGGTTTGGCCTCTTTACACTCTCATCCGTGCCTTTTTTTCCCCTCCTTCAACACTTCTCTTTTCGTTTCCCCTCCACAGATCTGAATCAAATTCCACCGGAGCTGCCGTTGGAAATAGTGGGGATGGACATGTCCAATAACATCATCAAACACCTCAGGCCCAAACAATTCCTGCTGTCTAAAGAACTCAAGCTGCTCAACCTCAGCAGCAACAACCTGCAACTCATAGACACAGGTAACACATCAATTATGAGCTCCACAGAAGAGTTGAATGACAGACAGATGTTCGTGTTCTTGGAACTCATTGTGCTGCATGTTTTAAAGCCTCTTCGTCTGGTATAGTGATTAATGAAGATTAATCAAGAGAGGTCAATAAGAAAACCCCACCAAAAGAAACACCTCTACAACATTGGATGTGTTTACGGTCCAAAAACAACATCCTATGTCTTATTTGAAATCTGTGGTGGAATTGGACGTAAATGCAGAGAGGCAGAAATGGCAAGTTGATAATGAATGTTTAATAAAAAAGAAGAAGGTTTACAAAAACTCACAAAATGAGAGAACATGGGGAGCCAGAGCACAGGAAACAGCCAGCACAGTAAAATGGGGACATAAGAGGCAATAACGAGGAAGTGACTGAAAACGAGTGCTACATATGCAGAGGAGCTTGATTAGGAACAAGGAGGAGATGGCTGATTAGAAACAGGTTGCAGATGTGTGGGGAGAGAAACGAAGAGAGAAAATGGCACAGGAGGGACTGGGAAATGAATCCAACACTAATGGATGATTAGACAGCAAAATAAAACTAGATTAGCTTTGCGTAGCTAGACACAAGAAATAGACTAGAATCAGGTGGAAAACAGTGACTAAAGTAAACATCTAATGACAGAAAGAGGAAACACAGAATAATAATTAATCTAGAATCAGTAAATCGACCTCCAAAACGACTCAACAGCATGGAATCCTGACAGACTAGTCTTCATTTTTTGTAGAAATATGGGTGTCGCTGCTCTTCATAGCATTGCTTGTCTTTCTCAGGCTATTCAGCAACACATCCAAGCAGGTGAATTGTAATCTCAAACTAGTTCCGATGGGTTTTACATTGAAATTAATAAAAAGAAATCAGACATAAACCAGTCTTAAACCAGCCTCTGAGTGACTTTTGAAAGTTGTCCCCATTTTAAATACGAATATAGTCTTGTGCTATTTATGTAATAAAAAAATACCACCCAATTGACTCAACTCCTGAGACCATAAAAGAAGGAATAAGTCTCTTCAGACATTTTCAAATGTAATTTTGACGAATAGTCAACCAAACTGTTCGCAAACTGTTTTTTTTTCAAACATTTTAGAAACATAGGTAAAACTAGAAAGATTCTTGGGAGCCTCAAAAGATCTGTACATAGTGCAAAATGCATTAAAAATAAACTTATTGAGGTGACAAGAAATCTAGAACACATAGATGCACTATTATTTTTACTGCAGTTTTTGTGCATTAATGCATTATTTAGATAAAATAATTGACATTTAATACCATCAGAGCGTCAAACAGAAAACAAAGTGAGCATTTGATAATCTTAAGAAGTTCTTTCTCTCTCTCTCTCTGATTGTCTTCTCTGAACACAGCAGAAGAGATATTCCCAAAAAGTAAGCTTCTCCATTACTAACACCAGGCTAAGTATTTCTGGCTTCAAGTTCTCCTTGCCCTGCAGGCAAATCCTGCCATAAACGCTTGTAGCTTTTCTCGTTAGCCATCGACACGTGCAAGCTATCTATTGCAACTTGCTTCAGTGTGTCTAAAGCCATTTGTAAACCAATGGAAGAAGTTCTATTTAATTCCGAGAGCTTGTAAGACTCCGAGACATATGGTCGCAATCCACCCCCCCCCCCAAAAAAACAACCTTCTAATCATGTTCACATTTGGAGTGAATTTTTAAGAGGTTGTTTATTTATCCTTTTCAAGTGGAGGATGACCAGGGAGTCATGGTGGGTGGGGGAGGGGGAATGAAAGCAAATCCTCTGAGTTTTATGGATTGTTACAAGTGAACGTGCTGATATCCGTCCAGTTATTTTTGGTGGGGGTGGAATTGCGCCGGAAAGTTTTGGTTTGAAGAAAAAAAAAAAAAAAACACCAATTTTGTCCTTGACTTGTAAAGTTTAGCATTTTTGTTTTGCTCTAGATGAAACATGGCAGTTAGGGGCTCCCAGTGATGACTACAGCTTAACAATCGGAGAGTAGGCCTACTTGGGAGATCTGTCACAGGCAGAATTGCTGGGTTCAGAGAGAATCCAGCTTGGTATTTTGGGATACATGACTGCTATTGACTGAAAAATAGCTAAATGGTAATAGCAGTTAATTTCACAACAACAGGAGATGGTTTGGTTATGGTGGCTTCAACAACCAAAGGAACAGTAGCTGATTTGGGAGCACCGGTCTCATGAGTCAGGAGATAAGACCCGGAAGTGGAGGACTCCCCTCATCCTTCCTTCTCTCTCTGCCACGCTTTTGTTTATCCGTGCTGTAAACACAGCTGAACGAACCCAAAGGTTCTCAGACCTTAGCACAAATGAAAGTGTTCGCCGTTTTGCCCCGGCTTTCTACCACGCTTGGTCTTCTCCATTTTCCTTTCCCACCTCCTCCTCTTTCTCTCTTCCGCTCTGTAAAGATAAAAGCAGGGCCGGAGGCTGGTGGACAGCAAGAAACAGTCTCCGCCGTCCCTTTACTCCCACTCTAAACACTTACACATGTTTTCATAGGTGCACTCTGAGAAAAGCAGAGCAATGACAAGGCTGGAAGCTCTCAAAGACGTTCATTATCCCTATTTGAAGTTGCTGTCTGTTATTCTATTCATGTAAGCTGGTCTTTTTCATGTGCTGATTGGTTAGGAGTTCTAAGAAATGTGTTACTTTTGATGTCGATGAGAAAGCTCCTGCCATTATATGCACTGTTCATCCTAAAATGAATCAGCAGCTCAAGTGGACATGTTAAAGGAACATTTATGCACCCTTTTGCACCTGACATATATTCCCTCAGGTTTTCAATAAGTTTATTAAGTTGGGATTACTAGGCATTATATTCAGCAAAGAGCATATAGCTGCTGAAATCAGAAGTCAGTTTCAGACAACAACAAACTTGGCGAAAGGGGAGTTATCTGCACAAATATACAGAGATAAAACAAAAAGAGGCACTGCAGGTGGAGGTATAGTCTGTGCAGTCAATAAATCATGAAGTTACACCATAGCATTTGGAAGTAGAAGTACTTCCATTTCGGTCACCATCTTCATCTTCGTTCTTTTGCCAATCAAACATGAGCCTCACTGGCCCCATATTTACTTGTCATGTTGCTCATTTTTATTCCTTTGGAGAACCCATCCACAAGGTCTCTAACGAACCACAAAACGAACACAGACGGCAAACAGAAGGCTCCGAATAGGTGTCTGTGTTGTTTAACGCTGAGCAAAAATGGCCCTTTGTATGCCAGTCCATCTTGTTTAGCCTCTCTGGGGTTTCTCAGAAAAATTCCAAAGTCAGTCACGAGATAACAACGATCTCTCAAATAGTCCTGAGTCAGCCTCAAAGCCACACGAGGGAGACTTATCTGAATAACCTCCCGCGGAAAACATCCAGAGGCTATCACATTCTCAAAACTAGCTTGACTGGTAGCTTGTGACACAAATATACCGAGACTCAACTTTTACTAAAAGCAGACTTCGTCCTAACAGATCATCTCTGCATAAATGTTCAATATTCAAGGGCAGCCAATAGCAAATGTATGTTTTTAAATCTACAATTATTGGGGAGACATTTTAATACAAGATGTTGTGGGAGTTAAACATACATTTGATGGTTGCGTTTAAGTGTGCATAATTAGTTCTAAATGAAACTGTTTTTGGTCCTTTGTGAATTAGACTAACTTTTATTGCATATTTCCCATCCCAGCTGCTTTTGCAGGCCTGCTGTACCTCCGCGATCTTGACCTGTCCAACAACAGCCTTCATTACTTCCAGTACGGCGTGCTGGAGGACCTGTACTTTCTACGGAGGCTAATGCTGGACAACAACCCGTGGGTCTGCGACTACAACATCCACTACTTGGTCTACTGGCTCAAGCACCACCCGAGCGTCTCGTACACGGGCCTGGTCTGCTCAGAGCCGCTGGAGTTCAGGGGCTGGCGAGTGGAAGAGTACGTCAAAACCTACAATGGGGAATGTCCTGTGGATATACCGACAGAGGAGAACGACATTGGGCAGGGAGGACAAGGAGGCTCAGAGAATGAGGCAATTGGGGATATGGGCGAGGGACAAGGGCAGCTTCTACCCCAGCCCATAAAAGAGAAGAAGAAAAATGGTTTTGAGATCATCAGGTTGAGCTAAATTTGAACCGGTGTGGTTAGACTTTGAGAGAAATTTTAACATGATGATTGACATGCAGGTCAGAAGTCAACATAGATTAATAAAGTGGGATTTGGTGATTAAATGTTTGAGGGGAAAGTAATGTGAAGTACAACATCGGGGTAAAGTCATTCATAAGCAACATCCTTTTTAAGTAATGGAAAACTTCTGCAGGATGATTAGCATTTTATTTTTAATGTTCATCTGTTTTATTGTCAAGTTACTACATTTTTCAAGGCATTGATAAGGAGATCTAAATTTCTATTTATCTTATTCCAAATCCAGTCTGTTTAGGTTGCAAAACCCTAGCGATCAGAAGGTACTTTGGGCTCGGGATATGTACTTTTTTGTGGGTTTATTTTACCATTTGGTTTTTTTCCCCACATTAATGTCTGTCATTTTCTGCCTGTTTTCTGGAAATAAATTTGGATCTATTTTTTCTGATTGTTTGTTTTCCTAAGGAACAGGAGTGATTAATAGCAAACTTTATGGGTAGACATATTTAATTTGGGCGTAAAGCATGACCATGAGAAATGACAGGAAGCTGATGTTGGCTCAGTTTGTCCTACAAGGACATTACTGAGAATTTGCCTAGAGCTCTACTCAGACTGACCAGCAGAATATTTATTATCGTGATGTGAATCTGCACAGGAATTATTACGGAAACATTAGGTCTATTACATACAAGGTATTTGTGTCATTTGGCCTCTGAATCCCAGTACTTGCTGTAGTTCTGCCTCAAGGATACATTTCAAATCCATTTTCCAACTTTTAACTAGTGTATTAATCAAAAGCACAAAAATGATTTCATAGCCAAGCCCGATATGATTCATTAAATGCTTGCTGGGAAGGGAGAAGATTTTTTTCCCCCCCCCAACACATACTGGTGCATATTAAAAAGTAGAAAATTTCCCCCAATGGTTTTACATGTTTTATGACAGGCCAACACAAAGTTGTACAAAGGGGGGAAAAAATTTTAAAAATGTTTTTTTTTATTTACAAATCAAGCTGGTCTATGATACAACCCCACTCCCAAGAGAAAGATTGTTTTTTTGATTTTTTTATGAAACATGGCCAAATCTAGCAAATATTTATAGATGAATAATCTCTTAAGCAAGGTTAAATTTACCAATAACTGTCTCAGAAAAGTAAAAACCTCTTCTTCTAGTGTAATAACCTTATTGTAATAATACACTATATATTTTCCAGAAAATGGCTTTGAGGCAAACGGTTTGTGTTTGGAGAATTATTTTTTCTTTCAAATCACGCTTTTCTTTTTTATGCAAGGCAAAGGCAACCCTAACAGCAACTACAGATCATGAGGTGCAGCACAGCACCATCTAGTGTTCAGACATCGTCCCTTCAGTGTTCAATGGGTTAGAAACGTCAGGTTTGTCCTCGGAGGTCAGAATTTCCTGACAGGCTGAAAGAGTTCACTGAAAGCTACTCATAATCAAATATGGCTTTTTTTTTATTTTCACAGGTTTTTGCAGCTGTGTCGTGAAATCAATTCAGACATACAGTACAGACCAAACGTTTGGACACACTTCCTAATTGAATTCAATTAGAAGGTGTGTCCAACCTGTATTTCACAGTAGTTTTGTGTATGGCAAGCCGTTTTGGAAACTTAAATCCACAGTCTAAGAGACACCACATAGGTAAAGAAAAAAAAAATCCTCTTTCAACTTAATTTTAACAAAATCGCACCGTAAAACAACCCCAAGCACTTAGCACACTCTTAGACTTCCAATAAACTATTTGAATTTAGAAAAATATTAGCATCATGGGCCAGTTAATATGAAAGGAGATCGTTTGGCTGTAGCGTTTCCTGAACACTGATCACAGATTTTTCTGGTGAAGACGCTTCATCAGCATTCCTCTCAGATCAGATACAATGATCTCTTTGACATCTGCCTTCTGACAGAAATGTCATGCATCAGGCATACATCAAGCCTCGACGTCACAGATCTTCATCCAGGAATTCTTCTGCTTTCTTTCCTTCATCAGCATTCCCAATAAATAAAACCCTTCAAGCATCTTCAGTCACCGTTTCTCTGCGTCAGCAACACGACTTCTTCTCTTTCTCTGGTGGAACGTAGGCGCCTATGCTGACATTGACTGGTCGAGAGTTCTCTCTGAGGAGGATCCGAGGCATGCCGTTGTTCTCAACTTCATCCTGATGGACGTTGAGGCCGTTACGAGACAGCAGCTCCCTGGCCATCATCAAGAAGGCTTCCTCCACATTCTGACTTTCCTGTAAAAGAGGAAACGTCATAAATAATAATAATTTTTAAAAATTCAACCTAAATTACAGCGTCTAAGTCGTGATTGTATGCATTACCTTGGCAGATGTTTCCAAAGCAGCGAGTATGCCTCTTTCTTTTGCCAGATTGCAAGCTTTCTCGAACGGAACCTCCCGTTCCTCCTCCAGGTCACATTTGTTTCCTAAATGGAGACGGACATGAATCCATATTGGCAGCACACATAATCCTGCTGACGTTTGGGCTCGACAAGCATGTGTGGATCCAGATCAGGCACTCAAACAGCCTTTTGAAATCATTTTGTTATGCTATGTTCTCTTGCTTTTCCTTTCTTTTAGAGTAAACAGATACAGACCTTGGTGGCATGGTATATTTTTACCCAAGTACATAAAAAGTCATAGGTCAAAATCAATCCATTTGCTCTGTACGTGCATAGTGTCTATTTAAGTCAAAATCCAACTCACCTATTACCACCAAGAGTACATTGGCAGCTCCATACAGCTCTACCTCCTTGATCCAATGCTCCACCGAATCAAAGGTGCAACCTCGTGTGATGTCATAGGCGATCATGGCGCCATGAGCGCTGCGATAGTAACTCTGGGTGATGGTCCGAAACCTCTCCTGACCTGCTGTGTCCCACACCTGCATCTGGATCACATAGAAAGTTCATGCTCGTATAAGGCTTTCATATAACAGAAAATAATTATGAAAAAACTTCCTGTGGTTCATTCTGGCTCCTAATGTGTAGCAGGTGGGATCTTTTTTTTTTTTTTTTTTTTACAAAAGTGACATTCATCTGGTGGTTTGAAGTTTTCATTAACACAATGCATATATTGGGAAACCAATCAGCAATGAGTTTAAGCAAACAATTTTCACATTGATTTCACTACAAAGAGTTAAAATTATTGCAATGTTTCACCATTTTCTCAAAGAAAATTATGAAAGAAACATCATTTAGGGCGAGGACCGAACTTCCCAGAAATTTATGAACTCCCATTAGTGCCTGTGTTTGGGGGGCTGCCAAGGATGAAGGATAAAGCAACCTAACTCCCAAAAACAGGGACAGGAAGCAGAAAAAATTACAGAGAAGCTGGTGTTAGCACAGCTTGCTGCTCCAGGGAGAGAGAAAATTACAATTTTGAAATTTGCCTAAAAAATGTCTAGAGATCGTTTTGTGACAGTCTTGAGTCAGTTAAACCTGATCTTTCTTTACCCCGCAAAATGATGCAGAACTTTGCGTAGGCTCAAGTTTTAGCCAACTAAAGCATTGAAAGACGGAGTCTGCCCATTTAATCCGCCCAAGAAAATTTTATTCATATAAAGAGATCTATAGATGACCTCATGTTGACGTTTTTCAACTTTAACTTTAATAGGCAATTTTTTGTGTCATTTAAATCCAAAACAATGTCGTCATTTAAAAAAAAAAAAATTGCTGGGAGCAAAGGGTCAACAGTTTGTGTCATGAAAACCATTTAAGGAGATTTTTACTTTTGTGAGTGACTGAACGATGTTGGCAACAAACATGAGACACTAGGATTTTATTGTGTTGATTTTTTCCTTTTATTACGGTAACTTAAAGGTAGCCAACAATAATAAAAATAATAATGAAAATAATTGTGTGTTGATTTTTATGAGAGTGTTGGTGTTGCATGGCGTAAAACAGAAAAAAAAACAACAACAAAAAAACCCAGACACAAAATACGGGCCTGGGCTGAGTCCAAACCACTTTAACTGTCAAATGTAAATGATTGCAAGGACAGGAAGTGTCACACTAACACTTCCTCTGCCACATGGCGAACTGTCATGGATGCAAAAGGACAAATGCTCCTCACTATACAAGAAAAACTGTGGTAGGAAAAACTACATATAACTTTATGCTGTACACAACTGTGAGGCAAATGTTGCTCCGGTTAAAATTTGTTACATAAATAAAGATTCAACAAAATATGTAATGTGCTTCTTGTCATTTGGGGTGTTATAGTTGCTTGATTTTGGAACTGGCGTTGGCCATGTGACTTTTTTTATTGTGTTCTGATCCATAAACTTTAACTGAAACCTTGTTCTTCCTTCTTTAATGAGTTTAATGATCCCTACTGAGATAATGAGAAGCCAGAGGCCTTCAGTAAGCATACAAGGGTATTGGAGATGTTGCTTTGAGTTTGTGAAAATTATCCCCAACATTGGGGCATTTGAGTTAATAATTTTATATGTAGACAATATGTGTAGCCTGTAAACTACAGAGGGCCTTAGCAACAAACACATACATGGTAGGCAGGAGACGCCTGTTGGTTTCCCTGTGGAGAATCCCAAGCCCTTATAGCATGTCTCTGTGAATACTCCCCATGGATTTAGGAGACCTTTTTAGCGTTGTAGCAACCAGCGTAGACTCAACGGGCCAGCCCCTAACTTAGAGGAGACAAGTTATCATTTAATTCAAAGCAGCTAGAACTGAACTGAAGTGTTGCTTCCAAATGTCTTCCAAAAGTAATTGTTAAATAAAATATTGCTCTATTGTTACACCCAAATGCTTTTTGATTGTGAAAATGTTTTCTTTGCCATTATAAGATCAAAAAATTAAATATGGAAAACACTCCCAAATTTCCACCACAGATTGCCTTGCCTATCTGTTACAATCCATCCATCCATCCATTTTCTTACACCCTTCTTCCCTAATGGGGTCGGGAGGGTTGCTGGTGCCAATCTCCAGCTGCGTCCCGGGCGAGAGGCGGGGTTCACCCTGGACAGGTCGCCAGTCTGTCGCAGGGCAACACAAAGACATACAAGACAAACAACACACTCACACACACACTCACACCTAGGGAGAATTTAGAGAAACCAATTAACCTGACAGTCATGTTTTTGGACCGTGGGAGGAAGCCGGAGAACCCGGAGAGAACCCACGCATGCACAGGGAGAACATGCAAACTCCATGCAGAAAGATCCCCGGCCGGGAATCGAACCCAGGACCTTCTTGCTGCAAGGCAACAGCTCTACTAACTGCGCCACTGTGCAGCCCCATCTGTTACAATCTATTTTGCAAATACATTGCGAAAGTATTCAACCTTTTTAAACTTAATGAATTAGTACTAAATGTAAGTGAAAGGTCATAGAAAGTAATGTAAAATGTAAAGTGGGAGGAACATATTCAGTGTTTTGTTCAACCTTTTTACACATAAATACCTGAAAACACGGATGTGGATTTATATTCAGCACTATACGTATATTACCCTAATATACGTAAACATTACAAAGTTTATCAAAGGTCATGAAGGGGACACAGCAGCATGTACAGTTATGCGCTGGCCACATCACACTGAATACATTATCCCCACAGTGAAACATGGTGCCGGCGGTATTGTGCTGTGTGGCTCTTTTAGGAAAGTTGATCTAACACATAAAATCTCAATGAAATACGTTGAACAATAGCAACATTTTTTAAAAACAGTATGAAACGATATGGTTTTTTTTGTATGCAAAACCAATGAAAGTTTCCAGAAATAACAACTTCCTTTTTGAGAGTAAGAGCAGGACACGAGTGATCAGTCCAAGAGATGTGTGCCATTACAAAGGCACAAAGGGAGAAACCTGATGGACCGGTTCTTCATACCAGCAGCCTGTCGGGCTTGTTTTGGACCGAGTCAAACTGCCACTGCCACTTACTGTTCTGTCACTCCTTTGAAGAATGTGGAGCCCAGGGAAATGAACAGCTATGGGAGCTGTTCATTTCAATAACATTTTTTTTAACAAACAAAACTACCCCCGAAATAGAATCTCTACTTTCCATTTTAGCTCACGTCTTTTGCCGATATAATTTTCAGATTTATACTTCTTAATTTAATGTCTCCCGTATGTCTAAAACACACACTACGAGGAAAGCTTACCTTTACTTTCTTTCCTTCAATATCCACCGTCCTCACTGTAAAATCCACTCCGATGGTGTTCTGCTGCTTGTCAGAGAAAACCCCTGACTTAAAGTTCTGGAGCACGCAGGTCTTCCCCACATTGGTGTCCCCAATGAGGATGATCTTAAACAGGAAATCAAAAGTGTCATCGTGCTCAGGTGGCGGTGCCTGCATGGTGGAAGTACAGCGGAGTGTGTGTCGTTTTCAGTGTGAGCAGAGGAAATGATCCCTCCTTTAGCTGAACTGCAGATCTCTTGGAATGTTTGACCTTTGGTAGCTGAAAGGTGATGAGTTATCTTTACGGTTGAATGGAGGCTTAAAAATGAGCCCAAAATTATACTTTAAAAAAAAAAAAAAAAGTTCCAAACAGCAACAGCTAAGGAGAATATTTATCACCAATTTGGTTTGTGGTTAATATATTAGAAGCTTCAGAAATCAACTGCTTCTATGTATATTTTACGAGAAATAAAAAAGATGGTGTTTCCTGTCCAGTTATGCATTCTTCCTCTTTAGTATTCCCAGAAAGTTTAGTATGTCCTTCCTCTCTTGTGCTCTTTCAGCGGGACAAAAACGGTCTCAGTTCAGCTTCTCCTTTTAGCTCCTTCTCAGGTGTTGACCCACTTTACTTCCCACGGCAACAAATGACATGAAAATCCATCCCATCCTTTAAGTCCTTGTAAAACGGGCTCCAGTAATTCCCCACCCCCCCCAAAAAAATATGCTTAAATAAAAATGGAAAAAAATCTTCCTGTTAGCAATAGTTTAAAGATGTGTCTCTTTATAGCAGTCTGCAGTCCCAGGTACGTACTTACGCTCTCTTACACACACAAACATTCGTTTACAGTTCCTCCCACCGAGGTTCTCCCATCAGTTTTTCCTGTTCTTCCTCACCTGAGTCCTGCCCTCTTCACATCACTTGTGGTAACAATAGAAACCTGCCCCACCTGTTCTCTCCACCCAGCCAAGCCTCATACCTAATGATGCACTATGGGAAATGAAGTCAGTTGGCAGTGAACTTACTAGACCCCCTCATCCTTTAAGGACTGTTGCAGTTGTGTACAGCACCACTTCTTAGCAACTTGTTTTACTAACTTGTGAGGGAATGAGTCAACTGCAACGAAATGAGTCAACTGGAGTTGCTTAGGAAATGGCACTTCAAATGTGGGTAGATCTAAAAGTTTAATTCCAACCATATTTGATCATTTATTTGATAAGTTAACTACCAAATCTTTTTGCTGATTTCAACTGTCTGTATTGATAAAAAGAAACAAAATCAAAAAGCTTCACGTGTTACTGAAACAGTTATTAATAGCAATAGTACACCATTTCCAGTAACATTTTAAAGGTAAAGTATTAGTGCTGCACTACAATCCTGACCCTTCCTTTGCTTTTTTTTAAAGGTTTTTCTAACAAGATGCTAATAAGGCTCCTCTACAAAGATCCTAGGTGCAGACATTAACCTTGTACTGCTTTGTTTTGCTTTTCTGTCACTCCTGCCTCTCCTCTCAACCCAAAGCCAGTTGTTTCAGATTGCCTGGTTCTGCTGTAGCTTTCTCTTGTTAAAAGGGAGTGGTACCTCTCCCCTGTTGCCACTTGCTAGCTTCGGGTGAATTCAGTATTGGACAACCTGAACGACCTTTTACCAACTAGAATGAAATAGTCAACCAGATTTGATTGTGATGTGATATAATTTTGATATAATTTTGGACTGCTATATAAAAAAAATGAGCTAAGTTGTTAATTTATCTATTCCTTACTAGCAATTCCAAAACAAGTATTTTAACATACACCTTTTTAACCTGTAATTACATTGGAATAAAGAATCAAATTGTAACATTGGGCTTATTTGAACTACTTACAAAATTCTACGATAAATTTTACTCCAAATTATATCTGTCAATTTTAAGATTTCCCTGAGAATTATTGGAGAAGAAAGAAAGCACTGGACCACACTCACGGAATACAAAGTGATAGTGGATTATGACTCATATACCAGTGGAAGCTTGGTTTCTTGGTCTGAATGTATAAACATTGATGGCGTTGAAGATTTTTAAAGTAAAAGACACAGCCAGAACTGGTACGGGGATGAAAAGAAAGCCATAAAATTTACTACAGTTCCAATATTACATTTAATTTATAATAAGTACGGGATTTTTGTAAAACATCCAGAAAAGATCATTTACATTTTGCCATATTTTTGATGACTTTCTTTCAGGAGAATTAACTATTTTAAATTCAAAACATTTTAGAACATTAGATAAAATATATTTTGTAGGATTAAATCATATCTAAAGCTTAAAAAGCAATTAAAAGTAGATTTCAGTTACTCAACATGTCTATAATCCTAGTTACAGCCTTGCTAATGCGCTTTTATAATAACCGGGCTGTTCATAACTACTAGACTTCTTATTTCCTACACTTCCGGACGCCACCTGAAGGCAGCACGGAGCCAGCATCCAGCACATCACAGTGACGTCCTGTGCGGATGCAGACGACAGATGCCCTTACAGTCTCCACCGCAAGCTTCTTTCTGTTTTCTTCTTATGTAAAAAAGGGAGCGTTTTAAAGCCTGGAAGAGTCACCAGCGAGAATGCAGAAGAGCTCAGTGGTCGTGGTGGCGGATAAAACGAGTCTGAAAAGGCCGTTTATTTTTGCTAACGCTGTACATATGGTAAGTACATTCCAGCGGCTCTGAATGGAGTTTACCCGAACAGGCCTGTTTGGGGTCTTCTTAAAATGTGTAAATTAATGTTTTTGTTAGACATAAATACTACTGTCATATGAATACATTATAAATTTGAAGGGGGTAATGTTTGTCACACGAGTTACATGCACGCAGGTCGATCTTTTGATTGGTTGGGTTTTTACTGGTTTTCTTCTTTTCTAAATAAGTCACTGCTCCTTTAAGAAGTAACAGCAGTGGGTTCAAGAAGACATAACCTTTAAGGATTTGCAATATAAGCTGTAATATGTAATTTCAGATGCCAGAAACCTGAATTAAACTAGTTTTAAATGATTTAAAAGCAAAGAATAATTTAAAAAATAAAGAAATGTTCCTGTTTTTCTAGGCTTTGTGTTTCTTCATGTTGAGGATGACTGTTATTTGGCATAGGGACCTCATACAAACTGGCAAGGTAAGATATACTTCTGATGTTTTTGCTGAAATTATATGGATGTATGTAGCTTTTAAGCAAATAGGGTTGAAAAAAGCTAACAAGGCAGGTGAGGAATTATTAATGAAATCCAAATGCAAAATGGAAGCAATATTTCTATTTTGTCCCCCTGGAATAACCATTTGAGAGGAATACAAATATATATATATATATATATATATATATATATATATATATATATATATATATATATATATATATATATATATATATATATATACAACACCTGTTCAAAATAGTAGATATTTACATAATAAACTCCATCTCTAGGGGATTTTACCTGACAGACTAACCCGAAGTAGCGTGTAGGGAAGTAGTAAATTTTCAACATGTTTTAATTTTCTACCAAGTGAAAATTTAAAACTGTGGCAAGAAGAAAGCAATCGTTAATCAAAAGCCATACGTTCTATTTCCAAAGGCAACCAAAGACCGTAAACCAAAGGTGAGGTTCAAAATACTTATTTGTGAAAACAATTCGGAACATACATCATTTTTCTTGGAAAACAATGACATTTAGTGTTGCAAATGTGACAAAATGCAAATATATTTGTGCAGTCGGAACATTTTGCAAGACACTGAAATGTACTTTTATTTTTCTCTACAGATGGTCCCCAGTATTTCTGTAGCAATGATGTATGTGATCGAGGTTGGCTGCCTGCTGCTGTCTGTGCTCGGTGTGTTTGGGGCCTGCAAAGGGAAGAGATGGTGTTTGATTCTGGTACAAAAAAAAAAGAAAGAAAAGAAATTAAAAAATCTTAAAACGCCTTGTGTATTTTTGAGTTTCTGTTTGTGAAGGAATAATTATTGCATTAAACTGCCTGTGTGTCTGTGTGCAGTACGCAACTGGGATGGCGGTGGCCAGTCAAACAATAATCATCAGAACGGCACTGAGTTACCAAGACGTTTATGAGGTACGATGTTTAAATCCTACGTGTTTGCATATTTTGCAAACATTTTCTTCAGAGCTCTGTCTGTCTTCAGAAACGTGTCGTCCGTGAGGAGTCCAAGCTGCTGGCCATGATGCCGCTCACTGCGCCCAACAAAGCCAACAGGACGTTGCTACATAACATCCAAGAGGAAGTAAGCCAGAGAATTTATAGTTTAATGGTCATTTTATATATATTTTTTTAATTTCTGTGAAACTTGGGTCTGATAAGAACACTAGCTCCACATGAATTGAGGGCTCCAGTAAAAATCTGTTCAAAGATTTATAATGAATGAATCTTTTAATAGAATCATTTATTTCTTTTAAGTTCTACCTCTTATTATGAGTCTAACTTATCAGGAGTTTTCAAGAAAAATCTTAATAAAGTTATCAACCCAGTTAAACAGTTAGTATAAAATAAATCACTCTAATGGATTCTTGTAAATTCTGTTGACTTTTTCAGGTCACTATAATAAATAGAAATATTTGAGTAATTAATGTCTTCTGATTTTGTTTTTATTTTTTTTACAGAAAGTTATTTTAAATGTAGATTACTGTTATTGACGGTCTTTCTTTTTAAAGGCAAAGCTGTAGGAACAGCAGCGTCACTAAAACAGCGTAGCTGAACTTTAAATAATTTTGCTATCGCCACCCAGTGGCGATAAGAACTTACTGCATCTCTAGTAAAGAGCCACTCGCTCACTTTCTCATTTAACTTTAATATAACCGCACATGCTGATGTTAGAAGCCTTGATGTTGTTTCATTTAGAGATCCCGGAAAAGGAGTTATTAGTTTGCTAAAACTTTGCTTTCTTGTTAAATGTTTTACACACGTTGCTAATTAAGTAGCTCTGTTTTATGTTCCAACTTAATCCGGTTTGTGTCCGTTCCAGTTGGAATGCTGCGGTCTCATTGAAGGGTACAAGGACTGGGGTGCATCCATCCCCGCCTCCTGTAACTGTCACTATCCAGGAAAATGTGTGAGTACTCCCCACCTTTTAAATTATTAGCAACATAATCACAATTATTTTATGTATTTTGGTCATCATGTTGCACTTTAATCAAAATTAACATGGTTACAAAAACAAAAGCACCTAGTCTTTGGTCTTTTGGTGTAATATTAAAAATTAAGATAAAGAGAATCAGGCTTGAGAATTATAACAATTAATATTACAACTTTTTGTTAAGGTGAGTTTTCTACACAACAAAAAGGACATTTTCAGCTTTCTTTCGTAGTACTGCTCTAAAAAGAAAATACTTTGACTACACTTGCAAATATAGACTTCAGCATGAACTCTATACAGTGTAAAAAAAAAATAAAAAATACAACAAGAAAGTGGCACCACGCTGCAGCTTAAGACGTAAACAGACTCTACCTGCTGAGCTGTTGATTTACAATTAAAATAATAAGAAAAACAATTATAGGAGGATTTGAAATTTACCATTTTTCATTTTATAATCAAGCTTAATATCTTTGGTCTTTCAACCAGGTTCGTCTACGGGGCAGCGCCACTATCGGGGCGCCGAAGAACCAGTATGTTTATCGAGAGGTAAAATCCATCACAGACACAGTTTCGTAGATACTTTCATCAATTCTGTAAGTGTTTGGTGTTATCCCAGAAGTTACTACCACTTTTAAATGTGTCAGACAATTCTTATGTCTTAATAAATGGTGCAAGAGTGATAAAAATATGACACAGGGAATGATAAAAAAAAAATCTTTTTTTAAATCTAGCCTTACAAATCCAGTGTGGAGCTGAATTTCTGAAGAATAAGTACTAGAGATGATGATTGCAAATTCACTACAGGTATGCTGATTAGCAACTGGAGCCAGGTGTAAAACCCATGAAACAGGAAGTGGCTCAAACCGATTCTACAACAGGGAAATCTTAACAAAATAAAACAAGAAGTTAATCAAATGCCTTTTCTACGTAATCGAAAATCTTCAACACAACCACAGACGGAAGCCATTTATACTGACGATGCCCAAAAGGATGCATATGGCAGCGCTACCACAGTCTTAGTATGTTGGTAGAAGGCAGGATGTATCAATGCTCCACACCAAAATAATGCAAAAAAGGCCGACAATAAGGATCTCAGGAGGTCTAAAAGCAAACCACTTAGATTTTTTTCGATTAGATAGATGATCACTTTACATCAGCCCACATGCTGCCACGCATTCCAGGATGCTTTAGCCTCATCCAGTTCCACGCTGAGTTCTTCTTTATGCGTTTCGTCTAACATTTAAGTGACTGTTGATCAAAAGGAGGAACAAACTGGCCGTTTCCCGCTGACCTCTGCTGTCGCTCTGTAAACAGATTTTTGAGTGCGGTGTGACAAAACGCTCTGTCAGGTGCAGCTAATAAAGCCAGCGAGTGAACTTCAGTAGGTGTAATTGGACACAGTGGAAAACAACATTAACAACACCCAGATCAATATCCTGTTTACGTCTGCTGCTTTGAGCCTTTCATGTTGCCGTGCTGTTTCATCCCACAGCCTTGCCTGCCGATTTACCTCTCTGAACTGAAGCTGGCCTTCTCCTTGGAGATGGCTATACAGTTCGGGAGCGGAGTATTCTGGGTAAAGCTTTTTTTTTTTCTTTATCACATTTACATCCAACTTCCACTACCTTGCTTCGCGTTCAGCTCCTTGAATCTTACGCATCGTTTTCTTGCGTTCTGTGTCTGTCCTCAGCTCATCCTACTCGCCATGAGCATCAAACTGATGGGGCAGATCAAGAGGAAACAGGAGTTCATAGCTCTCCTCCAGTCCAACAGATATGTTCCCGGTGCTTTCTAGCACAGCAGTACGTTTTAAAACACACACTTACTGACTCCTACAAGCATACAATGGTTTGAATTGGCACATGGAGCTGCGTACCATAACCAGGCTGTAATGTGCTGTAGCAATATATGTTATGATTTTATACATGTTACTGCATGTAACTGATGTTTGGAAGTGATCTACATGGTTAGATTAATATTATCATATTACTGTTTGAAGCCTTACTGCTGTAAAACAAAGCAATTTTACTTGTATTTACATGTTATTCACACTTTTACATGCTTCTGTCATATAGAAGATTGTGCTTTCAAAGAATATTTTGTCAAGTAAGTTGTTTTTCTGGTGCTTTTTCCCCCCATGGAACACGTAAGGATGTCCCTTAATATTTTTTTAAGTTCAATATGCACATAACTACCTTTTTTTTATTATTATTTTTTACTTCATGTGTTCAAAAATGGTTTGAAATTTAGCCATTCTATTAATTATTTTCACATTTTCTGTATTCCAACCTTCCGAGATTAATTCAGTGTTTTTAACATGCAGTAGGCACTGCTGGGATTCAAAACTGTAAAATTATGACTGCGGCTTTCTGCGCTCTCCTGACTTAAAATGACGTTTGGTGACGAAAAATGTATTTTAAATGCACTTAAGCTGCTTGAAAACCCTTTGGAAATCCTGTAATTTATTGATTCATAAACTCTATGGCTCTAAAACATGATCATAAAAGCTCTCTAAGGAAAACCTTTCTTCAAAGCCGTTATGCTATAGGTAGATATGCCAAACAGGAAGTGCGTTTAAGGTGTTAATCAAGCACAAATATGCCCTGTATTGTTTGCTTCATGTGACTCTGAAGAAAGTCACAACTTTGTTTAAGGCCAATTTCTTAAAAACATGTTTTTTTTAGTCATAATGTAGATCCTCAGCATTCTGGAAAAATGTGGGAAAGTATGGCAGGATTTTCCTGGGTAGAGTAAGCATTCAATTAGAAACCAGAACGGAAAACGCATTTTGAGGCTCCCCCCGTCCTAAAAACTTTATCCATTTATTTGTTCATCCAGCCAAACCTCAATCTGTCATCCCCAGGGCATGATAATGCTATCCATCTATCTGCTCATCCATTATCTAATTACTTATCTGTTTGTGTTCTTCTTCTTCTCTTCCTTATAATCATTTTTTTTTTTTGACACATTATTAAATATTTTTCATATATTCAGCGAACTGGGCTAAAAAGGAAGGATATTTGGGCTGGAAAAATATAGATTTTTGCCATTAAAAATGTGTAGGAACCATATACGTACTATATTACATATTATCTCAATCCAGTTGATTCATAGGCTATCTAACATTTTATCAAAAACACTGCAGTATTTTCTTTTCCCCACAAAAAGGTTCTTAGTGAGCTACCTCCATCCCCTTTGTCGTTTTTGTACCAGAAAATCCCTCTAGAGGGCACTGCAGAAACATTAGAATTAAAAAAAGATGCTTTCCTGAAAATGGCAGATTTCCTTTACTAAAATTAAAATGACAGCAAAATTCTAATTTAATTATTCATCAATGTTGTCAGGGTTTGTAAACAGAAATATTATCTCTAAATTAGTTGTTTAGGCTTTCAACAACAACAAAAAAGTCTACTGAAATGCGTTTCGTCAATTTTAAAATCAAAACCAACAAATTTACATTGGCTGATTTTGATCAACTACTAAAAAAAAAAAAAAAACTTGTTTTTTTTTTTATATTCAGTGCATATCTGAAAATACTAGGAACTTCTACCATCTTCAGTCTATAAAGAACTACCTCTATCAAAGAACCAGGACTAGATTTGCTGATGTGTAGGGTGGGGAAAAAATCCCTAAAGTGAATCAGTAAGCCTGGTCTTAAAAAATTAAATAAAATAAAAAAATCAGTATTGAACAGTAAAAGCCCGATTGGTGCATCTTAAGCAGCTTTCAACAACTTCACTGTATACAAAAAATTGTGTTCTTGTATTATATGCAAATGTTCTTTTTTTTTTTTTATAGAAATTAGATGAACATTACATAAAACTTCCACATGCACACACATGCACTTTCTGTCTTTTCTTTCTCCATTAGTTTCACTGTTTGTGGATTAAAAATAGACTCTAACTTAACATGCCCTCTGCAATACAACCAGTTATGTTAAAGAAGATTTTTTTTTTTTTTTGTCCCTTAAGCACACATGAAACTGCATTAGAGTGAACAATAATTGTTGGAAATTACTAATATTTATAAGCTTCTTTCAGAACCTTATTTTTAAACAGTGTTTACAAATGCTTCTATTGAATATAATCAAGTATTTCTTGCATATATAATCAGGTTAGACCAACAGAATGAGGCACATTTCTCACTGAATGTCTTGACCTCTTGTTATGCACATTGTATATAACTGAAATGTTGTCATTGCAGTTTTTTTTTCTTTTTTTTTTTTTTTTAAAAAAAAGCACATTAAATGAGTGAATGATGTCTGATCAGATTAACATGATTGAAGAGATGTCTTGGTTTTTGTTGCACATAGAGCAGAAATACAGTTAGACTGTCTTTTGATTTGAAAAAAAACAAAAAAAAAGAAATGCTGAACTGCACGGAGGCCTAGAGAGATTCTTGCTGGGAAGTAAGTCATCAGCTTTCCAGCAGAAATTCCACTGAAAACCTTTGAACAACTCACCACCATAAGTATCGATTTTTCTGCATGAGCTACCTGCAGTAAGAGGTTAAACATTTTCGAAATGAAATTCATCTACCTGTGCACTTAAACCATAAATGCCTGATATGCGGTACATTGTTTAAAGTCATGGCAATTTTATTTATGCAGTCACTGTTTTTTCATTTATTTATTTATAATGTGAACCTTAAATAATGTTCTATAAATAGCAGGAATAAAAATGTGATTTTTGATTTTCGCTTAAAATTTGTTGTGGTGTGATTTATTATGACTTTAAAATATGTGTTGATATGTGTGTTGGCTTGGTAGCATTACATGTAGTTACCGACTGTTTAAAGGTTGGCTTTTAAAAATATATATATATAATGTGGAGGAGGAAAAACATGTATTCACAAAATAAATGGTGTGGGGTTTTTTTTATTCAATGTAAAAGCAGGCTATAAAAGCTAGAAAAAGGACATACAAAATGTGAAGTCACATCATTTCCAACCAGTATTATGAAAAAAGATAAATCAAAGTTTCTAACATTGTACATGTTGTAATATTTAAGTTCCAGATAAACAATATATATAATATGTATGGCTCAGTTAAAATATTTCAAAGTTCCGGGCGTACATGCGTGATATTTCTAACACATTTGATGATAGAGTAGCATTGATAAATGCCAACATTGTTGTCCCAATATTTAGGAATCGCAAAAGAAAAACAAAATTATTCGATTTTCAAAGACGGTTCGTGAGCATCGTTGAGAATGTCATAACTCCCTGCTTTGGCCTATCGACTGTATACCACGTTTGGAGAATCCACGTTTTTATTCAGCTGACACAGAACTGCAATGCACAGCCCGACTGACAGTAACTATGGAAACATGGAAGAAAGACAGTTCTTTACTTTGCGTTTTTTTATTTATTAGTCTTTGCAATTTTTAAAAGCAGCAGAAGGGGGCAGCAAAATAAAATAAATCTTGACTTTTTTTTTTTTTTTAAAGCCTTAGCAGCTACATGACTAGCATCAATTTCATCTGTATACAGATGTACATCACGCAGAAATGAAAACGAGCACAGTACTTACCCAGAAGAATGTTTTTGCCAACGTTATGCCAATGAGTATGGAAACATGGCGCATCGCAAGTTGAATTAAGGCTGGAAAACATGGCTGGGAAGGGAAAAAGATTGGTCAGTACAACTTGTCATATAGCTTTTAGAGGATGCAAGTGTTAAAGTCTTCATATATGACTTGTAAGAAAATTAATGGATTACTAGTTTAAAAAAAGAGGGAAAAAAACTGACTAAACTGAATCATGAGACCAGGTTCTTCTTACTCCTGAATAAAGATTTCGATTGTTACCTTGGCATAAATCCTGATGGGCTTGACGTTCAAAAAATTCAGTCCGGAATCGTTGCGCACAGATCTATAAGAATCTACCTACAACACGGAGAGATGAATGATCAGGTAAATTATTTCTTATGACAGTTCGAAATCTTACCATTTATTAGACATAAGTAGTGGAACCGTAAGCCTAACAAAAATTAGATTCTGACAGAAATAATCTGACAACAAATAGTACATCAGAAGGACAAAGTGAGTGGACCAGGAAATATCAAACTGATTTATCTAACTGCATGTTTCTCAATCACCAGTTTCTGTAAAAGATTAGCAAAAAAAAAAAACTGTCTATATTGAAGCTCTTCAAATCAGTGGAAACTGGGATGTAAATTCTTGCTAACCAGTTAAAGCTGCCATTTCCAAGCTGAGTTTTTTGTTGCCTGAAAGAATACAGACTGTTTTCTTTTAACGCCGACAGTGAAATCCATTTCCTACAAAAGAACGAAGAACAGACAAACACTCACACATTCATCAGAGGAGTCTGTGTCACACCGGCATGATTCGGGAATGCTGTTTTCCCAGTCGCCGAAACTTGTTAACCCACAACAGTGAAACTGAGAAGAAAGTTAAGAAAATATATATATATATATGTATTTTCTTCAGTTTTACAAAATGTAACTAAATATGTTAACTCATGTTGAAGTGTTTTGTTATCTTAAAACCCCAGACACAGCAAGCAGGTTTTCACACAATGTCTAAACCCCATTTGTCAATTAAATGTATGATGTATATCCTACATACATACTTTTCTGTAAAAATTAAGCAAAGGATATGAATACTTACATAAATGTGATTTCTTGGGTTTCTATTTTTGATAAATGTGCAGAAATGCGTCATTTTGGGGGTATTTGTATACCTTTGCAGAAAGAGATTAATTTAATACCATTTGTATTTAGTACTGAAGTGTCATAGTCAAAAGGGGGAAACTGTAACCATAGCAGTGGAGTGAATTTTTAATAGGTGTTACAATTCCAAGCAAAAAGAAAGAACAATTGAAAATGACCAATGATTCAATGAAATTTTTGGCAACTCTACAGATATTTACTTGGTGAAAAACTCAAATCGGGTTACTTACCTCACTCTGTGTGTAGTCGAATTCCAATAATTCACTCTCACTTAAATTTGAGAGAGGCAACATGCTGAGGTATTTATCCTTCACCATAAGTTCCATCTAGTCAAGATAAAAAAGCAGGATTGAAATAAGAGAGAGGTAGATAGATATAAAGTCACACTCAGAGTCGTATTGAGTATTTAGCAGATGAAGCTTCAAACTGAGAATGCAGATGGCAGTACCTCTTGATATGCAAATGGAAGGGATATTCCAAGAAAGATAAAGAACAGACATCCCAGGCTCATCCCAGCTGCAAACTGGCAAACATACAGTTGCATCAGATAATGGAAGATTGCTGTCTTCACTAAAGAGCATTTCTTTTCTTTGTTTGTGTTTTACCTACCACTATCAGGGCCCACTTTTTCTCCTTCCAGACACCAAACGCACCAATGATGGCAAAGAGGAGCGGGATGACAGAAACCCCATACAAGGAGTATATCCCCCTGAACGTATGGACATCCTGTAGTTGAAACATGTCAACGTATTCTGAACAGTGGAAAATCTGCTTTTTGCGAAATTATGATGCACTCGATTGGTACCTCAAAGTACCTCAACTCGGATTCAAGAAAATCAATAGGATTTTCTAATTGTTGTACCAACTTTTATCCGCCAATCATGTTGATAATGTGATTCTTTTCCTTTTAGGTGTTCGAACACTAAAAGGAACAATACTGGTAATAGTTCACCTCAGCAACTTTCAGTATGTTTTACATGCATAACCAGATTATATATTGGACCTAGGAGAGTTCTGCAATCTCCGATATCAGGTGGGAACCTTCTTGTTGTCATGACTGAGAATTCAAATAACTCAACACCGAACAAGGTGCAATAAAACACAGCCAATGAATTTAGCCAGGTGAATTTAGCAAAAGTTAGAATTTGTTGCTAGATTATTTGCGCATTAATTTTAAGACACAAAAAACACATTTAGCTTCAAATTTGTTTGATTTTCTGCACGTGTGTTACCTCCTCGTACAGAAACATTCCATGACTGAAGACAGTTATTCCCAAGGTGAGGATAGCGATCATCTATAATGGCAAAACACACACACACACACGCACACGCCCACACACACGCACACACCCACACACGCACACACACACACCCACACACACACACGCACACACCCACGCACACACACACACACAAAAGAATTGGAATGAATTGTTTTGGGAGACATGATTTTTTTTTTTTTACTCTTCACATATTTCTTTTGTTTTAGATCAAACAAATTTCAACAGCCAATAAAAAGATATGTCTGCTGCACACATAAGACAATCCAAGTAAATTGAAAATCCAAATAATACAATAAAAGATACTGAAATCTCCACTGGGTCTTACGGTAGATTTTGTCAGCAAAGGGAAAAAAATTGTTAGTAAATAGAAAACACTTACCGCTATCACACCGATCGTGCAGACGTAACTTCGTTTCAACAAAACGTTGACTTTCCCCATCTTCCTTTTGCAACCTCACCTCCCAAAAGAGCTTGAAAGACGCCCAACTTTCACTCAGACAGCTTGTTCTTGTTGGAGAAATCGAGTGCTGGGCCAAAGGGAGGAGACTGAAAGGAAGTCATTGTGTTTCGTTATTGCAAAATATTCTCCCCCTATTTGGGACGAAGATTTCTCTGGAACTTAAACAGCTGGCGAACAACCGGGAAGATGGATGTTTTCGAATACGGCACAGACATCGCTCTTGTCTTCATGACTCACGCCGCTTCATTTACTGAACTTCAACAAGATCTTGGCAGACATTTTGAATGTTTTTCTCTTGAAGGAATTGTGTGGTGCAGAGCACAATGTGGACCGAACAGAATTGGTGTTTGAAGCTCTTCCAGCTACCCCAATGTTCCCTTATTCAATCTGTACTTTGGATAACTTTGAGTTAAACTAATAATGCTAACAAAATGCAATATATTGAGGACACAGTATTTTACTCTGCAACTTCTGATCAACGGATTGTTTTGTGAAGCCATTTAAAAGATTCTTTGGCATTGTTTTATGATAGCTATTTCATCTTCTGATTCCCATTGTGAAACACTCTAAATTTCTTCCTCTAAATTATGTGAAGCTTGCCAGTACCTTGTTGTAAAAGACATTCTGAGTCCATGATGTAGCCACCTGAACTTGTTATCATGTTTTGGGGGCTGTGCCAGACCAATCCTCCGCCAAACATGATGTGTCCAATGGCATTTATAGAATTCCTTTTAGATCTCCTTGTATTTCATTAAATTGTTTGCATGTTTTGCATTAGTTTGTACAAAAAAAAAAAAAAAGGTGTGTTAGGTGTTTGCTTTTAACATGACATGTTAAAATGTGAAACCTTTCTTCTCATTAGTGAGACTGAAGGATTGTGTGTCTAACCAAGAGGATGTTGTAACACTGTGCGTTCAGACCTCAGCAGGTGAAACGCTCCTAATGTAAGTGGAGTCGTTAAATGTCATTGTTCGGTCAGTGATTTTTTTTATCACTGGAAAAAAAGTTGAGCTTGATTTATGTGGGATTTGATTTTCTGTTTAAGTTGTAATATGAAATAAACCGCATAAAAATTAAACGCAGTAGAGTTGTCAATGTAAAACTGGACGATGTAAAAACGGAGAATACTGGAAAATCTACTGGAAAAATCTTTCTTTGTCGGTTTAAAATATTACGGAATCAGTCAAAATGACGAACAACAGTAAAAGTTTCTTGTAATTGGTGAAAAAAAAATCTAATCCGTTGCCTTTTATGTTGCAGTAAATACTTCACAGATTTAGTATAAAGTTATAAAAATCTTTTTTTTTTTGTCTCACGGCACATATTTGGCGTGTGCATGTGTTTGCCGTCATCGTTTATAAAAAAAATAACAATAACGCAAACGCTCTCCCTTTAAGAAACGTCACATGACTGTCACGTGGTACGGAAGTAGACCTGGATTGTGTCACGGCGTGGCCGTGTTTACAAACTGCTGGTTTACACGGTGCTTGCGGCGCCGTTCCGTAAACAAATAGTGGAATGATTTAAATAAAGTCATGATACATTTACAGTTTAATTTAAAGAGGGTCAGATAAGCTGCACAGACCTTTGTTTTTAAGGAATGACGGAGTCACCAGTAAAGGTAGGTCTAATTTCTTTGTTAGGATAATTCTAGATGTTAAGTGTACCGCAATTTATGATGCTTATCAGCGCAATTTTGTCCGATTGGTCCATCAAGTTACTCGAAATAGCACAGTCACTGAAAGCAAAAAACAAATATTTTTGATCATGAATATTTTTGTGCTTTTTAAAATTTATTTTTAAATGAATTGTGCTCCGAATTTTTGAGTATAAAAGTAATTTCTGTGTTATAATCCTGATAATTGTTTTATGATCAATAACTAAATGTGTGTGTGTGTGTTTGTTTTTTTAAGGTGACAATGAAGGGCGATGAGCCTGTAAATGTTCCTGCATACTTCCTCTCAAAACATGAAGGCTTCGTTGGAAGCATCAAAACATTCATTGAGGACTTTGTTGTCACCGAGATCGACATTAATGGACAGAAGGTCAAAACAGCACAAGCCGTGCAGACGGCTGGCTGCACCTCCTCAGAGGAAAACCAGACAAACACAGAGTTAAAGGAGAATCTTTACTGTTCTGGCTCGCAAGATGCTGACCTTTCATCAGACTGGGGGCAGGGTTCAGACACCCCACTTCCTGCTTTGGGAAGTTTTGATTTAGATGTTATTTTAGGCCCGTCTGTGAGTGAAGATCTGGAGCAGTTTGTGATGACCCTAAGAGAAAAACGGCCGTCCGGTCCTGAGCTCTCTCTGGGCTCCTTCTCCGACAAACACCAGAGAGCCAACGTCCACCGCGCCGTCCGGCACCGCTTCCCCTTCCTCTTGACCGTCACCATCCAGCCCGAGATCAGGGTGAGGGAAGACCCCGACTACAGGGAGCTGGCCCGACTGGTCAGAGAAGAGGAAGCAGAGGACTTCTTCAGGTTCATCGATGCGAAGGTGCGAGGGTCGTCCTACACTTTTGGGCCGGATGACAGCAAGGAGCACAGGACTGCAGTGCACCACTTTCTGAACAGAAGGTTCGGGAAACTGGTGGAGACAAAAAGCTTCAGCAGCCAAGGGAGGACGTCGATCTCAGTGAGACTGAGAGAGCACGGCAAGCCGAAGAAGAGGACAGCGGAAGAACGCAAGGAAGAAGACATTTATACTGGTAAGGTCCGGCTTTTGGGCCTCAGCTACACATTGTCATCAGCGTCGAGGTCGGGATTATTGCTTTATTCTCCCTTGCGCCACAGTGCCTCTGAAAACAAGCTGTGGAATGTTCCACATTGAGAAGCTGCATGCAGTATTTTAAGTCTACGAAGCATAGAGTATTGCTCCAGCATATTGGTAGTTGGTTGAAATGTTCCACTAATATGCCACACAGCTTTCACCCTGTGTAAGGAGAACCTGGAGACACTGGAAGCCATCAGCTACATGGCAGCTACTCTCGGGGTCCTGCCGTCAGATTTCACCTACGCCGGCATCAAAGACAAAAGAGCCGTCACCTACCAGTCCATGGTGGTCAAGAAGGTCTCGCCACAACGGTACTGCAGTGTTGCCTCTACAAATCAAGAGACTGCTGGAAAAATCTTTCTGTGTAGGCTGCTTCATATGTAATTGGGGTTTTTTTTCTCCAGGTTGAAAGAGAAAGTAGCAGAATTTGAGAAGAGAGGGATGCGTCTCTCTCAGATCCGCTCGGTCAACGAGCCCCTGAAGCTGGGACGGCTGCGGGGGAATCACTTTGACCTGGTGGTCCGCAAACTCAGACCACACGGAGCCTCCGACGAACACCTCTCTGGTGCCGACGGGGACACTCGCCTGGCGGCGCTCGTAAAGGAAGCCGTGGAGAACGTAAAGGTCTTTTAGCTTAAATCTTGCTATCATTTACACAAGTGTATTGTACAAAGAATATGTTGGGTGGTTTTATGAGTAAAAGACTGTTGTACAACACTGTTATAAACTAAGAAGTATGATCAACAAAACCTTTTCAAATAAAATGTTTTTGAAGTCATGTCAGGTGAAAGTTTGTGATGCTAAAAACCCGTTTTCATGTTACGTTCTAGAGCAGCCAGTACGTTATAGGTGGCTACAGTTCCCACTGCCATATTCATTTTTATCGTGTCTCTTTGCAGAGGAGAGGTTTTGTCAACTACTACGGGCCACAGCGGTTTGGAAGCGGACAAAGCGTCTTGTCAGATCGAGTAGGATTGGCGCTGCTGAAAGAGGATATGGTAAGACACTTTAGTGAAAATGATCCTTGACTATCAGTCCATTAAAACAAAACTGTATGTCAGAGTTTATATTTAGTGTTGGTATTGTATTAATTTTAATTTGTTTTTTTGTGATTTGTATTACTTTTCATATTGTCATTATCATCTCTATTATCTTGTTTCTTTTTGAGATTTTATTTTGTATTTAATTATTCTTTTCATGTTCATTACATTGCATCATTACAGGAAACAAAATACGACTTCATTACTACTGTACATATATATTTTTCATGTTTTTTTTGTCTTTAAGTGTTGTAATCTGCAAGCAAAGTACAGAACAAAAAGTGGCCACATGCATGTGAAGAAGAGCAGAGACAAATTAGTGAATAGTCAGATTTTAAACCCCTGAGTACTAAGGGGTCCTCAGTAGTTCCACATCACAGTAATCTGTAGCAGAACAAATAATAATAATTTAAAAAAAATCTCTAACTACTTTTTGCATTTTTTTCCTTTTATTTCAGGTCAGTGCTGTTCGTCTGTTCTTCTCTCCAGAGGACAGTGATGATCCTCACAGCCTCGCGAAGAGACACTTCCTTCAATCAGATAACCCTAAGGAATCTTTAGCACTCATGCCGCTGTCCAAGCCCAGGGAGAGGCTGATGCTCCGCGCCCTGAATCGCTACGGTACCGGCCCAAATGGTTGTGTCCAGGCGTGGCTCAGCCTGCCGCACAGCATAAGGGTTTTCTATCCTCACGCCTACTGCAGCAGGTCAGCTTCAGGCAAAACTACAACTCCAAAATACGGGAATCCTTTCGGTAGCGTTTAACAGTTCCATGTTTGTGGTTATCAGGGTGTGGAACGACGCGGCGGCACACAGGCTCTCCGCTTTGGGTCTCGGTGTCAGACAAGGAGACCTGGTGTGGACGCAAACAGGACAAAACAGAACCGAGGACACTGGAGCGGTCATTTCTCCCCAAGTAAGATCAGAAATCGAGCAGAAACGACAACTTAAACGGCCGTTTTGAAAGATTTCTCATTAATTCCCAACAGTAAAAGACTTTCTTGAACCTTAACTGCTTTCAACTGATCAAGTGTTCCTTATCTGACTCTTTTTATGTCAGACGTTATAAGTTGTTTCTCCAAAAAAAACACAAAATAAATGACAACATTGGAGGTTTTTCCAACCCTTTCATACATGTTATGACCGTTTGCCTCGTCAGATCCATGTGGTGACGCGTGAAGAGGAGCAAGCAGGAGTTTACACATTAGGACAAGTATGTCGTTTCCTGAGCTGTACTTTTACTGCTGCACACATGCAATAATCAAGCTTTCCTTATTACATCATCAATATTTTCTCATCCTCTCAGGTGTTATTGCCGATGCCAGGGAACTCTGTAAAATATCCAGAAAACGCAATGAGAGCCTGGTACCAGGAGAGACTGGCAGGGGACGGGCTGGCTGAGAGCCGCTTCAGAGTCAGCAGCCTCAAACTGAACCTGCCGGGCTGCTACCGCCCCCTGCTGGCCATCCCACACAACCTCAGCTACCAGCTGCACAGAGCAGCCTGCAGCCATGGCGCGAAGAAGCAGGAATCGGACCCGGGGTCTCTCACACTCAGCTTGAACTTTGACCTAGACTCCTCCTGTTACGCCACCATCTGCCTCCGAGAGATCATGAAGTGTGAGACTTGATAGCAAAATACAGAAACTGTTGGATTTTATTTCTGCTGTTATCGTCAGTGATGTTGTGTTGATGAACATGAGCATGAGTTACACACCTAACAAAACATAAGTTTGATAGTTTACTCTTAAGAGACGAGGCCGACAAACAGGAACTCGTTACTGTGTATAACTGTTCAAATTTGTCCTTTGTGCTGTTATTAAAATTAAATCCGTTCATATTTTTTTGTGAACTGTATACATTTATTTGTGAAATTACAAATGTTTTCTAACGTTGACATGAAGTACCTTGTACAATAGCATTTTAAAGCCCACAGTAAAATATTAATTTGTTATGAATAGTATAATCTGCATAATTGTACTGTTGACTCTCTAGTAAATACTGCACAGCACGTGGTAAAAAGAGATTTTTCATTTATCACCAACTTAGTTTCGGGAAAAAACCCCAAGTTCTTTTCCTTTGTTTTGAGTTCAATCGTCAAATCCAGGTAATAAATTCTTTCAAGTCTTTTGAAAGTCTAAATGGGAATTTTTTTCTCTTGCTGTATCCAAATACCACTCATTTCGTCTTAATAAAACAAGAATATCAAAGGTATTTAACTTTTTGATGAACTAAACTGCTTCCAAGTAGAAACCTCAAAAGTTAATTGTAAACAGCAATTATATAGACAGTTTCAAGGGTCTTTCTGCATGCGTGGGTTCTCTCCTATAATATATTGCCCTCCTATAATATAATGCCCTCTAGATGGCGACAGAAGTCATATTTTCAGCCACATGACGAGTCGTCTGTATTGCTTTTGTCGCCCGTCTGTTTCCTCCACGCTCCGCACCCTCACGACATAAAGCAGCACTTGTCTCACATTTTTCGCAATTAGTGGACAGCAACTACGGTGTCATATGGTTTAATTACCCTACAGAAACGCTCTATTGACTGCGGATAAAATATCTCTTGTACGTTAATCTGGAAATACCTTTTAAGGACCTGTTTTTATTTATTTATTTTTTAAGCTTTCAAAATATCACGTTATCATAACGAGCTGTGCATTAGGGTAAGGTGGGTGTTTCAGGTCGAGGTTGGTTCTGACATGCAGCCTGTCATCTCTCTAAAAGCGCAGCTTGATGAAGTACCTGCCTTTAAGCTAAACTGTCTGCCAGAGAGACACATTAGCCATAATTAGTTCCTTCACAGGTTCACGTCTGATTGAAAAAACAGAAAAGGGAATTTAGAAATAACCATATCTGGAAAAAACAAACAAAACCCAAAATACAAAACTGTTGTATTTCAAGTGGATTCCTAATCTTCAAACTTTTTCCCAGCACAAAATTTCTATAAAAAGACACAGCAAACAAAAAAACATGATCACATGAGGGTTGAATGTGGTGGGTGAACATTACATATAGCACATCATAAGCAGCGTGAAACACATGTTGGGGCAATTTCATGCTGTTGGGACGCTTTTCTTCAGCCAAGACATGGACGTTTGTCAGAGTTGATGGAAAGTAAACTAAAGCTAAAAACATGGCAACCTTGAAGAAAGTCTGAAATAGGCTGCTAAAGAAACCAAAACTGGTTTGGAGGTTCACCGTTCCAGCTGGATAATAATAATAATAATAATGCATAATGTCCACTCAGAGCTACAATGGAATGGTTTACGTCACGTTCAAAGACATAACTGTTCAAAGACCAGGCCAAAATCCAACTAACATTCTCATAAACATTGCTATTCACAGACACAATCCATCCACTTTGCCTCAGCTTGAGCTGTTTTGCAAACAAGACTTGGCAAAATGTTGAGAACCATGAAACTTTTAGCTGCAATTACAGTAAAATACTCTTCAACACAGTATTGCCATAGTCTGTATTGTTCAAAATAAGACAAAAATGCACAGTTTTCCTTCCACTCCAGCTATGAGCTGGTTTGTGTCGTTCCACATAAAACCCCAATAAAGTACATTCAAATGGGAGGAGACAATGTGTGCAAAATATGAAAAAAATTCAAGAGGTACACAGAGATTCTCAAGGCACAATAAGTTGCTAAAAGGCTAATTTCTGTTATCTTGCATGAAATGTCAGTGCCAACATGAACCACAGCACAATTAGTCTGATTTTAGATTGCAGGCATAAATAGATGGACGATTCATTTGTCTGCCTGAATACTTTCACACAGAGAGAAGCAGCGAGCGAATCTTTTTTCAGCCTCGGGCGTAGATTCTTGGTCCAGCCGGCTGTGGAAAAACGTTGACCCAATTCAGCAGCCAAGATGACAAAATTATTATGCATCTTGCTCGTCAGAGAGCAGAGCGAAAGCAGGAAAAGGAGGAGGAGGTCAGGAGCTGAGAGAAAAGTTGAGCATCAGTGAATTGTGCTGGATTTTTGCTTGCACATATAATCAAGAAAAAAAGATGTCGAAGTTTGTTTTCTTTTTAAACCTGATCTGCAGATTTTTTTTCATCCCCACATACTTAATGATTACCAAATTATTTTGGACTGAAAGTTATATACTCTACATACAGTTTATGAGTGGCCTGACAAAAATCAGAAAATGGACAACTCCCCTGCTCCGTCAGCTACTCCAAGCATTTAACATGCTGAGGTGAGTGAATGTGCTTCAAAACGGAAAGTTCCTCTGCACAGTACCGGATGTTTACTCCTTGTAGACCTGCTTTGAAACTGCTTCTGGTCTTCATGCAACCAAGGCGGCGAATGTTTTCCACAAATATTGGTCAAAGTGTTTTCCACATAGTAAAGATCCGATTGGACGCACTTGTCCCCGCCTATCAGTCTAACACTTTGCCCAGTTATGTCTAATTTATGCTGCATGTGCTATAGTCAAATTAACAAATTCCACTTTATTTAGCAACTGTTAGCAAACTTTTCTAAGGCACCGCTACGACATCCGCGCAAATCCTCTCCGTCGCTCCGAGCATTCAGCGTGTCGAGGTGAGTGCAGTTAAAGCGTGTAAGGTACAGTAGCATGTGTGAGAGAGAACCATCTTTTATTCCACTCAAAACTGTATATTTTCCTATGACATGAGTTTTCACTTTTTCACTTTGGGACAATGCTAAATCACTGGACATCTATGCTCGCCCAGAGGCCACTTGATCATCCCGCTAGCCTACTCCAGTTAGCGTCCCACATGTGGAAAAGGCTGTATGTGGAAAATACACTGACCTAATAACTGCACCAGTGCTATTGACAAGTGGAAAGAAAAAAAAAAAAAAGTGAATGAAAAAAAAAATAGATCGATTAATGGTTTCATTAATGCTGCAGTGCTTTGGCAACATCACTGGGTATGTACCTCCAGAAAAAATAGACCGCGTGCAACTGAAGCGCACAAATACCTAAATATCAATTATGTTTCACATAGTTAATCTTGTATCTGCAGGTTTATTCAAACACCAGCCACTGTACATTGGGAATTCACCCAAGGTGGAAAAGGAAAATTGTAACCATTAGCCACATTCCTTTTCTGGCCAAGGAGCCAATCCTGGTCTAGGTCCCAGATTGAAACTAACAAGTGTTCTTTTTCCAATAAAGTATTGTAAAAAAAAAAAAAAAAAAATGTCATAAAGCATCTGGCTGCTACAACTTACAAAGTGAAATTGGAGGGAGGGGGTTGTATGTGGCCAGTCACTTTATACAGTCAGTGGAAAATGTCAATTTCCTGCCCTGTTTGTGACCCACAAAATTACCCAACGACAGCACCCGCCTTCGGACAACACCAACGGGATTGTGGTTAACTGCTTTTCCATGGGCTATTAGAGACATATTTCCTTTAGCTGGGAATTTTTCTCACACTATTAAATCTTAAAGTACAAAAAAAAAAACACAACTGTTAAATCTCTGCTCGGTTAAAGTGAGCAGTCTGCGCCAGACTAAAACAATCTGTTGACTGGCTGCAAAGGAGCTGAAGGGCTCGTTATTTTTAATGCAGTCTCTCCGCTGTTTGAGGGAGAGCAGGAGGGGAATCACATATTCAGTTGTTTCTTCAAATGCAAGCAGGAAACTGTTGAGTCAACACAGTCTGGAGAGGTTAAAAACAAAGGCATCTCTGGACATCTGGTCAATAATCGACACCCCAGTTGAAGGTTCGGGGACCAGAGGCCCCGACTTAGACCTTACCAGATTTAAACTGCAGTAAAGCAACTATTTGACCCATGCAGAGGAACCACCAACAGGTTAACAACTTGCTACCTAGCTCACTCAAATGCAAACCACCACTTTGACTCGCAGGTACAAAGCAGAGAGACGCAGAGTTTTTGAATAATCCAATGTTTTCAACACAAGACAGAGATACTGCTGTACATTTTCAATTTACTGGTGAAAATACGCCTGACCGCTGCTGATATAACATCAGCGACGTCAGAAACATTCAATGCTGGAAAATCCTGTTTTCCCAGCAACAGCTAGAAGCAATTTCAATTCTGCTTTGACTATTCCACAGCAGCCGTTGTACATTGTTCTTTGTGCTCTTTCACAAAGAACAGCGGTGGAGGAAATTTGCATATTATTTGATTGGCTCTTGCACCAAAGGAGAGTTTGGACATTGGAATGGGCTGCAAATGGCAGGAGATTAACAAAAGGAAGAATAAAGCAGTTTTACACAAAAAACCCTCCAAAATATGAACATCATCTACAATAATAAAGTCAGATCTACTTCTACACACGTGCACACTTTAAACTGTTTGATGCACTGTTAAACATCATCTTTGAAAGCGAATGTGATGGAACCCATTTTGTCCTTAAGGAATCGATAGTGGGTCTGCGAAACATTCATTTTCAGAAACATAGTATACGGCTATAATATCATAAAAGTTCATCAAAAAGCGAAGCTAGCAGAAGGTGTTTCCTGGACATACATTTAATAACGCCACATTTTCCACCAACAGATGGCAGACGTTCCACAAAGACAACCGTGTTTAAAAATAAATAAATCTTACCCTCTCCTGCTTTGTCGTTTATGATAAAAGTAATAGTCACAGTAAAATCCGTCAATAATGTTACGAATTTTATCTCTCAGCTGTCTTTGAATAGGAGTGGGAAAATATGTCTTCCACAACGTTTGCTATATAAAAAATAAAGAAATAAAAATATGGTGCTCATAAAAGTTGAGGCATTCGTGCTTTCCGAGGTAAATTGCTGGGGGTTTAGCATTTTGTGTTCTGTCACAGTCATCTCTTTTAATCAATCAGCTTTTCAGTGGTGAAGCTGGTTTGCAGCCTGGCTGGCGTCCTGTAATTACCTAGCTGACTAAATCCCAGCTGTCTCTGTGCGCATTTACAGAATGCAATTGTTCAAAAAGAGACAGAGAGTGTGAGAAAAGAAAAAAAGAGGCCGGATGCTTTGTCGTAGCTGAAAAGTTGGATATCCTGTCTTCGGTTTCCCAGGGAGAAAATGTTCCCGTAGACCATGCAGCTTTAAGATTCAGACTCTTTCTGTCCTAATTATCCAACTTTTTTATGTGTTGCTGGTTTACTCTGTACCGCTTCTCCTTTTTTGTAGCTCTTTAAAGGAATGGCGTTTTTTGGAACTCTGTACAACTTGTTAAATTTGGCATAATTTCACATTTATCCTTACAGTGTCTTACGTGCAACATATACAAAGCAAAAATAAGTCTTTATTGTTCATACTGAAGTAATTGTTTGCTTTGTTTTTACATAATGGAGACTGTTTTTTTTTTTTTGTTTTTTTTTGCATCTGTGTTCACGTAATTGCTGCTCCTGGAATAAATGAGCAAGAAGGAAGTTAGCATTGTGGTCAGTTTAGTTGTCTCTCCACAATAGCAGATTTTCTTTGAAAACAAAGGAGCTCATTTAAATACATATGAACTGATAGCCATCATGCAAAGTCTGCTGGGAACCAGGGCAAACTTGAAATGTCTACCAATAACGGAAGACATTAACGAGATAGTTGAGGACTTTTGAGGTGATGTTTGGCTAAAAGTTTAAAAGCTACATTATGCGAAATGGAGCAGATGATTTTCTTGGTGTTTATATTCAGTATAAATCGAGATTAGTCCAGGAGTATGAGACTAGCATCTAATCACGTTAGCGTTGGATTCTCACTCTCATCTAAGGTGATGGGAATTATGTGAAGAAGGCAGCACAACAAAATTCCCGCGTGAAACATGTGCAGATAAAAGCATGTAAAAGTAAATCCAATCATAGTAACTAGCTACCCGAAAGAAAAGCAAGGCAGGGTAAAATGAAATAAAATCACATTAATTTAAACTACGTTTTTGGCTTTTACTGTGGTTTTCTTTGGCGTCAGCCAGCTGCTCTAGCTGGAAATGCTCCAAATGTTCTTGACGGTCAGAAGGACTTTTATATTTTATTTAAATCTCCATATAGTATCGGACATCAGCCGTCGACCTGGTCATTGTGAGATTAATGAAGAGTGTGTTTAATGGAAAACCAAGCTCTGTGGAAATCCCAGTACCAGTGTGGTCGTGAGTTTTCGACTGTCCTACTGAATATTATAGCCGGCTCCATTCGAACATTAAATACAAATCCAATCCACGTTACATGTTTCACATCGGAAGATCACTAGTGGCGCGGAACGAGGAGCCTCCTACCTCCATTAACCATGTAATTAATAACTAGTTTAAAGGTTTGAATTGCTGTTAATCCTTAACAAATCCTTCTATACATGTTTTTTTTTATTCCATAGACAGATGGTGCTGGTGGAAAATACTACATTTTTGATTATGTACTTATTTTTGATTCCTTCTGTTAAACGTTAATGGATTCCTTGGATTGTCGCCAGTCACCAATCTCAATGGAATAATGCAAGAATGTAAAAGCACTTGTAGAATCATACTACAGTTTTGCCATAGTGTATTTTGATCACATGCCTTCTGCACTATGATCATCACACAAAAAAAAAAAAAAACTACACAAGACGCAGCATGTGAAAACTACCTATTTAAGAGAAGCATAACTCGGCTGAGCTGTGCACTGACGGCCAGCAAATGAAGCACAGATTACCAAAAAACACACCAAAACAAAAAAAGGTTGGGAAGCAGAACCAGTTTAAGTGTCTAATCAAATTTAGAGTTGGAGGATGTGGGAGGCGGGAAGGGGCGAGTTTTTATTTTTCTTTTTTCTCCAAGAATCCAGCCTTTGTTTCGGAGCATCTGGAAAGATCTGATGTACGTGCGTGTGTGTGTGTGCATGTGTGTGTGTGTGCGTGTGTGTGTGTGCGTGCGTGCGTGGGTGTGTGTGTGTGTGCGTGTGTGTGTGTGTGTACGCTTGTCTGAAAGCAAGTCATTTCTTTTGCAAAGGGAAATGGATTTGGTCCAGTTAGCGGGAGACAACAGGAATATAAGATGAATCGTCCGTCATTACAGAGCAACCAAAATGCTCATCTGGTGGCATTCTGCAGTGCAGAAGCAACAGATGGGGTTGCGTTTGATTTGTTCAGGCCACACAGAAGTAAACATAAATCCTGCTCAATATAGATGTTTGGAGTAATAAGAAGGAAAACACTTTGTATGTCTATAGTAAAAAAAAATAACAATAAAGTTGACTGATTCCATGCCTCAAGCATCTTCCCCCATATTGTTTAAATTTGCGTGTGACCTTCATTTGAGCAACTCCAAACAATAAGCGGACCGTGATGGCCTGGTTTTCATTCGACGCCTTTCTGGTCGCTTGGAGTGCTCTACTGTTCCGACAGCGAGCTCAAAGGCATCCGATGCGGTCAGTTTTATCTCAACGCATCTGCATCGACGACAGCATCCGACCCGTCAAGATAAGCCTCGTTCTGTGGGTCGGCTCGGGACGCAGCCTGCCACCTGAACGGTGGAACGCCCTGCTTAAGGAGATAAAACGTTCCCTTCCTCAGGCCAAGGGGGAAAAAAAAAAGGTTCCTGACTGCAAGCTGCAAGATGCGCTCTCAAACTGATTTTAATAATAATAAACAGGAGACAGAAGGATGAGTCACAGCCAGATTGTGCTCATGTCCTTTAGGGAGCATTAAAAATTTTCCAGGCTTTCAAAGGTAATATAAACCCAGGACACTCAAGAGTCACAAAATAAGGCATTGCTGTCATTAAATTAGTGTCTCATAAAAGACAGATGAACGAAAGAATGAATCTTGTTAATCACGAACAGATCACAAAACTTTTTTTTTTTTTTTTTACTTGCTATTTTAGATTGCCTTAAGACATATTAAACAAAACTGAGGATCGCTCCTCCGATCTGTCCAGGTGAAGAAAAAGCCGAGTCAGAAGGCAAAACGCTTGATTTACTCGTCTGTCTGACCCTCACCTATTGTTATGAGTTCTGGATTATGATTAAAAGTCTGGCCTCCGCCGCTCCCCGGTGGAGACGGGACATTAGCTTCCCTCCTGGATCTGTGGGCTTGTGTTTAACATCAAACAGGAAAGCTTCATTAGACAGACAGTAAACAGTAAGAGTTTCTGAAGGAACCACAATAACTTCTCGGCGAGTCGTCAAAACAGATTAGGCGCCGCACTTGGCCACAGTTCTGAACGAGAGACGATGCGACCTGAACTGCTGCTGTTCTCAGAAATATTGACAGTATGTGTTAGAGGGGGCATGTCAATTTATTAATTGTTTTTGTTCACTAGAAAGCAAAATTGCTCAAAGTTGTTTCGAACAAACTGGCTCACAATTACACAAATTATTTTGGCTACAAGAGAAAGAAAGCCTCACTACATTCCCTCAGCATTACGTCTCATCTAACAGTCGCTCTTTTTCCACTTTTGATTCTTTGCTTCAGTGTTACTCCAGATGCAACTACAAAGTGGGTATCACAAGCTTGTAAAAAAAAAAATACTGACATCTGGATTGTAACATTCTGGCATTCAGACCAGGTTAAAATAACTTCAGGTATTTATGGGCTTCAGTTTCGGTCGACAGTGTTATAAAGCTGAAACACTTCATTGGATGGACATGATCATTTGCAACTTGACACATTGTAAGTGGTTCTCTTCAGTTTTGCTTCCAACACCAGGATAACACTTATTGGCGTGGACAATAGTTTAGTCAAATCAAGCGGGCGAACAGCAAACATGATGTCGGATGAGACCGAAACTGCTTGGCTTGAAGTGCTAAAAAAACTCTGCGTGGTAGAAAAGCAACACTGTACATCACTGTGAACGCATCCTTACTCTCAGAAAACATGGTGGTGGAAGTATCATGTTTGGGAGTTTGTGTTTTTTTATTTCCTTTAGCAGAAAGAGAGTGTGTCAGAGTTGTTTAAACAAAAACTGACCTAAATACCAGGCGATAGTGTCAGACGCTTTTTAAAAAACAAATTAAAACCCTGGCACTCCATAGTAGTTCAAGAGGCCAAGCAAAGCAGCTGTTGGCCTGTTAAGGCATGTAAATTAATGCATAGTTCCCGCTGAGTCTAATGTCTCCTTTGTTTCAGCTTGCTTGAACAGGAACCAAGAAGATGGAAAGCGATGCAGTGCAGAATGAAGTAGCACCATTTATTTCAGATTCCCGTCACGTTCATCGATCACATCAGATCAGAACATCCACACCCTCCTCCTGGCAGACTTCCTCCTCAGTCCTCACAGATCCTCCAGGCGTTATGATATCAGGTGACACGTTCCCACACTTCCAGTCAAGCATGGCAGGGTGGGATCAGGTGATCAGCGCAGTGCGCTTAGGCCTTACATGTGCCTCCGTGATACTGCCAGATCTGAACACAGACACCTATACGGATGTCCTTACAAGAGTACAAATCATAAGAGAAGGCAGGCCGAGGCTGTTCATCGACTTAAGATGATTATCGTATCCGAGTGGGGAAAAAAAAAAAAAAGGGCTTAAAACAGCAGAAACATGAGGAAAGGAGAACATATGCTGCATTCCTGTGTTCGTGGAACATCTTCGTGTTAGGTTGAACGCCTAACAGGAAGACCAGCTGAGGTGGGAATTGAACTGTGTTGGAGTTACATTTAAAACTGCAACTAAATCACCCCATTATAGTTAAAAGTTGGTAATTAGTGGAAATTGCCTAATGTCGTTCCCGAAGACCAGGCTGACTTAAAACTGATTTCATGCATCCAAAAACTACAGGAAAACATTCTCCATTCACAAAAATGCAACAAACAATTTTTTCAGCTATTCCTTGCACCAACAAATTCAGCAGCCATGTTGGATTGTGAGGTTGAGGCCGGAGCAGATCATAAAAACTCTGGGGATGTTGCAGTCGACCTTTTCAACTGTCACTTGCAATGTTGCACATCGTTTCACCTCAACGTTAAAAACCCACAACACATAAACCACAGCAAGACTTAGAGCTACAAACGAGTTCACCATCAAAATTCTAATTTATCTCTCTTTTAGTTTTTAAGGTTACTTTTCTCAAGTAGGGTGGACATTCTTCTAAATTGCACAGAATACATTACTAATTTAGTTGAATAAATGGAGACTATATAGATGCAGTGTTTCCTTTTTCAGAATTTGCATCCCATCCTTACTGCAAGCCGGGTATGTGGGACGGAACCAGATTAGGGATCAAAACTTGAAACGTGAACATAGTATGTTTTGTTCTGAAAAGTGCAAAACACACAACAGTAAAATTACGCCACTGTGTTTCCAAATGGTTGTTAAATGTTTGTTGTGGAACTCTTAAAATACTTCAGAGGTGCACATTGGTAAGTTTGCTGCTGTTCGTCTTCTTCGCCGAGAAGAGTCGCGGTGCCTGAAGGTGCAGAGCATTCCAGTAGTTTGGATTTGGGGTTGGCAGATTGTTTGGCAGAATAAGGAGAAAACCCGTTTGTGACAGCGTCACATTTTATCTGGATTGTTCTGGTACACTGTAGCTCCCGCTACTGCAGGTGCGCTCGCAGTCTCAAAATGCGAACAGAGAGTTTTTTTCGGGCTTCGGAGCTCATGCGCAGTTTTCACACTACAAGTTGCCGTAATAACAAACGGTAACCTGTATTGAGAAAATACATTCTCCTCTTGAGACGTGTTTAGACTGACCTTCAACCCAACAGCCAATGGACTACATGTATGATAGCGCTACTGTGGGGGTCCCTGAGTTTTGTGAAGTGTCTGTCATATTCATTCACCCAGTGAGACCCATTTGTTTTATGGACACCCCCTGCGGGAGTCTTATTTTACAGGTCGACAGTGAGGGGTGAGAATGGAGTGACAGCCGTTCTACAGTCAGACAGAACAGCTTTGGTATTGGTTCTGATGCTCGATATTGGTGGCCACCAGTGAGGGTATGCACATGCCCTCACCGGAGGAAAAAAAGAGAGAAAAAAAACAGTGGAAGAAGAGGAAATGTGCAACTAATCCATTTCCCACAAATGTCGGACTCTCTTCATCTCGCTATCACAAATTCACAACGCTTACGGCCACATGTTCAAAATCTGGCTGGCAAATAAACAAACAAGCGTTTGTGATCTTTATTGTTTCTGGCTTGAGGTTTTTTTTTGTTTTTACCATTGAGCATTCGGTTTCATCACGAAAAGTCCTGCTGACCCCCCCCCAACCCGTCCAAGCGCAATCCTGATTGAGGACAGATTCCTTTGTAACAATAGACAAGATCGAAGTGAAAGAAAGTCCAACTGTTTTGGCCGTCGCAGAGGCTCGGTTTTTGTTTGAAGCCGGAACCAAAACGAGGAGGCTAAAATCCGGCATGTCTTTGATTAAGCTGCACACTCTCGAGGCACGGATTTCTGCGTGTTAAGCAAGCAGTTATTAAAACATGCTAACGGCATTGATTCAGCTGACGGGGAGGTGAATTAGTGAAAGCAATATTTAGAGTGAAATTTAGAAAAAGTGTGTGTGTGGGGGGGAGGGAATAAATTCAAGAGCGGTGATCCTGAATTTACTGGGTGGTTCCTTATTAGTGTCACAGGCCATCACCTTCACCCAGGATTAAATATTCTTAAAAGAGCCTGAGCAATGTCCCAGAGACGCCTGAGGCTTCCAAATAAACATGTGACAGTGTCTTAATGCTGCTGGCTTTTCCTTTTCTCCTTGAGAATGTGTACTGAAGTGTGTCTAATTTTAGTATGAACTCCATCCCAATAATAGGACTTTGATTATTCGGTTGAATTTGTCCACTTAAGTCAGTGGACTCCCTAGAAACACTACAGACTCAAATGATTCAGTTGAATATGTTTGCTAACTGGAGTTAATTGAAAAAGAAAAAAAGATGAAGTCAGTGGAAGCCGTTAGAAACGGCAACTTTGATTATTTTTAGTGAAACAGTTATCTTACTTGCATTTCCAGACGTACCAGGATCATAAGTCTGCGCACAAATTAAGTTGACATCGACAATACAATTCTCAGAAAGAAGGTGTTGCCACACATGCAAGCGTGCAAAACTGAGTCAAATCAGAAAAAGACGATTATCAACAATTATCCTTCAATAACAAAGCGGACATCTACAATTTTCCCATCTCCATGTTTACGCACAAAAAAACTCATTTTATTCTTCTTCTGTTCCATATGAAGATTTTGCAGTCCGGTGCGTTATTGTGTCAAAAATCGACTGTTAGTGTGAGATGAGAGCAACACCAGTCCCCTTCACAGAAAAAAAAACATAAAAAAAACTTTAAGTCAGCTGATTTCACAAAATCAGCTGTGAATCATTTTAATTTAAAATTATAGTTCAAAACAAAACCCAGTACAGAATAAACAATTCCTAAAACATATTGACTAACGTATTCCTTAACAGGACAGAAGCGGTGTGAAAAACAGACTTATTATCAGGAATGACGACTTAAATTTAAATGATCAGACTAAAAATACAACGCAATTCCTTCTGATTTACTTTACAAGCTTTTATTAAAGACCTGTGGCTCATTTTTTATATATATTTTTTTCAGCTTTGTACATTTTAATTTAGCACAACTTCAACTGCATTGTTATGGAAGGAAGCGAATTTGACAGGCTGTGTACTTTACAAATCAGCAGCCAGTATGTTTTTTTTTTTTCCTTCCATACATTCCATATTTCAGTGTTTTTAAACTTTGGCCAGAACGAGGCGTTATCTTGAAATTCCCCTTCGCTCAGGCTAAACCCTCAGAGATTGTGTGCTTTAGACTAAACATATTTTCCTGCCAGCGGTAGATATCCCCTACTTGTACTGGGCTGCTTGGAGTTCAAAAGTAATTTGTCGCATCTAAGCTGTAAAAACGGTGGTGCGACTTCTTTCTCTGAAGACATATTCCAAACTGTTCAAAGCGTGTGTGTGTGTGTGTGTGTGTGTGTGTGTGTGTGAAGGAGGAATGCACTAAGTCTTATTCTTTTTGTTGTTTTGTTTTACCAGCTTTTTCTGTGCTAACTCATCCAACCTCATGCTCACATTTTGATCTTTGGTATCAATCATATTTTTTGGGGGGAGCAGCTGTCTGTGCTCACGTGATGGATCTCTTTTTATTTGAGCAAAATCAACAGCAAATGCATTCCATATGGCTCTCCCGGCACACCTGGAGGGAAAGATTTCCCCGATACCGGAGTCGAAGATGGGATACATCTTCATTCTCTGATACATTTTTTATTTTTTTTTAAACCCACACAAATTCCCATAAAACTTTCAACAGCCTTTTTAACGATTATAAATGTTGACATGTCTTACTGTTACAAGCCGACGCGTATCCTGGTCTCTAATCGTGACTGTATGCTGATCTCAAATTAAAAAGCGCGGCTCCTCGGGTGGGAAATAAAATTAATCTCCCACTTGAAAACGGAATGTTACCGAGTCTATTTCAGCGATCCTGCAAAGCAGAACGTAAACCTTTGAAACATCAACCGAGCTTAAAAACCTATTTAGCAAATCTAATTGGCACTTCTGGGTCTCTGTATCAACATTGTTGCAGATCTAACCAGGGGGATGTTGGGCGGGGGGAATAAGACGTGCCAGGACCCATCTGATGTTTGTCAAAGGCAGAGGCGCGCTGTAGAGGCAGCAGTGCGCTCCCCCGACTAAATCCCGGCGTACCCTGCAATTTTCCCGGGATAACTCAGGGACCGCTTCCACACCGGGGTCAGACACAAACACCAGGGCACCATTTAAAGTCTGGGACCAGGTTCAGGGTGAGTTCAAGGGGAAGCAGGGCATCATCTTCATAATTAGTCTTCCAGTAAGTACTGAGGTCCTCTGTCATCAAAGAGCAGAGGTCTTAATCACGACAGCGTTCATTGGTTCTAATATGGAGTCTCTAACCTCAGGCCAGCATTAGATTCCCACTGGAGAGAAGAGACCGTAACGTTATTGATTCATTTGTAGTTACAGTTGTAACGTAATCTTCATTTCTTTGTGCCAGTCAGTCCCCTGCTTTGTAGACGTGCCACTCCATATACCCAGCGGTTTTGAAAGAGCATTATCTTGGTGAAGGCGTTTGGCGATGAGCTTCTTTATCGTTACAAGCCGACATACATCCTGGTTTCGATGGTTTTCGGTAACAGAAATATTGTCAAACAACCAAATCTGTTCTTCTCATAAGTGACAGAGGGCCAGCAACCAAAAGTAGGAATGGGGGAGTAAGAGGAAAAAAATTAAATCTCCTGTTTACTTTCCTCTTACTGAAACTATTTTAAACCACATAAACGCTGATTTGAATGAAGAAGGTTTTCAAAACTGTTCCTGGCTAAAACACCTTGTAGAACCTGATGGCAATAACCAGTTCAAGCCAATCACACCAAGAATGGGGGCATACATTCCTCCCGCTATGCTGCCAATGCATTTTTTATTGTGCCACATCAAACTATAATTCAACAACCATGTATTAAAATACATTTTGCTTTTTCTGCTAGAGTTGCTTAACCTTTAACCCTAACCCTCGGAAAATACAATGGAAAAACGACACGATGCTGTTTTATTCTTGAGGTGGGAGAGCGATCAAGAATCAAGGAGTTTCTTCCCTTTTCCTGCTGTAAAACCAAGTGCATATTCCAAATATGTAGTGCTGTCTATGTGTCTTCATTAGGCTTCTGGTGTTGCGGGCAAAGAGGGTCAGAGAGAACGAGGAATGAACCCTTATGTCTGTCAGAAGTCCCATTTGTTTTATAAGTTAAAGCCAGATGGTAACATTTTGGGAATTTGCCTTGTCAGGAATTCTTCAGATGCAGCTTCAGGTTTGACAGCTGGTGAAGATACCGGTCACAGAAAAACAGAAAATGTTAAGAGTGACATAGAGCAGTGTACAAGAAAAAAATAAATAAAAAAAACATATCAGAAAAACAGGAGGCAGAATGGAGAGCAAAGGGTGAGGAAGAGGAGATACAGAGAGGAGGAGTATGACTAAGACAGAGGAAGAAGAAGATGGCTGAAAGTGTCTGGGATAGATTATCTTTAGAAGGCAATCAAACCTCCGTCAGATTTTAGATTGGGGCTGCCGAGCCAAATGTGTGGATGCACACAGACAGACGGACACATCCGCATGTAGATAAACCCGCTGAGACTTCACCCCTTTTAACCTCGTCTGCTTCGTTCGTTGTAACAATCTGATCTCTACATACACCGCCTGCCATTTTACAGTCTAATGCCGCAGCTTTGTTCTTCCAAGGTGTTTTAGGCCGGGATCCCCTCGGACATATGGCTGCAATTTTGGAAATGATAACGAAAGAAAAAAAACGTAGCGAGAGACACCTCGTTCCGTGTTACAGGGAAACTGAGGATGCATCGCTCTCTGCGGAGAATCCCAGACTGCAGCTGGATAAACGACGGTTCTGCATTGTGTCAACAGCTTACAGCTTTGTAAACTGTGGCAACCTGACTGGAATTCCCAAAATATTTGCGAGCCGGCCCGTCTTTGAAAACCGTCCGGCTTTTCCTTTTGCAGGAACGACCGCGGCAACAGAGGGGAGAAAAAAAAACACCCTACTTTTATTTAGTTCCTGTTGACGCCCGGTCTTTGCTGCAAAACCAGATGCAGCGTGGAATCCGTGAATCCAGCATCATTAATTATTGCAGCTGTCCTGATGACAGAGTGGGGAAGCTGTGGCAGTCAAAGGACTACAGCAGCAGGCATAAGGCATGGTCAGACATGCAGTCGAAATATGCTATGAGGGGGTAAAAAAAAATAAAAATTTAATCATCCTGACATGCAAACTTTGGTATAAATCATCAATTTTTGATGACTGAACAGAATGTCCTCACCAAAGACATTGTTTTAAAGGCACAACGTGTGATTTTAGTTAAACACTCGGCGTCACATGAGAGCTGGTCTAAAACGTGACCCAAAACTGAAAGAATACAGACTTGTGTATGTAGGTGAAGGCCTACATGTGCACTTTTTACAGCTGTTGTTAGAACACAAACAATAAAACCGCCAGTCGCATGGCAGCGGCTCAACATATTTAGGCAGGACGAGGTTGCATAAAATGACTTTGGTCTGTTCCTGGATCAGAACCCATGAAATGGGGATCAGAACTGCAATCAATGGTATGACTGGAGAAGGTTTTCAGGAATATACAGAAATAAATCATACTTGAGATCTGATTGTTTAGCTTATTGGTATAGGGGCAAACCAGCTTTGAAATGGGGGTATGAATTAGCAAAATTAGCTCCCTTGTTGGATAAATGCAGCACAAATATCCAACTTAGGTCGACCTAACTCATAGAAGAAACAACCATCAGTTACTTGGTACAGTTCAAAGACTCTTCAGTCAAGATATGTATTTGAACTGAAGCTAAGGTGAGGGAGATTCAAGTGTTTTGTTCAGAGGTCCTGAAAATATTCATCCCTGTGAAGAAAAGGCTCCATGTTCAGCGACTAGCCGAGAGCGGCTTCACGCTGAGATAAATGGAAGCCATGCATTTTGAGTTAAAACCTAAAACTCTGAAAATATTTCCCCCATCTTTTTTTTTTTTTTTGTATAAAGGTGACTGAGCATATTCAGCAGGTACCAGAGCATTAGGATTTTTTTTCATTCTGTTTGTCCACCTCCAGATAAGATGAGAAAGCACTTAGTGAAAAATCTTACAAAAGCTCTCTGGGAGAGAACCCATCGAAGGAAAAAAGCAGACTTATATCCCTTTGGCCTTATGTGCGTTTCCAGATGTGAGATCTTTGCAAGAATGTCTTTTTTTTCTAACCATTCCTTCCTGCTCTGAAGAGGGGACCCTCAGCAAAACGGACTCGTACTCATGAGTGGACAGAAAACGAATGCGACGACGCCAGCCCAGCGCTACAAGATCTACAAAGAACACTTTCTGAGATGGAAAACGTGTTGGTAGTTTAGAGTCCGTCTCTGCTTTGACCCTTATTTCAAAGCGCTTGGATGGCGCACTTGACAACTTTTAGCAGACCACATTTCATCTCTCACACGGAACTCGCGGTCGACTGTCTGTGATGGATCAGATGTCTGCTGAGAGGTTTATCTGATTTTTCCAGCATGGCTGTGTTGAATGTGGCTTTGCTTGGCATTAACTTTATCACCTCTTTTAACCTCTCGTACTTCATCCCTGTTCGCTCTACACCACTTTCACTCTTTCTTTTTCTGTCATGTTTCAAATCAACAAATGCATTTTCATAAGAGAGATTGAGCGCATAATGACAACACGACAAAGTCACTCGTTTATAAGAAGCTGCGGCACCCTGGAACTGATATTAAGATTGAGTGTACTTGAGGTGTGGTGTGACTTTTCCCCCCCTATTTAATAGAAAAGATTGAATCAAGTGTTTCTTGATTTTACAGGTCTGTCCGTAATCAGGCTTAGGTCTGACTTGAGAAATTAAACCAAAAATGGGATTAATGGTGTACTGCGTTTTTTTAGTTAGGCCCCCTAAGTTTATTTTGGGCATTGAGCATGAGAAAAAATAAAAATAAAAGCAGGTAAACGTTCCTAAATGCTAATTAATATTTCAAAAATTTAACAAAACCCATCTGACTGACTTTTAAAGAAGCCTAACATTCTAGTTTTACACGACCGCTATTTGCACATATTTTTTTTGAACGTGTAAACATTTCAAACCGCACCGTGACTCATTGAAAACTTTCTCCGTTTGTGCCAGCTTTTATCGTTTTCGAGAGTCGAGCGCCGCGCCGCCTGACACTCCCTATTTGTCAGACGGGCCTCTCCGCATGTCAGAATGTCAGTGCGGCGGTTACCCGTTGCCAGTCAAAGTTTCGTTCCTAAACTCCTTTCTGTCCCAAGGACTGCGTCTGATGAGTCCCCCCCCCAAACCCTCTGCGCCCCCTCCAGTCATCAGTCTGATGGAGACTGGTTTCCAGCCGCTCACCATCTCTCCTTGGCAGCTGTTGGCGGTTTTCTTTCAAGTGGGAGAGATTTTTGGCGATGCCTTTGCTGCGTTGAAAGAAACCCCCACCACCACTCCACCCGAAGGCTATTTCACCCCTCCTTCCCACCAGCCATTCACTCCTTAGCTCACACTTAGTGTTATAATGATATGACCTCTAATGGGACTCCTTTTTTTCTTCTTCTTCTTCTTTCATCAATCTGTGCTCACTTTTTTTTTCCCTCCTGCAGGGATCTCCTGAAATGTTTGGGCATCAGTCCTTCTGATATCCAGAAGAAAACAATGCGGTTTTCCGCACTTTATGTATTGGAGAGCAAAAATAATTTCTTCCCATTATCATAAATCTGCCATGGCATGAGACATTATATAGTATTTCAGAGAACAACTCAATAACCCAGTACATGCTTGAGTGATTTGTTTAAATTTATGACTGATTTTGCTCGTGAAACTGTTTTCATTCTCGTCTTTCAAGCGTAAAGCCGATAAGGTGATAAATCAGCGAAACATTGCACTGTGCGGTGGGATAACTTTGTTCTTGTATTTCATTACTACGAGAACTGATGGTTAATGTGTTTTTTTTATTATTATTATTATATTAGGAAGTCCAGCTGAGAAGAAAAATCTTGACCACAAAATCTTTACTGTTGTTTGCCACAGTGCTTATTTGAAGCTCCATACATTTTGTAATGTAAACCTTAATGTATTTGGCTGTCAAACCCTAACTGGAATGTGAGAAAAAAAATGAACAGTTTTCAAATTATTTAATAAAAATAAAGATTCTGAACCATACGGTGAGCGTTTATATTCGCCATCTTTCAGTGGATACCCCGGAAATCGGCCAGCGAAATCGCGTAAGTAAATAGATTACATAACTGTTTGACTTAGTATCAGATTAAATATCTGCACTGAGATGATTTTAATATATTTTTTTAGACAATATTAGTGACACAACAGCATTATGAAGAGCAAGGGCCTCAGCAGGCAGATTAGGTCACGGAGACGTTTTATGAAACGATTAAACATCTCGCTCTTCAATTCATCGTCTAAAAAACGGTCCAACATCTAGTTCCAAGCCAAACTGCTGGGTTTAACGAATGTTGTATATAAATACTTAATCTGAGTTTGATTTAAGCTTCATGGTGAAACATGAAGATGGGCATGTTTATTTCCATCGTAACTGGTTCACTTTCTTTAAAACAACAGAAGCGCTGCATCACAGATGATGCTCTGACAAAAAAAAAAAAAAAAAAAAAAAAAAATTGGCTCATTTTTCTAAAGTGAAAAAAAGAGAGGGTGAAATAGGAAATACGCAAAACATAAAGCTTGCAGAAGAAAAGCATTTTTGTGGTTTTAGACCATTTGAATGCCGTATTGCGGTTTCACCCGTTATTTGTCATCCCCATTGCAGCTACAAAATGTCGGTGTTTTTTCCCCTCATCGTCTGTTATTTCCTTTTTGCTCTTGTAATTTGGAACTCTTCATGTGGTTTTGAGCTTCTAAACTTTAATTTCCTCTTGTTTTTGTCAAGTTAATTCCCTGTTTCCATACTCGTACTAGCGAAGCTATTCCTTAAAGTGCCAGGAACATGTTCTTCATTAGAAGCAGCGGATTTGTTGACTTAATCATCCATCACACGATTTTTCTTATGTTGGCAAATATTTTGGTTCTGAAAAGTGTGTTGCTCCTGAGTCTAAACATGAAGGAATCAAGTGCATTTTACACAACCCAGGTCCAAGTTGTACGCCTGTATGTTTTGATGAACCACATTTTGTATAACGCATGTGTACTGGGATCGAGGGTGTAAAATTTAGAGAGTTCAGCTCTGAAGTTCTATGAGTGTAAATTTGGTTGTTGTATTTTTTATTCATGACTTAATTCAAAGGAGGCCTCTGTGACGCTCTTTATGGCATCTCGTCGAAACGACTGCAAACCGGAGATGTAATGACGTAACATTTTTAAAAGTTGTGAAACCAAAACCCTATTGTGCCAGAAATGAGATAATTGGATTAATGATTTTTATTTTATTTTTTTTATTTTTTACTGCAGCTAATTAAAAATCTCAGATTATAGAAAATATAGATTATAGAAAATTGTAACAGGTAAAATGTTGTGTCGAATCCAATAAATTGCGCTGCGATTAGATTAATAAACCATGAAGATATTTATATTTAACAGACGAGTCTGACTCACAAACATAAACATGAATTCCTTCTAAGGTTTGAATCTGAAAATGAAAACTTTTCAGCTTAGACTCGTTCCCATTTAAACTGGTTTCACAGATTATCTCATACTGGCATCGCTGCTCCTTCAATCTTTGCGTCTCATTAAGTTCACAGGCTGACCTCTGACCCCGTGGCTGCTGAAGTGCTGCGCGTCCGGGGTGCAACACGGAGCCAAGGCACACACAGAAAGTGAGATACTTATCATTTGCAAAGCGTCCACATGACGGATTGGGATCACAAGTAGGCGATACCCGGAAACTGGACAATCAATACGGGTCGTAAAAACCACTATCTACTCAGTAGCTCCTTAAAAATACTTCTGACTGCAGGGTCTTTGATTTTTTTGCACCTCAGAGTCTGATAATCCACTTGTCCACCGACTAGAAACTCCAGTGTGAGTGGCCGCCGTGGTCGCTGCCGCGTCTGAGTGCGTGATGTGTGAAATTCCTCCCATACCAGACGATCACGCAGACTGGAAGAGACGGAAAGAGAGGAAAGAAAGGGGAGCCAGACCTGGAGACTCTGAGTTTAGCCGCAAGTCTTATCCAATGAAACGGCAAGACTGTGTTCGTATTCCCTGTCTTTTGAGTGCGCAATATTTAAACGGAAGAAAGGGTTCAAAACGACGGTCTGATTCATCTTCTTAGTTATTTCCCGCATTTTGTGCCGAATGGCCTCGGCAGATTTCTTCCATTTAAGAGTAATGAACAAATGTCATCAGACCAACTTATTTACCAACCGGGATTCCATTTGTAAATCATGAAAACAAAACATGAGCCCATGTGTCCATCTCAAACCAAATTGCGATTTGACCACATGAAGCAATGAGATCTCAAATGTGCCAAAAAACCCAACAACCCTGATTTCCATGACGGACAAGCATAACATGGACATTGCTCATGAGCGCTGATCCTATCTGAGTGTGCTCTGACGGAGTAATTTTGTTAGGCCAATCAATCACCCGAAGCTACAGAAATGATTTTGTAATGTGATAGAGATGACTTTTGTTTATATATTTACTTCAGGGCATATTGAGTTTGTTTTTCACATTGGGAGTTCTTGGGAAAATGCACTTTGGAGAGAAGAGACCAACTTTTGGACTTTTGGTACAGAGTTCGTCCCTAACTAACTAACTAATCCTCCAGTTATGTTATGGTGGTGATGGTATGGGGCTCCACTATTGTCTTATGTCTTTAGAATTAAAAACAATTATGCTCTCAAGCAAAATCGTGAATGAGAATATCTCATTAAGATAAAGAATTTTGCAGCAGAACAATAATCTAAAGTATATCAGCAACTCTATATGTTCTGCTGGTTCATAAAAAGAAAAAAATAATAATAACGATATGAAGGTTTTGGACTAGACCACAAGAAGTGCAGACTTAGACTCTACTGAAATCTTGTTGCATAGCATTAAACAGGCATTCCAGCTTTAAACCCTCAATGTGGTTGAGTTAAAACAATACTGGTAGAAAATCTGGAAATGGGTCATAACCGCTTGAAATGCTTTTTATAATTTGATACTTTATATTTACCACAGCAGTCAAGTGATTAAATCAAGAATTTATCAAAGTAGGCCTTTAGAGATTTTCATGAGGATAAAATTTTAACGTTATATGCCATATGTATTATTAAGTCAACGCAGACATTTGGGGGTTTTTTTGGTGGGGGGAACTCACAAAAATCCAAGAAATCACACAGGCATCTCAAAGCAATGACAGACTGCAGAGTCGCTAAAGCAAAGACAAAACGAGCAAATAGCCTTCCATCTTACTTCACGGTGCAGCGAGAAAACTAAATTACCACAGAATAAAAACAGAAGAAAAGAAGCAAGTCTGCGAAACATCTTGCGAACAACAAATTCTGGCCCCCGAAACTTAAGCCTGAAAGATGACGTGCACGCATGCACATCTGCACACGCTGCTCAGCAGCCAGATTTATAACATCCTCCAACATGAGGGAGACGGATGGCGGCGCATAGTTGCGTGAGCGGGAAGACGAACGGTGAAGTTATAAAGCAGAGCGCAGAGGGCACGGGTGACATTGTAAGTCTTATCCAGGCCTGCTACGTGCTTGTTGCGGCGTAACAGGAATCAGATGCCGCTTCGGCTTTGTTGTTGTACCACCATCGCTTTTACGAGCATAGAATGTTTATGGTTCGGTGTGCTTTCTTACTCCCCCCGCGTCATTTGCTCGAGGCGAAAGGTTTGCGCATCGCCGCCTGCGCTGATGAACTTGATGACTTATAGTTAGAGACTAAAACAACAACAACAACAAAAACAGGTATTGCCTTATTGCTTTGCCTCTTTGGAAAGCGCCTATTGCTGTTATGGTAACACAGTCGAGTGGAAGTCAAAACTGTTCTTCTCATCAAGAAAAAGATAAAGCTTTGTGTCTTCTGGTGTGCCATGCTTAAACGCTGCCAGACTTCCCCTTATTGATTTAAAACGCTCACAGGTATTCAGCTCACTTTTATGGGTTTGTCTTATAAAAACTACATCCTCCTTCCACTGCATAGAAAACCACCTCTTAAATCACGGCAATAAAAAGCTCACTGTCTTCTTTCCAGTGTTTCCCATTATTTAGCATGGATTTATTTATTTATTTTTTTTATTTTTTTACATTTCCCTTACCACTAATGGTCTCATCTTTAAGTTGCATTGAGTCATGCTCTCTACGTTCCTTCTTCCTTTTTTCACAGCTGACCGAGATGAAGAATTACTGCTCTGCAAAGTGTTCTGCAACGAGCCTTTCCACACTTACTCATGGAAGCAGCAGGATGTCTGTGCTGTTTTGTTGTTGTTGTTGTTGTACTATGAGCCAGGACTTTGGGGGTGTGGGGGGGGGGGGGGACAAAAAGAAAAAAAGAAAAAAAAAATATCCAACTTCTACAATGTTCAGTTATTGTCCTTTTTTGTGATTTTTTTTAATGTGCTCTACTGCAAAAAAACCTAAACAAAAACTGTGTAATATTCAACATGCACCGTCTATTATTAGTTGTGTATGAAATGAGCTTCAAAGCAGATTTCCTGGAGCCCCTTTGCAGGAACTCTTCCCACAAGCATCTGTTGAACATTGTGTTCACACTGTAATTAACACCGCCCTCAAATTTTGTTCTCGTCTTTTCTTTTTTCTTTTCTTTTTTTTCATGCACCGTAATCGGTTAGAAATATTTACTCCACTGTAACTTTGCACATTTTCTAGAATTATGTATAATTCCCCCACAATGAGCAGACAATTTATTCTTTTACCTGTCCTTTTTCATAAAGCCTTTTCTGAATTAGAATGAATTATATCTGCTCAAAACCAAATTACTTTTTTATGAGTAAAACATTCAAGTTAGCAAATGTATACATGTTATATTTTGGGTGGTTTCTGTTAGAAAGAATACTTCTAGTAAGCACACTGACCATCCCTTTTTATTCACGCTAAATAAAAATGGTAACTGCGTTTTTGCAAGTCATAGTCATCATAAGTGATTTTAGAATATCTTTTGCCTCAGATTGTTTTGTTGTGGCAGCTTATTCATTGGCTTTATTGTTCTACACAAATGTAGGTTAGCTCTTTTTGTTTATAACTGAGCTTTGTTGAACCCAGATCGAAAAGAAAAGTCATAACATACATTATGCTGTTTAACCTCGTCTTTCTCTTTTATATATTAGTACTAAGTGGATATTAGAGTGTTTAAATGTGAAGAATGCATTCATCTCAGCTTTTATGCTGATATGAATCAGCTAATGTTTTTCTTTTTGTTTTCACAAGAATAATTAGTACATCTCATGGGGCAAGGATGATTTTTTTTATTTTAGTTTTTTTTGTCTTTTCAAGGCAAAGACTTCAACACATATGGCAGGAGGATTTAACCGAACCGAACTGAACCGAGCAGAACGAAACAAAACAAAGACTAGCTAGGAGCTTATATAGCCAGGGAAACAGGTGGGCAGCATAACGGAAATGGAGCAACACAGGTGGAAGTTGAGCTGAGACGAAACAGGAAGTGGAGAAACATAACCATCATTATTCTAAGGCGGAGGTGTCAAACTCATTTTTGTTTTTGGCCAAATTAAGATCATAAATGCTGTTAAAGGGCCGGTTGTGCCAGAATGTATTGATTAAACCCGTTACAAATATTAAGAAATTCTTCAAATGAGATAACGTTGAACATCTTTCCAGTCCAACCAGAATTTCGGGATTGTTTTTGTGAATTTTTTATTTATTTTGTTTTTTGCAATAAAATCACTGTGGGGCGGTGTTTGTGGTACTAGTTTGGAAATATTAGTGATATTTGCGCTTATTTATGACTTTTTATTACTCAGTGTACCGATCTATAATCTCACATCAGTTAAGGTTGAGGCAGCTGTTTAGTACAAGTAAGAAAGTTTTTGGCAATTTTTGATAAAAACCTGCAATAAACTGTGAAAAAGTGAATGTATTTGTTGATTCCGTGTGAATTTTCTCAATAATTCTCAAGAAACCAAAGGGAATGATTCATAATTTGGTATTAAACAGATAAAAACTGTGTTTGTTTGATTGATGACATTATATTTGATCAGACCTAATGTTTAGTCTAGGTTGTAGAGGGAAACATAAAAATCTACGGTGGGCCAGACTTGGCCCACGGGCCTCGAGTTTGACACCTGTAATCTAAGGAATTGAATACAAACACACAACAAGCGTAACGCTAAGAAAATAAACGCAAGAAAACAATGCAACTCCTCCCAGACAGTGAAATCACCAGCAGACCTGACTAGCGCTACTGAAACTAATGAGGATGAAGAATAAAAAAATGAAATCAAGACGCTAATTCTAAAGGGGAAACATAAAAACAATCAAATGTTAAAAATAAACTATGTCTAGACATAAATGTGAAGAGCATAAGACTAACTGAGTTGGAAGAGATTCACTCAGAGGAATAATGTAGAGGAACTATTTAGGAAGGGGAACATTAGAATGCAGACAGAAACAACTCATATTGTAAAAAACTAAAAAGAAAAAAAAAACAAACAAAACAAAGAATGCCATAACAAAAATCATAAGCCATAAAACCCAAACATGCCGTTAGGATTTTCATGCCCTGAATGCCTGAGATTTTACCCCATAAACATACTTTCTAGATCTAAGTTTGTTTGTCTTTTTTCCTCTGACAAATAAAAAGGTCTTGGAAAATTCAGCTCTTGGTTTCTGGTAAGAAATGTACTTTACTCGTTCATTAGCATGAATCTTCAAAACCTCTTCTTAAGCTAGAGCACTGGAGTCGATAGTAAGCAGCATCTTTCTCTCTTTTCCTTTCAACATATCAAACTTTTAAAACAGGGTTTCAAACTGCAGTCCTGAAGATCCTTAAACTTATAAATATGCATATTTGATCCAATACACCTGAATAAGATGGCCGAATTGGCTTCTCAGCATGCAGTCAAATTCCCCCAGACTGCTGCCAATTTTTTTATTTTTGGATTCCAATTTCGAAGTTGCAGGACACCAGCTTTCGAGGACTAGAATTTGAGAACACTTTGGAAGCACTAAAAAGCTTCCAAAAGCTAGCAGCTGTAATCTGTACAGCTGCTAGCTTTAAGAGTAGTACAACGAATCTTGAAGAGGTTGAACTTGAGAGATTTTTCTTTTTATGTCTCACACAAATGCTTCAGATCATTAAATAAATGCTGGTATTAGATGAAATAAATACAAAATGCAGGTCCTGAATGATCCAAAACAATGGAACAATTTGATTGCACTCTTTGTTAAATAAAGAAATAACTATGCTTTGTTCCATTTCACTCCACCCTGGTTTTATTTGGAAAAACTGGAACGTTGATTACACAGAAAATGAAGCATCCTTAGACATCTTAACCAGAAACATATGCTCTTATCAAAAAAAATTCAGGAGTTGATAAGTAAACCTCAGTCTGGAATGTTTATGAAGTGTATTTCTATTGGTTTGGGACTCTAGTGAACCACAGTGGCTGTCATTATCCACAATTGACAAAAACCTGCAACACTGCTGAACAAGATCCCCCACCAAAGGCCATTTTATGAAGACAAAAGTATTTCTTGCTTCCACCGTGTAAGAACTGCAACATTGCAAGATATCACTTCGTGTCCATAGAAGACTGTTCTCCCTTCACATTTCTGAGTTGGCGCGAGTAATTTAGAGTCTATAGAGGTTAGGAAATTCCTGCCAGGAAGATCGTATCAGTCCATACCTGCAGATTTGCAACAGAGCCTGTCCCAAACTATTAGCCAATTATCTTTCTCTGTCTCTATTTTGTCTGAGTTTTTCTCTCTCTCTCTCTCTCTTGCAGAGTGATCTCAAAATGATTTGTTCCTCTCTTTGCACCACCCATCTCCTTCTTTTTCCAAAGAAGAAAGCCGTCAGATCTCATCCATGCCGTAATTCAGTTGACTGCAAGGTCAACCTGGTCCGTCAGCCCAGAGCTACATTTCACCTTCTGGCAAAGACCGAGCTCTCTAATCTATTCGCAATCTCCCAGAAAGTTACTGCTTACCCCTTCCAATCTCCCAAGATGGCATCCACAATTTTGAAATGTCGTGATGTCCTTGCAGACAACAGAGTGTGACTAATAACTAACATTTAGGCAGTTTAATGGTTTCATAATCACTTAAAAAAGAAGCTGGCCTTCATTATCCTCGATTAACGGACTTTGACAACAGGAGCTGAGTCACAGTGACCTGGCTCAGGCTAGATAGCCTGTAATTAACTGCGAAGGGAGTCAATGGACATCTCATATCAGCAAATCACAGATAATGGCAACACTAGCAACATTACGGACACAGAGATAGCGCTGCATTTGTCTGGAATGTGGCATCGACCCCGATAAGACAACCAAGCCAGCTGCTAATGGTATCTGCATCTTTACCTCCTTTCTTTCTCACAATAAAGACTTTCTACTTCAATCCAGCATTTTCATTTCATGCATCAATTTCCTCCCTTTTTTTTTTTTTTTTTTTAGCTTACTTGCTACTTTTTATTCTTTAATTGGCACAACATTGTGCTTTTTATGCTTCTCCCATTTCAGAAAAGGGAGATTAAAAATAGCTTTAGAATGTCATTTGAATCCGAGCCGCACTTCATGAGGGCACAAGGAGCTGCCAACAGTGCAGGCCGACGCCTCTGTAACCAGCCCATGCACACCGATGACTGACGACTCAGCAGATGAAAATGCACCATGATGTCAAAGATTACCTGCGATAACATTAGAACTGTCGGGACTTGTTACAGAACAACATCCGTGGGTAGCGGAGGTCAGTCCAAAAGTGTTGTCGCTGATACCTTTGTGTGTTTTCGCACGTGTGGAATTACCCGGACCTGGGACCGGTACCCACACAGTTGGGGAGAGCACATGGTGTTGGGGGAAAAACAGAAGCAAATCCTTGTTAAGCAGACCACATCCTCCTCGCCCTAAAGTCCTACATGTAGAAATAGGGGAGGCTAGAGTAGGGGGTGGGAATATTTATTACAGGGACAGCAAGAGATGATAAGCGCGAACATCCGTGGGAACAAAATGCTAAATATTATTTGAACTGTGAGAATGGCCAGATACAAAATTTTGCTTAAAAACCGCAACAACAAAACAGTTGAGGGGAAACTACCAGAGCAGGTGTTTAACCTTTCACAAGTTCTCTGCGTTTCCTACGTGAAATAATCTGCTCTCAGCCAGGAAATCTTCCTGAAGACCATCAACAACACATTGTTGCCCTTGAGCCAAAAAGAGAGAAAAAGAAAAAGAAAAAAAAAAGCAGACATCAAAGTCTTTGCAGGGACAACATCCCAGACCAGCATCCAAGTACTCATTTTGACTCAGTTGTGTTTGGTTGCTAAAGTCAGCAAGCAAAGCCAGAAGCAGCAATTGCAAAGAGGCCCAAATTCCCATTCTGGCTGAGGTTTGCATGTGCACAGCTGTGTATTGACACGGGTTTGTAGTGCTCTTTGTTGCTGCAAACACCCTCTACGACTTGAAGGTTTGACCAAACCGTGAGCCAAGACTAAAACGAGTCCAGGCTAAACCTTGGTTGGCGGTGGTTGGAAACTGTGTGCCAACGTACTAAAGCACTAAAGTGCCTTTCATGAAATTCCAGCATCTACTTAAAAACTTGAGTCTTCGATCAACTCAATCTCTTCGTTAGAGGCTAATTAAGTAAATAACCTTCCAGATCATACGTTGAGTCTCACCAATGCCTGTTTTTAATGTATTATAAAAGAGAAACTGACCTACCAGTGCTGCATGAGGCAGAGATAAATGGGGAGCGACAGCATCGTGTTAGAATAAACTTGAATTACAGATGAAGTATGATGTCAAGAAATAAACGCAAAGACAACTGCAGCACATTCTGCCGGTGCAAGGAGATCAGTGTAGCTTGAGGATCCTCGTGTGTCAGTCCAATCAGAGAAAACAAAACAGCTACATAGAATAATATAATGAACACACTGTATCGAGCAGATTATGGTAATGAGAGTTAGAAGAAGAATTGTGGTTGCAATTCTTTTGTCATTTTGTAAATACGAAGCAACTTCCACCATGCTCCCTTTGGTTCAACAATCCCAGTTGTACGTTCTGAAAGTATATAAAACTAGATCATCTTAGTGTATCCAGTATAGTTGCACTAATCCATTTGTTATGTATGGATTCTTTTATTTTTTTTCCCACCAGGGGGTCCTTTTTGTGGGCTCTAGTGTCCCTTATACAACAGTAGGCTGACAGGAAAAGGGGAAGGAGAGGGGGGAAGACATGCGGCAAATGTCATCGGGTCCAGGAATCGAACCCGCGACGGCCGCGTCGAGGACTGAAGGCCTCCAAACGTGGGGCGCGCTAACCTCTACGCCACCGGAGCATGCCCCATGGATTCCTTTTAATTAAACAAAATGAGATTGTGACCACAAACTCTTTTTGGGTTGATTTGTTTTCTTGTGGCTGTTGTCTTGGGTTAAGTGATATTATGTCCACCTCATCTTTTAAATCTGAAAGGACAACAGAAATGCAAAGAACACGAGTAGATACGCTGGTGGCCACACGCCGCCCGTCTCGGCGGCGTTTTGGAGCGGTGCCACTGAGCGGTCAATTTAAAGCTGCAAACATGTCAACATATGTACAGTCTCTTCCTGTGCCAAGTTTGTCATATGGAAAAACCCTCATAACCTAACATCATGTTCAAATTTAAGTGGTTTACAACACAGCATGACACCGGTATCCCATTGTGACCGAAGCCTTCATGCATTTTACAATATTTGTAGGAAATAAGGTTTTTCAAACTTTGCTGAATGCACTACTTCGCGATAAAACAACTGATGTTTGAATTTTGGCGTGAGATATTTGATTTGAGTTCTTGTTTGCCTGTGTGTGTGTGTGTGTGTGTGTGTGTGTGCGTGTGTGTGTGTGTGTGTGTGTGGTGAACGAGATGCCAACAGAGGACAAGGCAGCAGGAAGGAGAAAAGCACAGAGGAGAGCTGGCTGTTAGCGGAGATAATGGGAACCAGACCTGGTGGCAGAGAGACATAATTAAACTGCTCAGCACAATGGCGTCACCACTTATAAACTCTTCCTGACTAGTTCAAACTTATCAGGTCTCTCTCTGTTTATCTCTCTCTCTCTCTGCCAGCAGACTGAATCTGATGAAATGTTTTATCTCTCTGATGATCTCTCTCTCTAAAATAAAATCAAATGCTAAAAGGAAATTGCTCTCTCTCATTAAATTAACCCATTACTCTCTCTCTCTCTACAGCAGTGTCCCTCAGCTGTGGTCTCTCTCACTCTCTAATCTCTAAGATCTCCATTTGTCTCTCTCTCTATGTGCAAAAGATCTCTTGAAGGTTTTACTCATTTCTCTCTCTGAGTCTCTCTCTCTCAGCGGAGCCACTGTTTATTGACTGCATGAAAGGATCTCTCTACCAGCTCCATCTAAAGAAATCTCTCTTGAGAAACTCTCTCTCTCTCAACTCTCTCTCTCTCTGAATGAAGCATCTCTCTCTCTCTCTCTCTCTCTCTCCTTCGTTCATTCCACACTCTGTGCCACAAAGTGTTTGCCAATTGCTGTTGGTGATAGTCAGGCTGAGCTGTTTGGGGAAGGTGAGACGGAGCCGAGACGTTGGTGGAAGCTTCGTGGGAATGGGCAGCGCTTGGTGAGAACAAGCGTCTCTCCTCGGACCGGGAGATCGAAGGCTTCTCCGAGTGTGCATGAAGAAATCAAAGGAACACTCCAGGAATGTTTTTGATGATGAACGGCATAAAAGATAACTGAAAAACATCCATTTTAAATAATACACCCTGTTTTATTTTATTTATTTTTAGCGCTGGCTCTGCCTCTACTGTGGTTTAGGTCTAACTTCAACCACAAACATGACACACCAGGATGTTTTAATCCATTCTTGTATTTAGCTTAGGCAATTGCTTCTTTCTACAAAAAGGTCCATTTCTTCACTAAAGGCACTGGAAACCGTTTTCGAATTCATGACATCAAAAAGTCTCTTTTAAAAAAAAAAAAAAAAAAAAGCAGAACAAAGAAGAAAAAAATTGGTGGATCAACAGGGAAAATGGTTGTAGGGTTTTACTACAGGATTCAAATCTAAAGAGGAGTGGCTTCCCAGACATCGAAGCCACTTCCATTGATCTCCTTCATTAGTTGATTAGATGAGCTGGAATACTAAAACGGTTTTCCGTACATTTAAGGATTACCACTTTCACCGTTGTCCTCTTCCCTCGTAACACCCAATGTTGTACAGCCGGGCTCCAAGGGGTCGCATGTGCAACCCTGTGGACGGTTTCAAGGTTCAGGGTGGCTTCAGAGCGGCGAAGGTCGCGACCTGCTATGTCACGCTCTAATTATGATTGTCATGTTGATTGAGAAGAGTGAGAGAGAGGGGGAAAATTAGCAAGCTAACATAAATTTCATCGACGAGTGCTGGGGCGCGTATGTTTGTGTGTAGGTGGGGAGTGAGTTATTTTGTCCTGGGGCGAGCGGAAACTATTGTTTAAGCCGCAGCTCTCTTGTCTAAGAAGTGTTTGCTGTTGCGGGAAGGCTGTGGTTTTGGAGTCAGAGAACAAGAACGCAGTGTTTCACCAACAGAAACCAAGAGAAAGTGAGGAGGGGAGAGAAACCAGATGGAGGGGTAAAAGGCCTGGGAGCGAAGCAAAGGTGGGTCGACACAAGGAGGGCGCAGGAAAGTGAAAGAAAAACTGGACTGCAGCCAAAGCTGAAAGAGAAACAGATGATAAGAGAGATAAAAAAAAAAATATATGGCAGATTGATGCTTGATGCAACCCTGAAAACAGTAGCAAAAGTTCATGTAGGAAAACGTGGAAAGAGGCAAATCCTCTCATGCCTACCATTTTCCCTTTTTCCGTGATCTTTCTTAACCTTGGGCTGCGTTTAGCCTCGGGCCGGCCCGTTGTAGGAATTTACAGTCCAATGGGCCTGCCTGCTAATAAAACACATGTGGGCTTGTAGAGGAATGAGGAGGGTCTGAGAACAGCCTCTTTCTGTATCTATGCATTTATGGTTTGTGCATAAATGCACACAGTGCTTCGAAAAAGCAGTTGCCCCATGAAAGACCGATTCTGTATTGGCTTTTTTTGTCACTATATCAGAAAACAGTAATAGTAAATACAAAAATCAGTTGACAAATGAGAAAAGAAAGGCTAATTCACACCAACGTAGATCCATCTCAAATATAAACATGATGCGCCACCCTTAGTAGGATCAACTGATTACAAAAACTGGCAGTGAGTCTTTTGCTGTGGCTCACTTCTGCCATATTGTCATGTTTAAGGTCATCCCATGTAGATTTAAGTGTGAACTTTAACTGTGTCTCTCAAAATCTTACATTTATTCATCGAGCTATAAATAAGTGGATTTGCCTTGAGTGGTTTATTTGTAATGACCAGATATTCTCTTTTGGATAACCTGGGAGAAAGTAGAATTTATGGTTCGATAAACTTTAACAAGTCACTCAAATCAAATCAAATTTTATTTGTGTAGCAGATTTGAGCAACAAGGCCTTTTAAAATGCTTGACATAAAAAACCCCCAACAAAAACACAAAAATGCAAATTCAGGTTGTGAACAACCACAGCTGTTCCGACAATCACACTCCAACCTCCATGCTTGATGCTCCTTTAATGAAATGCTGTTAGTCCCTTACCAGATTTAGTAAAATGCACACCCTCCAATTTCCCTTTTTTCTCATCAATCCAAAAAAAAAAAAAAAAGTTTCCAAAGACGTTGCGGATCATGAAGTTACACAGGATTTTGTATTCACCTTGGTCTACACTGGTTTTGACCTCAAACGTCTCAGATGAAGGCCATTTTTAGGCCCTGTCTACACGTCAACAATTTCTGGTGAAAATGGAAGAGTTTTGTTACGTTTGTAATGTACATTTACATGAAACCACCGAATGTTTTCTCTGACAGCGGGATAGATTGAAAATGGGTGGAAGACGATTCTGAAACGTGCCGGATTCCGTTGTCTTGTAAACAGAGTAAATGGATCTTTTCTGTCAGGGAATCCCTTGCTCATTGGTAGTATGACGCAAAACATTTCTGCTTCCTACAATCCACAGAAGAATAAGAAACTACCGACAATGCAGGTGTTACTACAATTCGTGTTTCCCCATCAGATACGGTTCCTCCAGCGTCTCTTCAGCAAAGTTCATGTAGATGTAATAACAGAAACGTTGGAACATTGTTGTGTAAACAGGACCTTAGAGACAGAAGAACCAATAATGGCTTTAGATGACATTAATGGTTCTTCTGTGACCGCCTGAATGAGTCATCAATGCACTCTTGGAGTAACATCGGTAGGCTGGATACTCTAGAGAAGTTCACCACTGTTCCATGTTTCCTATGCTTGTAAGAAAGATCTCTCGTTCTGTGGTCCCAAAGTTGTAGAGGTGCCAATGACTATATTATCTGTACTTAGGTTTCTTTAGATCAGGCCACAAGGTGTTGCTACTTGGCATGTTGACTCTACAGGCTGGGTGAAGAGCATTCAACTAAACCAAAAAAAAAAAAAAAAGGTTAAACACTTTTAATTTTCAATAATTTCTGTCCATATTAGATTTAGAGAGCAGAAAAATATTCTAAAAAACCCCATTTGGAAACCAAATCCTAGGGTATTTGGTAATAAATGTTCTATGAACATCACTGATTTTCTAAAAGGTGAACAATGACCAAAGCTAAGTGATCTCAAAACCAAGTAGAACTAGTGCGGTATGTCTCTTGCTGTTAGAAAAAAACTCAACTGACAAGAAGAACCTATTAAGCTCATAAAACTTGAGCTGTTTACATTCCTAATCGTAAATTGTGAAAGGTCTCCATCCTGCTTGCTCTTTAGTTTGGCCTCTCTTTTGAGTGTTTCTCTCGTGCTCTCAGTGATTCATCCCCCAGCTGTCTGCAAAAAATGTCCCTGCTGTGCAAAAGCGCTGGAGGATTATCCCCTGCATGGAAAAACTTGCAATTAAAAGGTTTTATACAGTTGTTTCAGGAGAAGCATGTGTCTAACAAACTCTCTCCTGTCAAAAAAAAAAAAGAATGCCCATTTCTTGAGTGAGGTACGGCTTCCAGCAGAGACCCTGCGTCCAAGCGGGGCCTTTCTGAAGTTTTTAAGACTCCGGGGGGTCGAGAAGAAGGAGACAGAGATAGAGGGCCGTTGTCACCGAAACCTCTCAAACTTCTCTACTAAGAGTCTGCAGAGATGCATATCAGGAGAACAGAAATGTATTCAAGCTGTTCAGGACTTCTATCCAACAAGACATTACTGCTCTTTAAGTCCAGGATGGAGGAGTAACTCCAGCCTGCAACGCCATTACTTTACAATATAGTCATCATGGATAAGTACATTTTATCAATCTTTATCTTGCTGCACAGTTACGACGCACCGGTGGCCATCTGCCATTGATGGTTGTCTGCATTCCTCGTTATGAAAAAGCTTGCAGCCACCCACCCCCGTCTCTCTTTTGTAAAATCCAGAAGAGCTTTCATTAATTAATTGATGAATGCAAGAATGCATCAATATCTCATCCAACAGGATATAGAATTAAATACATTTTGAGCCCAAACATCGACACAGCTCAATTAAGATTGAGTAATTGTTGATATATACTGATATAGAGTCCGAATCTGATCCAATAATACAGATATTAAAGTTGACGCATTTAGGCATCTAGAACTTAAGACAATTTGCTGAATTTAAAACCCGGCATCGGGAGACTTAAACGACTTGGAATGGTCGTTTAACTAATTCTCTGGTCCTTATTGGGACCAGAGAATGTTTTCTCTGACAGCGGCACAGATTGAAAACCGGTGGAAGACGATTCTGAAACGTGCCGGTGTCCGTTGTCTTCTGGTCCTTATTGGGACCAGAGAATTAGTTTGAGATGATAGAACGACAACAGTTGCTAAAATGCCAATTGTCATAAGTAAATTATGTAGACAAACTGTCTGAGTCACAACAAATCACAATTCACAAAGGATCATTAAAACTCAACCATCCTTCCAGTCGTGTATCAGAAGTTCCTGCAATGTAAGAATGTTCTGTCCTTCCACAGTCCCAATTGAAATAGTGACAATTAGGCGCACAACATTTTCAAAGAGGGTAAATTGACCCAGACCCCTTGACTCATTTTAGCTGATGGTTTACACTACGGCCTGTCAACAGACATGTCACTCCAAATCTTTATGATCTGTCCAAAGTATTACAGTCGCCATCGAGCTGAATGTGTTTTGACGTTGAGACGGGATCCATCTAACATCAATATGGGATGTTATAGACAGAAAACATTGTTGGGACAGAGTTTTGCCAATGTCTCAAACTATTCTGCATCAAATGGACATAAATAAGGGGGTTGGGGTTGGGAGGAAACTGGGTTCATTTTAAGGTCAGAGCGTAATCTGTACATTATGAGGTCGAGAGCAGACAATAAGGGGTGACAGGGGGGCCCCCTGATGACATATTTTGCAATGATAGTGGGGGAACATCGAACAGCATCATACAAAACATCGGACTGTAAATTGCATACCATAAAAAGGGTATCTTTTTCATTTGTGAAAGGAGGGGCTTCTGACTGTTATATTGTAGCTTATATAGGTCAGTTCAGCTTTGGAATAAATGGGAGACCATTACTAAACCCGCAAATGTTTCAATGAGGTCACTGCCTCATTAAAACACAGACATAAAAACCTTTTTATTCAATTAACCAGACTTGGTGAGGTAATCATGGATAACAATGCCAGACAGATTTCGTATTCTAGTCTTCAATAGGTAAAGGAGATTTGAAGGAGCAAGCAGTTGGAGACTATTAAAGGGTTTATTGGACATTTTCTTTTGGCCTCGTCTGGCAGAAAAACCTCAGAGGATTTCAGGAAATAATCTTACATGTCATAGAGCTCTAGGGTTTAGTGCATTTAGTCAGACCTCAGTCAAAAAAAAAACAAAAAACAGACAAACTGTCGTCTTACATCAATGTGATGAATTTAAATACACTCCAGGATAAAAGCACAGTTCTGAGTGGATTCCAGCCAGAGCCACAGAGTAAATATAGCTATAGGCATATCGATATCAATGCTCCGTTAATAGAGCCTGTGCAGACCTGGCAGTCATTACAGCCGTGTGTTGCATTAAATTGGTCTAAGATGTTATGACTTGTAAGGCAGCTATAGTTGCACTGTGAGAGTAAAACATCTTGAAGGCAAGTGGAGAGCAAATATAAAAGCACGTTTAAAAAAGAAAAAAAAAAAGTAAGCTCACTTGTCAACGGGCCGTCTTCCCTTGCGCAGTTGCATCACCATAAGCTTTGCAAAATGCTCTATTTCTTCATAGGCAAGGTGTGGTGTGTGCAATAGAGGATTTGAAATATGCTTTTGCTTCGTTGGCAAGTGAAGACAGAAGGGAGCAAAAGATTGAAAGACAGGTCAGGGTGTAATCATTTAATAGGAGGCCTGTTGGAGTATCACATAGTGCGGTTGATTTACTGATACATTTAAATATAAACCTTAACTTAATTAAACGGGCTTATCCAATACAGTTGCCAGTGTAGCAGTTTTAGCATGGGACACTCTGGAATTACAGTATTTCCACAGGTTTCCCTTTTTTTTCACTTCCGTGAACCGACAAATGTCCAAACGGAGAAGCAAACGTCCAACGAAACTGCTAACGTCTTACGACACACAAAACAAAAAGAAAAGAACAAATACTCCAAAATAGGACCGTAGGTGGACTTGCTAATGAGTTAGCCGAGACGATTTCAGGTCATAAATATTTTATGATGCCTAATCTAATTAGAAGCTACATGTGGTTCATGTCATTTTTTGTCATATTTAGCACAAACGCTTCAGCCATTCTCTAACAATTGGAGACCAAAACAGGAGATGATGATGAGTTTCGTCGTTTGTGAGCTGAAGCTATACTGTTCTGTCATGAATCATTTGGATAAAGGCCTTTCCTGGCAGAGGAATCCCTACGTTGTCATAATACAACAAGTTGATTCAAATTAAATAGGTCATTTAAAAAAAATATTGTCTGGGTTTAAATTCTAGAAGAATAAAATCCCATTAGTCAGCTACTACATCAGTTTATGCTTTTCTTGAATAAAAAAAAAAAAAAGAATAAGTTATGAATAGCAATTAAAGACAAAAGCAATATCCAATTGCTATGTTTCCATTGCGAGTAACAACTGTCATACTTTAAAGCATTTTAAAATAAAATGAATCCTTCCTTTGTTAATGTGCCATGAATTAGTTGGAGACTAAAACTTTGAGAAATGAGCTTTTTGGGCATTTATGGGGGGACAAATAAAAGTCCCTCATGAATCAATCATAAGATTTCTGTTTCAGGAAAATATGGAAACAGTCATTGCTGATTAGCATTTAAATACAGTGCATGTGCATCTAAGGGTAAGTATGTTTCTTAAAGGTGATACTCTTGTCAAAATAGCTCCAGGGTCCGTTGAGTACCAAAGGGATTCCAACTGGACTGGTTGTGAGGCAGACAGCCAGCGATTTATGCATCTCCTGTACAATTCAAAGTTTAGAAAAGGCAAATAAACAACAAAGTCTTGAAAATATAACTCGATTATCAGGGTTTTCCCTCCCCAATTGCACAATGGACTTTTAAAAAAGAAAAAAACATTTTTTTAAACCAATGGGAAAAAACCAATTGGGTTTTTGGGTGTCTGCAATATTCCTATAAAAAACCCCCGACTGACTATAAAATCTGTCATAAAACTTTGTTCGAACTCCCCTTTATTTAAAAACGGTCCAAGCCAGAAATAATTTAATTAGAAAAAAATCTCATAAATTTATTTGGGCTAAACTTACTTTTCTGTGGCCTCATTTGCAAACTGTTGTTGTGTTCACATACGCTGCAACGTGACATTTAACAACAGTTTACATTGAGCTTAAACTGTCAGTTTGCGAATTGGATTGTCAGAAGATCAGAACGGACAAGAAGTCTGAGTGATTTCTCTCTTGTAATGTGATTTAATCCTGGTGTAGAAGAACTCTTTTTAATGGTTGTTACAAAAAGATTAAAACCAGATTTCTGTAGGCTGGCTAAACTGGTATTGTGGTTTTGTGGTGGTGCTTAAATCACATTTTGGCATGAAACATTCACGTCAAATGAGATTTTGTGTTTAATCCCTTAGGATGATTTTACCAGGGTTTTCATGCAAGAATCACGTCAATAAATCTCTGATAATCAGCCTGTCAGCGTACGCATGAAAGTGAATGGTGTTGAGGAAGATTAGGAAAGGGGAAACAAGACGTCTAATTGGCAACAAGCAGCAGGTTGGCTGAGCTGCGAAGTGAGGAGATAAAGGAAAATAACCAGGAATATTTAGTCAATAAAGAGAGTTCAAGAAAGAAGACATAAATTAGCTGCAAACTTCAGAGTGTTGAGTGAATATCATGGTCATCGGTTTTTGGACTGAATAGACAAGGGTGTAATCATGTAATCATGATTACCTGATTAACATTTCCAATCTTATACACATGGTGGGTTTTCTAGATTTACTCTGTGAATTGTGTTTGCACCTTTAATAGGTGTTGAAGGAGGGATTGTTAAAATACAAAAATCATAATTCACCAGGAGCCTGAACAAAATGTTTGAACATTTTAACGTGTGAATATTTCTTTTGCTTCAGAAGGAATGAGCTGCTTTTCTCAGAGGATACAGAAAAACCAACAGTGGTGATCAGCGCTTGACCAGGAAAAAATAAATGACAAAAAACAAAAAAATGCAGATTTTTGAGATGGAGTAGAAACGAGGCTGCGGCATGTTGAGTTGTTTCTTGCTCGTCTTAAGTCACATATTTGCTCTCCAAAATCTTCCGAGCTGTCCGACGAACCGAAAACAGTCGGCATGCGACACGCGCATAATCCCGAATGCACAGACTGCAAAAAAAAAAGACAAAGAGCTGACTAATCCCGAGAGCAGCAGAATGTGGAGCATCAGATGTTGCTGTATAACAGCTCTTTGTGTTACTGAGCCCACTGTATGTGTTGCAACCATTTTCTCACCGCTCGCCTTGGCTCTGCTATCCGTGCTTTTAAAAAAAAGAAAGGCTTTCCCCTCGTCTAATTGGTGTTGGCTTACACAGTCCCTGAGGTGATGGAGAGACGTCTGCTGCTCTGCAGACTAACTTAGCAATTAACCTGCCAATAAAAATTTTTCACTATAAAAAAAAAACATGGCATGCCTTAATTTAATGGATGAGCAGCTAGCTCTAGGCCAAAAAACTTCTGTTTCATATTTAGATTGAGCAGAAAGAGCTGTAGGAGGGAACGCCACCGATACAATTATCATGAATGTTGCTGCGAAGAACTCGATAAAGACAAACACATGGTAACTTATGTACGTGCATCCACACAGTGACGGTTACTCATGCAAAAGAGGTTAATCGAGCAGCACGACTCCCGCCTCCCCACTTGCTGTAGCTGCTTTAAGAACCAGTGCTGGCCTGTCAACATGGGCTCCCAACCAAAACTGAAAGAAAAGAAAATTTTGCAAAAGGGATAAATTTGGTCCCACATGACCAGAGCTTTTATTTCCTCCTCCCCACAACAATGGCTTTCTACTTACCAGATTTGCCAGAAGTCACTAGCAAACCCTCAGGACTCTCAGAGAAAAACTGAATTTAAACAAAGATTTAATTACAGCTGGTGCTTGCTTGCACTGGATTTTACACAGGCCAGGCCAATCCAAAATGCATGACGCAGATAGAAGAACGTTGAAAACTTTGCGTCGCTTTCTTTGCGCTTTGCGTTGTGGGTAGGCACGGCAAACTCCCAATACGTAATGCAGTCTGTGGCCGCGATGTAGAGAAACGTGAAAACGTTCGGAAGGTACGAATAGTTTCGCGGGGCACCGCATGAATTCTGCATGAGTCGTTTGCCTCAGGAGGCACATGTGTTAAACATTTGCCTTAATCATCCCGGTATAAACATTTTTTTTTTTTTGGGGGTGTGGGGGCTTTATGGGTTTCCAGGGGGTTAAAAACATGAGGCACAACACCTCAGCATGCAGGGAAACTCAAAGCATCTCCATTCCCTCGTGCCTAGTTACATAAATAATTGGAAAGGCTTTTTCATCGGGCTAATGTAATGAGTTAAAAGTAATTACCAAGTTTCCCTTTCAGTTTCTTTTTATAGGAACTTTCATCCATTCTCTGTTTGGCATTTCTCCATGCTTAGACTAGGCCCTCTTTGCCTCCAGTCTAAAAATGGCTTGACTGAACAGAGCATGAAGGCAAAGCTGGAGGACTCTGTCCGTACCTTATGTTGTTTAAAAACTGTCATTTTTATCCCTCCTTCCAGTAATTAACCCCCCATGGGGCCATGTGCTTGGCCCGGCAGTCGCTTTTTGTGCGACTCAAACGGGTGTGGATAACATGCGCAGGCTTTATAATAGAGTCTGTTGGGTATTTAGGGATCATCCGTGGCAAACAAAGGAGAAAAAGGGTGTGAGCGACACATTTTGCAACACCCGGGATGCCACAGCAGACTTGCAGATGGGCACTGGAAGAAGGAGAAAATAAAAGATGAGAGCGAAACAGGAATATTTCTAATTACTCAGAAGTTCGACTGAAATTCGTTCAGGCGCGGGTGACGCTTTCCGTCTAAATCAGCATATGTTTTCATGTTTTCTTCCCCCTGCCTGACTGAGTCAACAGAAATCGGGCCAGCAAGTCACTGAATAGTGTCTTTATTCCTCTCGGCCTGCAACACCAAGAAGCTTCTTACAATTTTCTCCAAGGTGGTCTTCAAGCGTTCGCTGGGGAGAAGAAGGGAGTTACACACCGAAGTCTCGTCTTTTTATTCGAAACGACAAGATTAGCAATGCATGACGGAGGATGTTTCCTTTAAGTTGCCTTGAAAAGTGGATTTGAAGGGAGAGCTGTAACATATTTTTTTGGGGGTTTTTTTAAGAAAAAAGGCTGTCATCTGATTAGCGGGCGGTTTCCATGAGCACAGACGTGGCTTTTTCAAGGCCGCAGACCTCAAACCGTGGCGACTCTTGCCACCAATCTGCTTAACTGGTTGCGGTGTCAGAGCAACCGGGGCACACAAAAGTGAGACATAATCCAACATGATGTATGGCTTCACGTTGGGGTGGGAGCAGCCTGGACGGAAATGCACATCCATCAAACCAGCAGCCGATCCAGTTAGCCGCTGACTAAACACTTTAAATTGAGCTTGATTTGATCAACTGCCGCATAAAAAAGGGGACGCTTGCAAACAGAATTTGCGAGATAGGCCGGCTAAGTAGCAACACTTTGGCGTGCAGAGCGTCTGGGGAGTTGAAGGTCGTTCGAAATGAATGGATCGTTAATAACTTTGTACTTATTGAAGATGACGGTTGAGGGGAAAGTATAACATTGTGTTCCTGCACCATTGCTGGCAGTCTTGAGTAAAGATGTTCACGAAAAGCTTTACAGGAATAATTCAGAGCTTTTTAAGCTCGAGTTGTAAGAAAAGTGGTTGAATAATAACAGCTAGTCGGAGAGGTGCCTGATGATTCGCTCATTTTAGCAATTTCAACACAACTGCAAATTAAAATGTTCCTAATTATAGTTATATTAAGGGATTGTAATCATCCACACTGTCAAAAGAGACAGTTTTCAAGTTGAACAAAATTCCCCTTTCTCTGCCAGCATCCAGTTTGTGAGCTGATTGCAAGTTCCTCAGGATAATGTCAGAACAGCTAGTTTTGTTTCGGACACCGCTGTCAATACACCATAGTGAAAAGGTCTCTCTCATAAATGTAGATGTTCAACAGTAAATAATTTATTATATTTTTTAAATACTGTGAACTGCTTCTGTCAGTAGTGTTTTTCCAACAGTTCCAGTTTTAAGCTTTTAACGTGTTGCTCAAAAATCACATTTCTTCAAGCTATTTTCTGACTCAGGACAAAATTCGTCTACTTCACTTAAATGCTATGTTCTCCTATTTTTCCTGGTAAATATGCTGAAATTAAAGGCTGGACTTAATTTTCTTTTTTTTTTAAATCCCAACAAAGTTTAAGCAATTTCAGAGTTTTTAAAACATAAACTAAGAAGTTTCCCCCCCTTGTTTTGATGCTAAACAATCTGGAATGACCTGAAAGTCTCCACTAAAATGATGATGAAGGCTTCGCGTTTTCCTATCCGTGACTATTTGCAGAAATTTCTCCCCGTCTTCCAGCCATCATCAAAGCAGCAGAGCCTTTAGTCCAAACATTCACCCAGTGAGTTTTAACTGCCAGTTCCACACTTTTAAGCAGCTCAGGAGCACCAATGCCAAATGGTGCAAATCAAATCAAAGAACGCATCTCTGTTTAACTCTGTAAATATTGGCAACTTCATATCGCACATTAAAACCCATGGACATCACCCATAAGCTTCATGTGGGGGTATGTCTGTCTTTTTGGAAAGACGACAAAAGTTCTGATGAGCTAATTATTTTGTTGTTGTTTTTTTTTGCAGGACAGCTCTTACGAAATGAAAGCAATTCATGCAACCAGGGGAAAACGAGGGCTTCTTTTTTGAGTATGGGCCACGCAAAGTTTGGGGCTGTCAGATTCAATGCACTGGTTAATATGTTGACCCAAGCCGGTCGGTCCCGGGTGTCGCCATCGGCTCCCTTAAGGGTAAAGGACCTTTAACCCCTGCTGGCAGTCTGGGGGTCATCGCTCTTTGACCTCGGCAGTTACAAAGGTGCATTCCCTCTGAGAAAGCTGAAGGCGGTGAGCATTCGCACTTAGCATCCGCGCGCACAAGTACGTCAAGACGCAGAAACAGAATCGAAAATGCCCGCTGATCTTCTGCTGCCAAGTCAGCAAAAAAAAAAACCCTCTTCGTTATCATAATCAGGTTTGACTTTGAAGGGGATTTTTTTTTTTTGGTGAACATTATTAAATTTCCCCAGAGTCACAAAGTCTGCCCTGGCTTTATTAATTAGTGCAACATGCACTGAGTGATTTACAGCCAGAGACTTTGGTCTCGGAGTTGAGAGCGGTGCAAATGGGTATCATTAGTCTGCAAGACGCTCTAAGAGGCAGCCCGACTCGCATAAAGAAAGCTTTCATCAGGTATCTGGGAGGATTGGTTGAGTCAGGCTCATACGCTTGAATACATGCGTGTTCCTCTTAGTGAAAGGACTGTATGTTGCTCTGCTTTTTCTGCAATTTAAATGTTTTACTTTGTGCGTTTATTTGTTTAGTCGTCGGTTTCCTGCCTTGCTTCAACTTAGATCTGGGATCAGCTGGAGAACGTTTCAGTGAGATTACAAAAAACATTTAAAATAATGACCGAACATCAACTCGAGGGCTCAAAAATCTGTAAAACAAATAAGACCTGGTCCTTCTTATCCTACACTATGCGGCATTGTAATGTGTTGTTTTTTCTTCTTTTTTTTTAAAATGTGAAATTTCAAAAGTGAATTTTCAATCTTCCAAAGCTGCTTGTTTTTGAAAATATCCAGCAGAAACAAACTAAATATCAAAATGTACAGGGGGGGAAACCACTAAAGCAAGTGTAAATATAAGAAGGAAAAAAGAAAAAGGCCTGATTGATGTCTTTCCTATTTAATCATAACTTCAATAGAGTAAGATAAAAGATCTCAAAAACAACAAACTGTACGCTGATCTAAAGTATCTAAAAACAGACTGAGAAACAAAGTCACTAAGATCTAGAAAGATTATCAAAATCATTTTAAAGATAAGATCGATTTGTGTCATGTTACTGACATTTAAAATGGATCTAATTATATTTCAGAAATTAGTAGAATCCTTAACGTTGCTTTTCATGATCTCCGCTGGCTTTCATATTTCTCCAAATTGTATATCCAACCAAGTTCTCGTGAATAAAAATGGGTGCTTTTTTTTTTTTTTTTTTTTCACACCCGTCTCTAAATTTCACACTTTTTTAAAATCACAGTTACACAGCGAGTTGAGACTCACACAGCAAAACTTCCTGAGCTCTCTGCATGTGGACTGTGTGGACACAAAGCAGCCAATTAACAGCAGACAGCACCGGTTCATCATTAACACTGTGATTCGACAGAGAGAGAGAGATCTCTGACCTTATGTAATCCGTGTACATCCTGCAGGCTTGTCATCTGTTGGTGAATTAATCATTAAGTCGTGCTTCTGCACTGGCCGCAGATTTTATTTTATTTTTTCCCCCAAGCTGTGTTTCAAGCTGTCCTTTTATGTAATAAAATCAGATTTTGTCGCTAAATTGAGAAATGAATAATTTACGACGGAGGGGGGAAAAAACAGAAAAAGAGCTAGACAGGTAATCGGTTAGCGCTGCTCCGTCCTTGAGGCTTATACAATTAAGATGCTATCATTTGCCCACATTAAAACAGTTAGCCATTATCTCATGAAAAACAGAGCAAAATTAGGCAAAAGAAGGACAGCTTATCCAAAGGGACATCTACTGATGGCTTTTGGTCCTCGGGGACTCATTCATCGCAGGAGATTTGATGTCAATTCCCGCCCTTCCTGTGTCTGCGCACAGATGCTCCCATCGAAAGGCCCAAAACCTTCTTTACAAAAAAAATAAAAAATTAATTTCTCTCCTTTATGAGCGAGTGTAACGCCGAGGAAGCAGCCCGGTGCGGCGGCGATGAATCAGAGTTGGCAGGAACACGACGAGGAGCAACAAACTCACACGGACACGCCGAGGTCCCGCCACACATGGCGGAACACCAGGTGAAAAAAAAGCTCCTCCGGTCAGCATGAGAATCACCATGTTCACCGTTTGTGGTTCCAGGCCCTCCACTTCCCAGCTTTGTTTATTTACCTCTTCCGTAACTTGTTCTCACACACACACGCACACCCACGCCCACACACACACACACACACACACACACACACCGACGTTCCTTTAAACACTATGGGTTTTGCACAATATTCCAAAAAAATAAATAAATAAATAAAAAAGCAAGTCTCAACTACACAAATAACCTCAGCAAAAGGCTGCATTTGGAGACCTGCTCTCACAAAGTTGGGTTTGTCTGAAAACCCGTATTAAAGGTCATAAAGAGTGGGATGTTTTATATGAATTGAGTCAATACTATAGCAACAATTAGAAGTGTGAGCACTTCAACAAACTTTAAAGTGGAGTAGCGCAGGAATCTTTGGAATATACGTTTTACAAAAATACATCGATTAGAAGGTCTGCTCTGATGATTCTGCTAGAATAAAAGTTATACATATGGACCGACACCTGGCCAGCTGATTATTGTACAAGACACTCTCACAAACGGGTGTACTGTGTGTCACTTAGGCGGCAATTAAAAGGCTCGGTAAACAACGCACGGGCTCCCAGGGGTGGGATCTGTGCAGTTTGTCTAGAGACGCATGCTGTGACTGGAGGTGAAATAAAAACCCCAATCCAAACAATTATCCGGCCCCTCTTTCATCTCTCCTCTCGCACACCTGAACCCACGTACGAGAGCGGTAGTCCACACCCAGAAGGAGTCCCGAGAGAACGTGCTGCGAGTTTACAGTTACGGCACGAGCTTGTTTGGATAAACCGGCGCTCACTTCGGTTCTCAACTATGTTATTTTACTAAAAGCTGTACTGCAGAATTTATCAAAAGGTAAATATGTTTCAGAGGCAGAAAGGTAAAAATCTTTACAGTATTAATCAGTAAATCCCACTTTGAACACAAAAAGAAAAACATAATAAACTTTTTTTTAAGGTGTAGCTTGGATGATCATGGACGACAGAAAAGAATGGAGTGAGAACTCTTTTTTTCCCCTCCTCAAAGATCTTTTATATTGAAAAACTGTGTGAGATTTGTGAAAATAAATCGATGCACATGACAGATTTTCCTAATTCAAAACAGTTTCTCTCCTCAGTTGACTTTATGCACCAGAATTATAAAACAACTGGAATCTGCGTGGGGAAAGGCTTGTTTGCATATTAACAGATTGTTTGCATATTATTATTTTTTGCTTTATGAACATTACTCTTGTCTTGGATGGCCATTATGTTTTGCAATGGACCCCCGATGTGCTGTGTTCTTTGGAAACATCTAACTCCATGCTTGGCTGGGTTGCTCGTTTTTATTTTTTTCTTCTTCTTTTTATGGCATATTTCTTTACTTCAGACCTAGAAATGGCGATAATCACCAGGAGCCTGCATACAACTGAGGAAAAAAAAGCAATAAAACTGATAAAAAAACTTCCTTAACTTACATTGATGTATGTGGATCTACTTCATCCATACTGTTACGACGGAGAGTTGGGGCCACGCTACGAAAATAGAAATAGTGGAATTGTCTTAGAGAACTAAACAAGCCATGTTTTAAGACGATAACCTTAAATAATCAGATTTTTCACAATTATTTGTATTTGAATGTAAAAATATAAAGACAGTAGTAGACAGTCTTATTTTTTTTCTTCTTCTCTAGACTCACTTCCCATGCCACGGCTTTCAGTACATCTATAAGACAAGGGAGGGACAAAACACTTGGGGCCATAGATTTTAAGTGGCAGAATGATAGATGGATCAGACACATGGGAGGCATGTCCAGAGGATACAAGCCAAAATTTCTGTCAGAGGCAAAAATCCAACAGAGAGCGCTTTCTCAAATCCTACCGTCTTCTTCCTGCTCCTCCCCTTGGAGAGTTTCATCCCTCCCATTGATGCTGTACTTTCCAGCCATACTTTCCCTATCCTTTAAATCCCCCCCCCCCCCCCGCTCTGCTCTCCCTCACTTTTTATGGCTCTCCTTTTTCCCAATGTCCTCCATCTGTCTCGCCTCCTTTCCCTCATCTTGCTGCTCTTCCCCTTCTCTCCTCCACTCATCACCGAGGCGATGACAGAACTTCCCGGGCACATGTTGCTAAAACATCCAGACTCTGTGGAAGAGCACCAACACACACAGACACCGATTCGCTAGTCACATGCCGAAGGGATTAAAACAACTGTCCTTCACCAACCTAAGTGATGGACCGTGCACGGGAAGCAAACTAAAGTCTGTGTGTCTAACATTTTACCAAGACAATCCAAAATACCCTCTATTCTTCTTTTCTAAGAATCTCCATTCAGTTGTTTACACACAACAAAGTAAATGAGTAGGAGCATGAGTTCGGTGTTTGTCACCGAAACTGAACTGAAAGAAGTACTCTGAGGAAGATAGCATGAAAACCAAACTACAACTAAAATGCGGCTCAGTTTGTAAAAATGCTACGACTTGCAACAAAAAAAAAAAGAGAATAGATTCTCATGCCACAGTTAGGCCCGATTACTAACTGCACAAGCAAGAAACCACTTGAGTAGAACCTGTCTGACAACGTGGGCTAAAAGATCTGAAAAAGTAGTATGTGTTGTGATCCAAGGAAACGTGAGAACAGATGAGATAAATGGCAAACTACAATGAAAGCCATTATCTACAAATGGGGAAAAACATGAAACGGCGGCAAACACTTCAACAGCAGTATCCATTACTACAAGAAAGAGATGAGGCAATGAAGAAATCAATTAAAGAGCTCAGAGGAAAGAAGCGCTGCTAAGTAAGACGAACAAGATCCGTTTTATTTTTGCCAAAAAAACCCAAAACATGCTGATGATGATTTTTGCAGAGATATTCCATGGACAACAATGTCTGGACATCGGATATGAAGTTAATGCATTTAAGAAAACTGTATGTTGACAAACTCAAGTCAAATTTAGATGCTGTGACTTAACCTTAAACAAAGAAGAGTCAAACAAATTTCCTCTACAATTTAGAAGTCTTGTTGCCATGAAGGTGGCATTCATTACTAGTGTCCCGCTAACAGCACTTCCAGTTAATCACAGGGCGGGGCTAGACGACTTTATTCAAAGGACTGTGTGTATTGTGAACCATGGTTGTGGAGGGTTGTTGATCTGGGCTTGTTTTAATGAAAATGTAAGCTACAGGACTTGCAACCAGACTATATCATGAATTCCTCGACATACCAATGATTGGAGTCACGTTTTGGGCCATTTGTTAGATGGCTGAAGTTCAACAGAACAATGCTGTCAAGCCTAGCAGAAAATTTGTACTGGTTGCAAAACAAATGGGAAATTATAGGGTGAAGTAAAGAATGATTACTTTGAGTTGTTGGTGTTAAAAGCTCTCGGATCAGAAGGTAACCGTTTGTTTCATGCGCCTTGTGCATTTTGACTTGAGGATTGAGATTCATTTTGTACATTTTAAGACCAGATGAGGAACCAGCTGAGTCTTTCTGATGTTTACCAGCTTGAAATAAAATTTTGCTCTGACTGCATGTCTGGTTTATTTAACAGTGAATGATCTCTCCTGATACATCGAGTGAACCTTATCGACCTGATTTGTCAACTGTTTGGAACAATAATATATATATTTATATATCTGGATTATGTTAAAATTATTTTCATAAACAGCTCTGTAAGTACAGCAGGCATGTTTCTTTGTTGCCCGATGTTTTCTGTGTTGTTTTTTTTTATTACTCAGGGAAAAATAATGACTGTACTATCTGGCCAGAAATCTACATTTGTTTACAGTAGGGAAACTTGCTGTCCCACTATTCAGAACGGCGAGCATTCACTCAGGCCTCACACATTTCTCTGGCTGTTGTTCGACGAGAAGGCATGAAACCTGGCATTGCATTTGCACTTGTCTCTACATCAAGGCAGATAAGTTGTGCGGGTCCAGATTACTGATTACATCCTCTGTAAATACAATCCTGTGCATCTATCAACTGAAACTAACTCTGGTGTGAATTGCTCTGAGTGTGAGTGGCCAAAGTGGATGAGGGCAACTGTCTGTGTGTGTTACATGTGTTTCTCATTGCTTTGTTCGCCTATCTGAGCCTGTTTCTCACCTCCAAATCTCCGGGGACTTATCCTAAGGGAAGTTTGAGAGAACTTTGAGGAATAGCTTGTTCTTGGATTACAAACACAAAGATAAAAACTGTAATATTTCTTGATAGATTTGCTTTTAAATTTATAGCAGAGCCCCTTTCTGCTCATCTAGTTGTACATTTTTTTATTTGATGTGATCAACCAACATCAAAATGTCTATGAAGTGGAATAAAAATTAGAACAAAAAAATGTATATCTCTTTCAATTAATCTAAAAGACAAAAATCAGTCCCTTTTACTCTGGTGCCCCTAAACAAGTGCAACCAACTACCTGCAGAAGTCACATAGGAAAGACTCGGTACATCATGACAAACTCTCTCCAGAACTACATTTAATTCTGAGAGGCAAAAGTGAGACCTTTATGTAATCTGGAGTGCGAACTCCAAAAGTCTCCTCAGCTCACTTCCTTGACAAGTCCTTAGATCTCAGGAATGATGATATTGTTGCCAAGCAAATATCAGATTGTTTTACGCAACAGTTTGAAAGTTTCTCTGCGAGACAAAAAAAAAGAAAAAAGAAATCGTTCCCCAAGACGCTTTAGTTTGGAGAACGTTCAAAGCGTTTTCAAATAGATTATTTGTCTTATATTTTATCTCTCTCCAAGGGGCTGCAGTCTTGGGACTCTAGGGAGGATTTGAGATACTTGGCTGCTGTTGTAACAGTGACAGGAAAATTCATTCCTGGACTGCAGAAGACATTTGTTCTCCTTGGCCTCCCAAGTCGAGAGTACAGTCCAAGGTCCCTCCCTCCCCTTCGTGATTCTTCGCTCTCCTCCTCTCCTTGCTTACTTTCACCCTCCTTCTGATCTCCAGCCTTGCCCTTGGCTGACATCGCTCGGATTTTCAGTGTGTGGTTGTGCGCACACGTGTGATTGTGTGTGAAACATTCCTGAGAATGGACTCAGGAGCTATGTGCTGTCACACACTTCCTCCCTGAGGTCCACAGCCTAAAAGAGGAGGAGGAGCTGAAGATACTGTAGCAACAAAAAAAACAAAAAAAAGGCCAAAACTAGGTGAAACTTGTGCTGAAGTACAACAGAAAAATAGCACATGATCAGATTCCACCTCCAGAGACTAAAAGTAAAGCAAGTGAGTGTTTGTGCGAAGTGATTCTGTCATGCACACTTGTTGAAATCCAATAGTTTGTTTGTTTTTTCTTTTAAGCTAAAACATAACAGCAGGTCTCCATTGTTGTCACTCCCTCCATTGTGTATATGCACAACACACATCTACTACACATTATGGATGCAAGTCTATGAATAAAATCAGCTCTCAGTTTTTCATTTCTTAAACACTATTGATTACATAACCCTGTAACAAATGGATTTTATGGAACATACGTGATTATGTTTTTGGTCATTTAAATTGGGTATTGAGATAAATCAGCTGGATTTCGGACAAAATAGGTTTTAATTATGCAATATGATTAAAAGCTTTCTGCAGTCTAAACCATCAGAACATGATCTTTTGCTTTAAAGGACACTCTGGCATGAAGTGTCAAACATTCAAAAACAGAACTTTTGATCACGGCGAGGTTTTCAGCACGCATCTTGATCTGGAGGATGAAATGTTTATCTGCCCAGATTTAAGTCAGAACTAACACAGTATGAAACAGGTTCAATCATAGGTGGTTGAATGAAACACACATAATAACCCTAGCTATTGTTAAATTAGTATAATTAGGTGAGTGATTCCATGTTGTAAAAAAAAAAAAAAAAAACCTTTGACCCACAACGTTCCCAATAACCGTATCGTCATATCCCTGACTTCAATGCCTCTCCAGGCTTTTTAGCGATATGGCTAAAAGATTGAAAGAGGAGAGGCAAAAGCAAATGAGGTGGATAAGCAGTGCAATCCAACTGATAGAGTCATCCAGGATATTTTACTGTAAGAAATTGTCTCTACCGCCCAAATAGTGAACTGTTAGCATGTCAGGATAGTAATGAGACTGTTATACATCAAGAGAGGCTTTAGTCAGAGGCTTATTCAGGTTTGTTGCAAAACTGACCGCTACTGGAGCACAATCCTGCCCACAGTCTCACCATCCATAAAAAGGATCCACAAAGAAAATTCTTGAATGAAATGAGTTACAGCAACGTTTAACTACAGCTGATAAATGACAATTGATTACCTGAGTAAATGCAATGAGAAGTTTTCAAATTATGATTTCAGCTAAGAGAAAAAGGCATTCCTAACCCACTTAGCCAGATGAGAAACAGTATTGCATCTGACAACATGTGACAGGTCATGTGAATGAAAAATATATAAAGTAACACAGATGAGTAGACATGAAAGCATCTTGTCACTGTTCATATAATTTAAAATAAAAAGGTTATTACATGTGCTCACCCAAATAAATGAATCATTTAACCAAAGAGTTGCTGTTTCATCTTATGTGCAGTGGTTGTATTTGAGCTGAACTTACTAAAGTTGAGCCAAACTCTCATGAGACCATGTATGGTCATGGACTGTTGAGTAAAACACTCATTGCTAAGGTATGCCAGCTATGGCAGCTCAACTGCTGGAGGTCCTGCACAGGTTGGAGGTAGCATTCCGAATGCGATTTGTGATTTTTGCCTAATTAGAGGTGTGTGTGCCTGTGTAAAGTCTAGATGTCTTGAAGTCTTGATGTGCCCTCAGTTATGACCAAGATATCTACCTAATGGGATTACAGTTTAACCAGGCCATTCACTTGTTGCTGCACACCTGTGAAAAAAAGGAAGCAAACTGTCAGGAAACGGACCCTGTAGGGGAGCAGACGATGTTGAGCTACTTAATTCAACTATTACCTCTCAGAGGAGGCAGAAATTCCAGAAATGGGCAGGGGTTATGCATTGGCAGCCTTTCCTTTCGTAAAAATACCTGAATGACATGACTTAGCTTCGCTGGTGTCCCTCTATGTTCCTCCTCTGTCTACTTCAGGTGCAAGTTTCTTTTGAACACTAAGTTTTAAGTAAAGGAGTTTCCTTGTGAGCAGAATGTGGTACAAGAGCATTAAGACCTTACATAAGGAAGTCTCTGTTAACTAAATGTTCAGTGTAGAGCAAAAAGTATTCATACCTCTTGAACATTTTTTGGCATTATCCCATAGTTTACCACATTAAAAAAACGAATAAGAAAAACTAAGATTGCGCCTCTCCCTCGACCCTAATCCAGTTTGTCACGACGGCAGAAATAACACTAGCAGATAGACACATGATGGGGATGAAACAAATCACTGAACAGAGAGATAAACAAAAGTGACAGTAACTAAGTGGGTATGTTGCTACTGTGAGATTTATAGTCAGAAATTAGGACATCTTAAAGGAGATCACCGTCTCCTTTAAGATATTGTTAAGAAACTGTCGGATGTTAGGGATGTTCTAGAAAAACAGCCCAGCTTGCTATTGTTTGACTGACAGTTTTCCTTCAGGCCAAATCTGGGACCACTTACTCCACTCTCGCAAAAGATTTTGGTGCAGGGTTGTACGGGGTCACAGTAAATAGAGTCCACAGAGTCATAACCAGGAGAACGAACCAATTTTTGTGTCGTAGAGGAATTAATCCAGGCTACTGAGATCAAATTTCGGTTCCAGTTTAGGCTGTGAGTTTTCATGCAGCCTTCATGAGCAAGATTGTAGGGAGAAATTAGTACCAAACATTACATTTCAATGGTTTTAAAACACAACAGGGTGCAGATAACAATGTGGATTCCTACTTGGTCATAAAAAAATCGAACAAGGCAAAACATAATAGAGTTGACAATGGACCCCTGGTATTCACAGGGGTTAGGGACCACAGCCAACCTGCAAATAGATTAAATCCATCAACAAGGTTAATGTTTGGAGGAGTTGAAGGGAGACTTTTGAACTTAACAACACAGCGGCTGCCAACATGATGGTGGGAGCATCGTGCTCAAGGTCCGTTTTGCTTCTTGACGAACTGATATTGTCTTTTACTTCACCTTAAACCAACAGCTGTAAAGTTGAAACCTGGACTTAATGGGGTTTTCCGACATCGCAATGATTCCAAGCACACATGGAAACTTCTTCAAGAATGTACACACTGGAAAAAGGAATGCTTCAAATAAATCGATAAACGTGCGTCTTTAAGCCTCTGCCCAGATTTGTACCGTAACACTAGCTGTGATACAATGTGTAGTTTCCAGCTGGTCATGACCCAGCTCAATGTGGCTCAGTTTTCCCCACAGGGTTAAATGTCAGTTAAATACCCAAATTCATTAGTCACATTAATGGCCCGGTGTCTAGTTTTGTAGTGGTTTTAATGTCCAGATATCACTTTTCAGAGCTCTTCTGAATCCCTCGGCTGCACTTTTTTGTTTTAATATTGCAACGTTTTCATGTATTATCGCAACTCCTTCACATTTGTCTGCCGCAAATTAATTACCAAACGTAAGATGTGATGCAAAAGTCCAACAGCTTTTCAATCTCCAAAAACATGAAAAATATGGCATAACCAAGCAGGCCACTGCATGACAGATGGCGTGGATGCCTTTTATCCGTTATGAAAGCCAGATATGCTGATAGAAAGATAACCTGCCTTACTTTGCAATTTGCCATTCACTGCACATGACACCTAAGCCAGCATCAGAAAGTGTGCAGACCCACATCAATCTGGATTGTTTTCAAAGCAGTGTTCCATAAAGATGACGGAGAGAAAGCGAGATCAGAGATCTACCAGCCCGGCGTGCCCGACTTTGTGGCTTTTATCAGCCAGCCTGCGGTTCCGAACTCCAGAAGGTTGCAGGGTCAGGATTTACTGACCCGGAGGCCGCTTTTGTGCTCTCTACACAGCACTGATCCTCGCTTCCTTTCCAGCTACATGCGTAGGCCTATAGGCTTACCTTTCATGCCCTACTCCCCTTTTCTGTGTCTGCTGTAAATAGGCTTACAATGTTACAGATGTCTGCGAGAGGGAACACAAAGAGCTAAGGGGAAGCACAGAGAGTGGCTCTATGCTACAGTGAGGCAAGGAGAACAGGTGGAAAGAGAGTCATCTGGATGCAGAAGATTTCTCAAGGAAAAGCTAAGGTGCTATAAGCAAGACCGCTTGAAGTTCTAATGCAACTCTCTCGGTAAGTTAAGTGCAAGAGTAAACAAGCAAAAGTATGCCTAAAGTATGAACTGTAAACAGCAAATCAAGCTGTCAGGACGCTGGAGCAGCCGCCAGCAGGGTGAACGAGGGCGTTCCGTGCGGTTCTTACTGTGTGGGCTCACTGGCTGGCAGGGACAATGAGCCATACTGTTTGACCTGCCCCGGTCTGTCTCACTGCCAGCTTTACGGACATTCAAAAAGACCCACACTCACTCTCCCGAATTCAAAGCCAGGAATGAAAACTCAATCCAAAAGCTGAGCCCTTCAGATCAGCATCTAAGGCTCCGACTTCATCTTTGGCAACACTGCCAGGGTGGACCCTTTGACCTGTGGAGATGGGCACAAGCCCCTTGTAAAAAAAAAATGAAAAGACATTCCTGTACATCTGCAACCGTCCATACTCTAGATGCTTAGGACCAAATCTTCAGGTGGGTACCTGAGCCTGGTCGACCAAATGCGTCACCATAGATTCTTATGTAGATTTCCTGAGGTATCAGTAAGTCACTGTGCTTTCTCAAAGGAAATCAGTGTTGGGTAGCAACAGCCAGTGCTGCTTTACATTCCCACTGAAGCACCTTCTTTGGATGAGATTATTTAAAGCCAATCAATTGCTCCACTTAAGTCCACAGAGTAAAATCACTTAACCCACTGCGAACCTATAAAGTTTAGTGAGTTGCTCTTACTAAACTACACGAGAAGCAGATTTTCTTTAAGAGAATCACTTTTCTAATGTACGTTTCCTTCTACAATTGTTGGCAACCTCGCTCACCTTGAGTCCTACTTTCAATGTGACCACGTTTTCGATAGGGAAAATATTCCCACAATTGTTCCACACAAGGACTAATTGTGGATTCTTTAACTGCCTGGTTATTGGGTGCCCTCCTACAAGAAAAGGGTCCCAAGTTATTGGGACCCTTTTCCCAATAACTTGGGAAAAGTTATTGGGAACGTTGCAGTTTCGGGAACGTTTTGGGAACGTTGCAGTATCGAACGTTGCAGTTTCCCTTCGTGAGCAGGGTAGACATCCATCCATCCCAAACTGTAAAGCTTATTTAAATGACATCCTGCTGAAGGTTCTAACGTAAAAAAAACAGCTCCCGATTAGATGGCACTTAATTAAAAAATAGAAATTGCATAGCTGAAAGTAATAAAGCTAGGAACAATTAAGTTAAACGCCAAGTTATTGGGACCCTTTTCTTGCTTATATTTTATGCATCTTATATTCAACTGGAACAGCAATTGATTTTCTCATTTGACACTTTATAAGGTGGTAGTAAAAATAGAGAGGAGTATTTGTATAAGAAAGTGTTGGCCTCTAGATTTTCCAGAGTTCTAGATCCTCTCTTATAGTCTGTTTTCCTCAGGTCAAAGGATTTATGGGTTTGGGTTGATATGGTCATGGAAGACGGTCGATTTTCTGTCCAGCTAATCATTCCTGCGTTGATTTGCACATATTGTATTAATGGACGGCCATCCTGAGAAAGACTAAATGATGAGCTATTTTCTTTGTTTTTACTTGTTTGTATTTCAGCATTGAGGATGTAATGCTCCCTAAAAAGGCTTCTAGAGTTGGAAGGCCAAGATGCCAATGGTCAGATGTGTGGTACGGCATTGTAAATGGGATTTGATAACTAGTACTGACAACATCTCATTTCCGAAGTAAATGTAGCGGTAGTGATGTTCAGATTTGTTAGGACAAATCCTTTAAGTTCACAGATTCAAAGCTTTTAGAGGTATTTGGTGCAGATTTGAGCCTTTCTAATCACATTTACAATCCCACTCTTGGAGAAATATGCAAATCATCTGCGATGCCATGCTGCCGTTTCATCCTCACTCGCCTACACATTCCTACCGGAACGAAACCATGTAAATTAACTTTGAAAAACCACAGCTGAGCACCGAAATGCTACAGTAAATGATACAGGAAACACAGTTTGACATTTTCTTTCCAAGAAAAGAGCAGGAGGTCCTGTGACTCAAGTTCACTTGGATGTCAATTAACGGCTCATTAAACCTGCAAGCAAAGGAGTGTGTGTGCGTTGTTTTACAAAATGCGCTGGGTGTACTGGCTTTTCTTTTACAGTTGGCTGTACAGATAATAACCAGCAGTGTTTATCTGAATAAACCATGCGCACCACTGATCTTAACTTATTAGGACTGAATTTGAGGAGTTTTTTTGTGTCATGTTGTAGGATTGTGTCAGTGAAAACAGATAGGAAAGAACAGCTTTTCATTCCTTTATTCAAACTAATTTTTCAGTCTGGACCTTCCTGATTTTGTTTATCCAATCTAAAACTAAATTAGCATATTCACTGAATAACTGAAGCCAAGAGCATTTTCTGATTTAATTACGGCAATTTTACTATTATTTCTTACTTATCTTGTACTTATAGGAGTCTAAGCTTCCCTAAAAGTGCATGCCAGGCATAAATGTTTTTCTACACCTCTGAAACATATGGGCTCATGAATTGGAACCATACAAAATGTTTAGGTGCCATGCGTGCGTATGAGTGGGAGGGAAATAGAGGCGTGGGGATCTGCGCGTTTCAGCCAATGGGCGCACAGCACCACAAATGTGTTCTCTGGACGCCTTAACTCCGTGCCAGAGCTGCGCATCACTCTGCCCCCGTGGTGCGCCCCCTCACTCAACCTCTCTCCGGCTCTGCGCATCGTCATGCACCGAGATACTTCGTTCCTGAGCTTCTCCATGACTTGAGTTGTGATTTTTTATCATCTTTTCTTCTTTTGTTTTTGCCCCCTTTTTTTCCCTATTTGCCTGGATGCGTCAATAGTTGTGATTTCTACACTGTGATTTACGGATTACTGCGCCTGAGTTGTTTACGTCTTTGGAGGTGAGTGTTTGCTGTATGAGGTCTTGTAAAATTTAGCGGTCATTTTTTATGCGATTTTTTTTTTAACTCTTTTTGCTATTGGTTAACTTTAGTTTGAAAATGGATGTTGAGAAATATTACAGGGGAAGGCTGCAGTTTATATTATCTACCAAGAATACTTTCAACGTGAGTGTGAGCGTAAAGGTGCACTAAACGTAGGGTTCCGCGTGAGTTTCCAGATGTGTGGACTCAGCTGTTGCTTGTCACTCAGGTGAGCTCGTTTCACCCCCCTCCCCTCCCTCCACACGCACCCCTCTTTTTTAAATTCTTGCCGGTGTGTTTTGAACTATTCAGAGACCCCATCGGTGTTGACAGACCGCATTCCAAAATCCACAGAAACTCTACGTGCCATATCTCTGCAACCGCACCGTCCACAAAGTGCAAAACCCCTCTTCCTCCTCTCCACACTATGATTTCAAACATTTTACGATCCGATTACCCGAAAATCTATTGCTTATTATTATTATTTAATTGTATTAATTTATTAGTATCTATTTAGTCCTTGTTGTGTGTGATGTCAAAAGAAAAAAAAGAGTTTAGATTAACTTTTCTCTTTCAAAAAAAAAAAAAAAAAAGTCAAGTGGTGGCACCTAGTGGTGGCAAATATGCTGTACCGATGTTTGGTGCTTTCTATGTTGTAGAAATATTCCCAACATTTATTTTTTTTTTGCTCTGTAAATAGAAAATATTTAAAGTCCAGCGACACTTTCCATGTAGCACGTAATCTGCCTTGTAGTTAGCAGATCTGGAGGTGTTTCCCCCACCCCCCGCTGTGGGAGGCAGGCTTTGCTGGGGGTATACACTCTCTGCAATGCTAAGCCTTTGTTAATGAGTATGTATCCCTGTCCCTTCTCTGTGTGTGGTACCGGCTCTAAGTGCACGTGGATCCAGGTGTCCATTACGTTTAATGCTCGAGTGCGTGCACTCATGTGTCCTTTTTCTCCTGTGTATCTGCACTTCTGTCGCTACTTGTGTGTTTATGCATGTGCGATAGAAATAGGTGCTTGGACTCACGAGTTAAGCTGCTGTTAATTGGTTAGCCATTTGGACCACAGGGGAGACTGGAGTCAGGATGAAGTCATAGGGATGTTTGGCATGATCACTGCCTACTAAGGGATATATAAACTGATTGTTGCTAATATAGATTCCCAAAAGACTCCATCACTCCCATCCATAATTAATTTTTTTTTGGTAATTGAAACATTTTTGTTGTCCAAAAATGCAGAGGTAGGTTTGATTAATGTCCCCGAGGAAGGGAAGACAGGAACTTAAAAACTGGATGCAAAGGTAATGGAATAATAATTTTCAATGTAAATGTTTTATGCACAACCAAATACTGTTAAAAATGATTTAGTGCGAAATATCTTGATCCTGTTGTGTCTAGTTTGTGACTAAGCAGGGGTTGGTCAATTTCAACCCCCATTTCAAAAAACGTGCAGCGAAATAGGGTGTCTAAGTCCCACTTTTGAAGTATTTTGTTGAAATAGTTCAAAAGGAAGTAGTCCTCTATCTGCTGCTATTTGTGCAACAAATTGTACTCTAGATAAACTATAGCAAATAAACATTACTGAGAGTTTATCCCAATGTTGTCACCACACACCAAGCCTCAAAATCAAGAATTCCACACTAAACTTTTCAACACATTACAGTTTATTTATCACACCAATGCAGTCTATTTTTTCCAAATCACTTCTTGCTAGCTGTAGCAAGAAGTGGTGCTGGAAACCAGTGTGTGGTTTTCAGCACCACATACTGGTGCAACCGATCCTGGTGAACCAGAAAGTTGCTCTTTGCCTGTCTGATGCCTGAACAATCTAAGTTTTATATACAATTTCGACATCCGAGAGGCTGCAATTCTGTTTCAAAGGTTCATCGAAGAGGTTTGAGAAGATTCAGTCATTTTGCCACTCATAAAATTACTTTATAAAAGTAGATAAGTTTTAACAGATTGATTATTAGTGCTTCGCAGTCTTGCCAAGAAAGTTAAGAATGATTGCCAAAAATCAGCACAATTTTTTTCTTAACGTGGGAAGTTTACCCCAAGACCTTCTACTGGTTTAACAAATAGTAAGATGGATGAAAAGTTGAACGTGTCATAGGAAGGAAGAGAGAAAGATGTGATGCAGATCTCGTTGAGATGACCCTCAAGAGTCTTAGCTGTAGCTGGAGAAGTGCTTAGACTTTTGAAGGCCTCATTGAAATTTTATTACAGTGCTTTTATGACAGAACTGCTTGTGTTGTGTTCGTGGACAGTTTTCAACTGGCAAACTTGCTTTACAGGAGCTTCACCAACAGCTCTCTCCTCTTTTTTTCTTTCCTGTGAAACCCAAAAAGTCACAGAGGAAATCCAGCTTGGAGATTGTTTTGATATTGTTGGACACTCTCCTGGAAAACCTTTTTTTCTGCTCAACAATCAAGCATGCCTGATTTAGTGCAATAAGGTCTTGTGGAAAAACACATTGCCTGATCGCAGATATAACACCGAAGAGTTCAATATGGACCGTAATTCTGCCTAGAACTGCAGAAATTAAGTCAGAAAAAAAAAAAAATTAAATTGATTTTTCTCTGTTTCTACTGTGACTTCAAGAACATTCTGTTCCCTAGAATTTGGCGTTTTGAGTAAAATTGCATCAGGATAAAAAAAAAAAAAATACACTAATAAGAACCAGGAGTTCAGATTGGAAGCTTGAGTGAATTTATGTGTGTTAAAGTAGAAAAAGAGAAACACAAGAGGCTTCCATTTAATAGCAAGTCTGCACTGTTCTGTACAGAGTAAACCATGTGTGGATACAAGACAGTTCATTCTGTCATACTGTAAAACAATCAAGTCCATAAATCATTCAAAACCTTCACTTCCACCTTCTAACCAGCACAAACTCATCTATACACACACAGCTTCACAAACAACTCAACACAGTCAGTGCAAAGGGCCAAAAATTAAGGGGCCAATAGAGAAAAAAAGTGAAGCAATCTCATCGTGTCATAAATAAGAAGAGATTACCCGATTTAAGACATATGGTAATTAGTTCTAAAATTGCTCAAGCTAAAAATAAGTAGGTGCTTTTCAGGTAAATGCAAATACATACTATGTGTTAGAGAGACAATATTTTAGGCATTCGCTTTGAAGGAAGTTGCCTCATTGCTAACTGGTGTATCACTTGGACACGCTCAATTTGACCCTGAAGCGCTCGTCCAGGTAGCCGGGGACCTTGCTGCGGTACGTTGTATATGTAGGCACTAACCGTTATAATGAGATTCTCACGTTTCCACAAACCCGAAAAAATACAGCCGTCCTAAACAATTTAGATGTTAAATGCATTTTTCCAAACTCAACTCGACACGCTGTCCTTTAGGTCACTTTAAAAGCGTAAAATAGTGAAGTTCATGACAACATTTGGGTGATATTTTGCTGCAGTTGGTTAAGGGTTATGTAGGAGGGAAAGACTCAACATAAGGTCAGGGAGGGATTAAAATCTGGAAATACAAATGTTTCCATGCTCACACTTATAAGAATGCACAAGATCTCTCATGTACATAACGTAACCTGAAGGCCTAATTTGAAAACAAAACAGAAAATATTTTGAAGTGCAACACTGATTATTAGTTACAACAATATCTACACTCTTTACCATGGTACACATATTTATATAGAAATGCTCAATAAACAGCTAGTATAATTACTAATCATTACTTAATTACCACTAACCACTTTATGCGTATCAGGCATCAGTCTTGGTCAGGGATTTTCATGTGTGTGGGAGGGCTTGGTCAGTAGTCCTTCGTGTACAAACACTTAGTGTAATCTTTGTGCTCATTGAGTGGTTTCAGACCAAACCCTTCAGGCCGCATTGGCTCCAGAAACCTAGTATTATGGTTAGTTTGTGGGTTGGAAAAGTAATCCCAGGCTTAGCAGACTAGGAGACACTGAGTAATGGAGTCCGAGGAAGAGTTACGCTAAATTCTGTGTCAGAACTTGCAGCGGAGTTGAAATGAAGTTGCCCACAGCGCTTTCCGGAGCAACACTGCTGCGCGGAGAAGGGCCGCTGACTCGTGCCTGCGAGTGAGAGTTGATACGGCACCACCTTAATTACCTATACACACAGCTCTATTTGATGATGATTAAAGCCACCCTCACGCGTCTGCTCAGACGGTGTCGGCCGCCAGCAAACACGGAGACATTAAAGGCAACGATCATTAGATGATGATAATTAAAAGGCTTTAAAGTTCAAGTTCAAGTTAAAAGTATAGATGGAAGTAGAGGATCGCATAGGAAGGCACAACTGCTTCGAAGAAAACACGTAATTATTTCTTATCAAATGACCACCCTGGGGGAGAAAACACAAATGATAGCTTTCTGTTTGGTTTTTGACTGGGGACAGAGATAAAACGGTCCCCAGAGCAGATTCTGGGCTGATGAGTTTTACTTCCAGACATACAACATTGCTCTTGTGGTGGGAAAACTGTAATTTGTATTTTTTCCTTTCGCTTGTTTTCTTGATCATGCTTTGAGTTTGAGGTCTTCCAATGTGAGCTTCCCAATAAGAACCACTGCTTTGCCATAATTATTCTCTTGAACTTTTCCACATTTTCTCACAGTGGCACCATAAACCTCAATGCAGATTATTGATATTTGGAGTGGCAGAAAACCCTCGTAGTGTATGAATACATCGGACATGATTCCAATTTAGAACAAAGTATTTGCATGGGTTGGCATTGTCCAATCTAAGATCAGGTCTGTATCCACTCTACTTTTACAAAGCACAGTATCTCACACCTCAGCGTGTTTGACATACCAGATTTAAATGGAGTGCCGTAGCCGATTAAATATCATGAGGAAACCTGGCCTTTTGCAAGAAAGTTGTAATTGAGCCAAAATACAAGAGATGTGCTTGTTATTATAGGATTAAAACATGACTCAGCTTCTGCCTCTTCTTAGATTTGTTTCATGTGTTAGACATTTTCATCTTGAGGCAAAGACAGACCCTTTAAGTGACTGTCTCAAGTCAGCTCGAATAAAGGACAGTTTGTTGCTTCCTCTCTTCGTTTTATCATTTTATTTTTGTTTTAATAAGGGGTTCTATTGCTAGTCAGGACAAAATAACATCATGAATTGTGAATTTTGCTCCTTAAACATTAGATCTTTAAGTACTTGAGAGAAATGTTAAGTGGAACCTATTTATCATTACATCGGGTGGTTGTGTCTCTCCAGTCGTTCCCTGCCTGTCACAGTTTCTCCACATCTCCTTACATCATCCCAGAGGAATAGTGGGTCTTTAATTCATTCTAAGAGGAAATGGCTCCCTCGAATCTGATGCCACCCGGAGTCAGGAAATGGACCAGTGTGATAAATGCAGCATAATGAGGGTGGAGAAAATTACAGGATTTTCACAAAATTTGCTGAAAGCTACACATTTTTCCTTTACTTGTCCAGAAGGGAGCTTAGTCTTTCTTTCTTTAAAACATTGGCTCAAGCTAAAGTAGGAGACTTTCCATTGCCAGAAGGTGACAACACAGTAAATGTTTCAGTTTTCAATGCAGTGCTGAAACCAACACCTTTTAAAGTGACCCAATACAAGATCGAATTTGAAATCAACCCAGCTGTATAAAAACAAATGAGCATGTATAGTTTACTTAGTCCTCTACTGTCTATACATGTTTGAAATATTCCCAAGGTAGGTGTAAATTCAAGTAAGATTAGGAATAATGTCTCCTGTCATTTGGCTCCGTCTCATACCCAGAAAATTTGGAGTCTGAAAAAAATCGAAAACTTCAGTGACATGTAGCGCTCATCAGGCATGATCCATATTCATACTGAAAGAACTACCCCTGGCTAAAGTCTTAGAGCTTAACTTTTTCTATTACCATTAATGTCGAGAAATTCTGTATGTAACACACTGACACAGTCTGGTCTTTTTTATTTTGACTGCCACACTTTCTTCTGGCCTGAAACTCATGTGTTTTGCCTTACTTCTTTCTGCTTCATAGATCTCAGCAAAAACTTTGACATACCTTATCAATTATTAATGCTTAGCAGCAGGCAATGGTAATAATAGTCAACAATAATATTGATAAGAAATGTTTCGGTGAGCACAATTCATAATGTTCCTATTATTTTTACAAGCTCTCTGCTGCCCCCAAGTGATAAAATATATTGCTAAGATTCTTTCATTTACAAGAGAAAGTAGTCATATTCAATAAAATAGGAAATGAGGCCAGTTCATCAGATTTGAAGGACTTTTTGAAAACAACCCTATGTATTAAACAGTTTTTAGTAAGCCCACATTTCTGTGCTATTTTTTAGGTGTCTGATGCAATAATCCAATTTTAAATCTTATGTCTTCTTTTGCTGTAAGTGGAAAATCTTAATTAAGGCTTTCAATAATATTGCAATCAATTGAATATGTCTGTACTTCTGTGCACAACATCATGATATCTTTACTATAGCTATGTTTGGTACCCTTTACCTCTCTAATTAATTCAACTGTCACAAGTTTATTTCCGCAGCACCAATTAGCAAAAGTGACGTATTAGAGAAAGAAAAACTGGTCCGTTTTATATCCAAATCAGTCTAAATTTTAAATTCTGTGCCTTGCTAACTCCTAAAAACATATTTCAGATAGGAGAATAGAATAAAAAAAGTTTGGGACTTTCCAGTTATATTTTGTAAAACCTAAGAAACAGTAATTTGACTATTATCTGCGCTTCACTGCTGCTAGACGCTAACGTTTAATTCAACTTTCGTTTTGTTTGTTGTGGAAAGGTGATTAAATGGCCGCTTGCATTAATGAGTTGGTATATAAATGTCTTAGGTGTTTACACAAATGATCTCCAAACCCCAACAGTAAAGTAGGGGCTGAGGGGAATCATTATCTCCAACCAGCCACCCATGAAATAACAACATGTGGGGCCCTGTTTGTGTGTGTGTGTAGTGCTGATCTACATTTGTGGGCCGGCATGTGTTTTTTGTTTATTCTATAATTTGCATGTGTGTATTTTAGTGTTTTGGGGTGTCCTCTTTAAAGAATATCCCCTGTATTCCACAAGTTAACAAAAATGCAGACTGATGGGTTACATCTTGAACTAAAATGTACTTTTCGGCCCCCTGGGAGTCTCTGGTTTGCACATCGTTGCAACAATGCTCAGGCTTTGCTCTGAACTTGGCTGAAACCCTATCGTTTGGTTCAGAGGGGCACAAATATGCTGTATATCCCTCTTATACTACTTCCTTCCCCCTAGTTGTTTCCCATCTGTTGCAGATTAGTTTCAGTGTGTTTAGAGAGAAAAGCCTGTCGCCGAGCAGGACTGATAGTAAACTCACAAGTCAGAACTGTCAGGTAGGTCCGAATTAACAGACGCCAGCTGAGGATATGGCAATCGGAGAGGTTGGGGGCAGGAGGGGGAGGGGGCGCTGCAGGAAAGAGACAGACAGAGAGAGAGAAGGGGAGTCTGAAATTACACAGCGAGACCACCAAACGGTTCATCTGTTTACCCACTAAGCTGGACCATTACTCGGGGGCCAGTGTGGAATGCCAACGCCGATTGCCAGGCCAGATTTAAGGGCAGAGGACAAACACCCTACAAGACATGCTACATCGGCTCTTATGACGGGGTTTATTTCAGCATCACAAGATGTCAGTGTGCTCAAAGCAGTTGTCCTATTACACATAGCTTTGACCACTCTTTTGGCATTTAAATTTTAAATGTTTGCTAGACCATGCAGCTGCTTCACTCTCGGCCTTCTAAAATGTCTTTCAGTTTAAGGTGAAAAAAAAAAAAGTGTTTAAGAAAAGGTTTGTGGTTCCACACACATCCTTCTCTGACACTACGGCATATTGAGAATTGTGCAAGCACATGTTGTCCCAACTTTAGTAATGAGTGTGACAAAGTGCCTCGGGGGCTGCAAACTTGGTCCGACCTGTCATCTTTCCCAGCCCTGTTTCTAATGTTAAATCATGGGGGGGGGGAATATAATAAAAAATAGGGTATTTGTTGGGTAACACACAAATGTGTGGGTGGGTGTGTGCATGTCTGTTCTGGTTGAGTGATGTACCATCCCTCTGGGGTCCTATTATTAAGGCTATGTGTACACAACCCCCCAAACCACGGCCAATATCTATCTCTATCCCTCTGTCAGAGGGGAATTCACACACTTACACCAATGTACAATCAGGTTTTCCCTAAAAATGTGATGCAACGATTCTTCTTGATTTGCCTGACATGTCATATTAAATGCTTCTTGTTGTTTTTTTAATGCAGTCAGTTTCTCAGGAATATTTCTCAGGAAACTGACTGCACATTGCATGGATCCGCATTGAGTGGCACAATTCATTAAAGGTTCTGTTTGTGTTGGCCAAATATTGACATTGCGTAAATCACTTGAGCTGATGCTCACAGCGGTAGAGGGACCAAACGTAGCAACGATTTATCACTCCTAGATAAATCAGAGTGATAACGTTGGCCAGCAAAAACAAAAACATGCTGAATTTTGACAGGTGCACGTAAAGTCGGCCATTTCTCTTTATCTGTCAAGACGAACAAGATAAGTTAGTTTCTTATCTTTTGTTGTCATCTCTTGGTTTCAGAAACATGAATTCATGGCAAGTTTCTATTGTGATTCTTACCAAGCAGCTCATGTGAAATATTCCCAAGTCGTCTCGTTACTTTAAGTGACGTCACTGGAAGATGTGGGCTGTATGATGTTAATTTGTTGGGCTAGTTTCCACATGACATTTCCAAAGAACTGGGTTTACTTTCCTTGTAAATAGCGACACCTGCATTTGTGGAAATAAAGTCTTACCAATTATTTAGGTTTGAAATCCTTTTATTGAGATGCTAGAGAAAGCGTCCAACAGACCAGATTTTTGTCCATCTGCAAGTAGTATAGTGTAGCGTCAGGCATCCTGATCACCCAACTGCTGTGGCGCATTGTTGGTCAGCTGGCTGCATTTTTTTTTTTAAATTTGATGACATGGAAAGCAATTTTAGCCTCCCTTTTAATGTAAAACGATTTTAAAACCGCAGTAGCCAACCATGGCTATCAGAGCTAATAGCTCAACTACCAGTTGTTAGTCTGAAAAGCATAACAAAAGGAACGATCTGCTCAATAAGACCTTGAAAACCACCAGCATAATGATGGGTATTAATCCTTTGGTTTCCGCACCATCGCTGTCCATGTTTTGTTTTTTTATGACTGGAAATATTTTCAAACAGCTTATTCTTTATGTAAGTTGGGGAATAGTGCAGCAGCTTTCTTTCACTCAACTCACCGACACCGACTGGCCAACACACCACAAAAACTAATTTTCCTTTTCAAAGGAACCTTATGGTGTAGCATTTTCATCATTCTGAAACCCTAACTTGTTACAATTGGAAATATACATCGATTACAGCAATTGTACCGTATCAGCTCCAGTCTGTTCTGTTGTATGCAACTTCGTTTTAGGTTGAAGCCGGCAACATGATTTCAAAATGCTTGAATTCCCCAACACACACACACAATTAGACACACACACACACAAACACTCCTTTCAAAGCAAAGGGTAAATGACCCTACGGCTTTTATTAAAGAAGGAATGCATCACTTAAAATGATCAAATTAGAGTTGGATAGGAAGCACAACACTGCTGTCCCCTACATGCTTATCACAGTTATGCATTTCTATAAGTCTCTAACGTTTTATTTGTTCTGTTTAGCGTATAGGTTTCTCTTTATTAGACAAAGTGTTCAGCTCAGGTACTGCTTGCTAAAATTCAAAGTGAAAAAGTATGGATACAACTGCTCTAAAGGCTGATTAACAATACTGCATACTTTCAGTACACATGCATGCCATACCATTGCCCTTTCTGAAAATTATTAATACATGTATTCTGTCGCCCCTTCACAATAACTACAGCAACCGTTTTGATTTTGTCAGACATTATTTCTCTGAAAACTCATATCCATCCAAGCCAATAAAGAACATCATCTTTCAAAACGTGGCTTTATTTGCTGAATTTCTTACCATTATTGTGGTTTCAAAAAAAGTTCAATGCAAAGTTTTAAAACCTAATTCCTGCCTGTGCTTCCTTCGCAGTTGACAATTTCCTGCGTTTTATAGTTCTTTTATTGCCACTTCTGTCATCCTGGAGGTGTGCAGCTAACACCCTGCCGTGGTTTACAAATCACGGCAGAAAGTTTTACAACTCGAAAGTTAAACTACACTTGGAGAATGAGTGTCAACGAATATTAACACTGACCCGACGGGACGAACTACAAAGAAGCTCCGCAGACCTGATACGGCTGTGGAAAAAGGCAAGTTGAGCCGGTGGGCCTTGTTAGGAAGAACTGAAGGTCTACTTTTCCTGGCGTGAAAGGCCGCCGAGAGGCGTGTGTCGGCATGGAAAAGCATGAATGGGTTGGGAAAAAAAAAAAAAAAACGGAGTCAAAGTGGATGTGAATTGAGACGCTGCTCTGAGGGTTTTATGTGAATTCCATCTGTGTAAGCTGATTGTCAGCCACAGAGGACATAGCTTGGATAAAGGCACCTTGAATACACTTCAGTTGTCAGATACAAGCTCTTCCTTATAGAGATGTCTGTTTATTTTCATTGTGTCAGTGACAACGCCGTGTTAATCTCACACCCTTGTTATTAGAATCGTGGGTCTATATCGCACATATTTGTGACTTCGACAAAGTGCAACCACTTCAGTCACTTTTAATTGTGCGGAGCTGTTTGGACAGTCCTGCATACATCTTTGTGTCTTCAGACTTTATGCATACTTAGCTTCTGGAACGGTCTCTGCTCTGTTTGAGTTTGGCTTTTATGAAAAACTACCCCGCAACACGTTGAGACATGCGACTGTCCTGGCTAATCTTCTTTTTGAACAATCAAACAAATCTCTCCGATGTCTTCTTTAAACAATCGAGTAAATCTCTCCTGACAGATTCCAGGTGTGAATATCTGGTTGAATGTAAAAGTAGAGTACAATAGAAGAGGAGCATGTTTGCTTAGTAAGCCATCCCTCCACAATACCAACCAAAAAAAAAAGAAGAAGAAGAAAAGGCCAAATCATCTGGTAGACTCTGCCAGAACTGCCAGTCTTCAGCTTTTGCCAGGGGAAAATAGCTTTCCTTGAAAAGTTATTGAGGAAACTTGATCAAAAGCTGTGTCCCCCAACTATTTTCCAATTTGGCTACATTTAAGATTAAAATTATACGTTGGTCCAATAAAAACTTGGTAGTTTCTTTTTGGATATGAGCCTAGCCGTTGGTAAAGAATGTGGAAAAAGCCAGATAATTTTATCATCTGAAAATCTAAAGAGCTTTCTGTTGGCAAAGGTGGAAGAAATGTATAATTTTATCTACATGTAATTACATAAACATTTTATTGTAAAAAACAACCAATCTACATGTATTTTTAGAAAATGTTTTTCGCTCTAACCAAACACTTCTCCTTCCTACTCAGCACTTCGAGGCATCTCAATACAACCACAGAAACATCGGAACTTGCATACAAACAACTTTGTCTTACCATAGAACGTTCAAAAAAAATGTGGCATAAAAAGGAATGTTATAAAATGATATTTTTAACGACACAGAGTAGCTATATACTTTTAAAAATAGAACCGTAGATTATCACTCCCTTTTCCCTGCCTTTTGCAGGGTTCTCCATCAGTTGTGCACTACTACATGACACCATTCTTTCTCTCTCAAAAAAAATAGACAAAGAAAGATCAAATTAAACTTGTTTTAGACTGTTATGCCCTGAAAATCAGACAAGCAAGGAATATTATTGTTTTTTCAAGAAGATATTGTTCTTATTGCAAAAATTAAAGCGACATGATGTAGTTGTCTTGTCTCTCGCTCTAATAAACAACCTACTGCAGGATTTAATAGGGGGGAAACATACTAAATAAATAGAGAACATTAGCATTGTTGCGCTCAAAGTTGCAAATAAATCTTTAGAACTTGAGGAAAAATTATTTTACTCTAGCTGCATTCAATACTAGCCTGGTAACAAACAGCCCCTTTTGCCATGCTTTTCTTCATAAATTGCCAAATGTATGAAGACTACAACTCTCAAAAAGCGCAGAAAGTCAAAACTCACAATTCCTCCTCCCTCTGTTCACTGATTGGCTGCTTGAAATTCTTCCTGAGAAATCCAGCTCAATGGGAGAAAGCCCAGACAGGGCACTGCAGGAAGGTGAGAATTGAGGGTGAATTGTCTGAGAAGGAAATGGATAAGCTAATGCAAGACATTTGTGTCCAGATATTTGAAGGAACGACTGCAACTGTTTTCTTGCTTCTTGATGTTGGCACACAACTGAACCTACAGCTTGAGGGCGGACATTGCTTTAAATAAAAATGCACATTGTTTCCATCTGCTATTACACACGACACCACGTTTACCGCTACTTTTTGTCTCACACTACGAAAAATAACAGAAATAAGAACAAAATGACTTCATTCTTTACACATGAAGGGTTTGGGATGTTTTGGATATTTCAGTATTGCCAAACTATTCACCCGTCCTAACAGTAGCATTGTATGATATTCTAATAAGTGGTACTCTGTGACGGTTGACCTTGCTGCCAGGATTTAGGAGTCTAACTCCAAAAAAATAAAACAGATCATTTAATCTTTTTAATGTATTATGCACTTTTGTCCTCATTTTTTTGCACTGTTGCACTCTTTATATTCTTTTAGGAGGAAGCCAAAGAGATGGGAAGGTCAGTTGTGTTTTCTAAAGAACCACAGATCTCTGGCCAAAGAGCCCAGGCCAAGTCTGAAAGACAGATTTCTATCCATTGTCTGCCATAAAGCCAGTCATCCTCAGCCCTGTCGTCTATTCATGCAGGAGCATTCTTCTCCCACTCGTTCCCTGTTTTCATTATTAGGATTAAGTACCTCGCTGTCAGAAAGAAAAAACAGAGTTTGTCTTCTCCCTACCCATCTGCCCGAATAAGATCTGCAGAGCTTCTGAAATGCATATCCAGCTGAGTATCTCTGGAAACCCAATGAAACCGCTCTGAGTGGGGGGAGCAATGAGAAGCTTTTGTACAGCACAGCCAAGACCGTTGGAGAATCTTGGAGCTTTTCTGAAAGGTTTACCTTGTGACGTAACATGACTTTCTAAATATGAATCGGAAGGCCAGGAAAAAAAAAAAAAAAAGAAAGAACTTGCCTCTCTCTCACTCTCCCAAGCTAATTAGCAAAGTGAGTCATTTCTCATTTCCAGCAGGTTATGGCATGCGACAAACAGCTCCGCTGCCCTGTTTGGGCAGCGACTTTGTTGGCTCATCAGAGAAGAAGGCATCATTGTCCGCCAGACAATTGACTAAACCCATTTCTCATCTTTGACTGTTTAAATGAAGCTGTTGCCGCTTTTCAGCCTCTCACAATGATGGATGGTGCAGAACTTGATCAAATAATCACAACAAACATCTCCAGGCTCATCTGGCGAGTTTGCTTTAACTCACTCGTGCGACGGTTTCGTGGACAATCCAGAGGGAATCCTTCTGAAGGATTTTCTCCGCTGCTATATATACCAAATCGTTGAGAGTTTCCTGAAGCAAAGTGGTCCGTGACAATAACTTCATTGTGATTGCCTGAAGTGAGAGATGAGAGCGGGGGACCCCTCTCCTCTACATCATTCAGACCTCTAAAAGAAGAAGAAGCGCAGTGGGGACGTCTGCATGGGGAGGGTGTGACTGGACCGACCATGAGAATTTCCAGAGATGGATGAGAGTGGCTTGAGAGGAAGCAGGGTTAATCTTTAACTCCTGACTCACCAACAAGACATGAGGGATTTTTAGCTGCTTTTAAATACGTCACAGGAGGGAGGCTGTAAGTTAGGTGTGGAAACGTTGCCAGTGAGAAACAATTTTAAGTTTGGTAAAATTATTCTCTGCACAAATCTAATAACTGCCCATGAGATAGTTTTTATGCTACGTTCGATTTATCTCCGATATGAAAAATGGATCTGGGAACAGTTACCACAATAAAGTTTACTGTATAGTTGTTGCCGCAAGTTGCCAACTGCTAGTTGCTAGAGCTATCATTAGTGCTAGAATGCAAGGGGATAGTAGCAAATATTTCATGATGTTAGGCTTTAAATCAATCATGTAGTCTTTGTGTAAAAAGGATCTATGCTAAAAGTCTTTGAGTATTCTTTGCACGCAGAACCATGAGTAAACAATCTGTTTCTGTTCCTAAGATAATGGAGCAGATGGGCTAAACGCACTATAAGCATGACCCTAATATAATCAGCGGCTGAATACAAATTAATGGAAAACTGGGAGAGCAAATCATCTCTAACTCATTAGTCTGGACTCTCACAGAGACAGAGAAAACCACAACATGCAACTGTTTTGCATCAGTACAATGAGTTTCATATAGATGAATGTGTCAGGGAAAGACAATGAAATAAAGATAACGTTTCCTGTAAGCAGCACAAAATACTGCAAATTCAAGCACTTAAGCTGGTATGACGAAAGTGAACATTTGTCTAGTAAAAGATTTTAAAAGTTAGAGACTAAAAGAGAAGACATGTCATCAGCAATCATGCAGCCCAGTGCGGTGCTGCTGGCTGCAGGGCCTGGTGTTATGCCGGTGGAGGAAGGGAATGCGGAGATAGAGACGATGGGTGAGGGGGGTGTTGATTCTGAAGTGTGTGTGTGTGTGTGTGACTGCGAGAGACACTGAAGTGCAGAGACAGGCGATTTGCTCTTTAGGGCAGGAATAAGGGAGGGGCTGACAAGGCTTGGCTGCCCCAAGAGCACACAGTCAGAGAGGGATCAGAGATACAGCAGATAGAGACGTCACCTCTCTGCCCTCGCTGCTCCCTTACTGGACTTGGAAGCATTTAGACTGCCAAATGGGTTTCTCCTCCGACTGCTTCGGAGCTGTTCTCTGAGCGTCGTGATAGCTTAAGTTGACTTTTAAAAGAAGAAGGCTGGAAGGAAGGGTTGTTTTCTGACTGATCCGGATCCGATTAGAGGATGGATGCGTGCTGCAGGAAGGTGGCCAGAGCTGGGAAACTGAATGACATTTTTTGAAGTTTGTCTCAGTTTTGTGCAACAGTGGAGAGAGACAGATGCTTTCAGCAGAGGTAAGACTGAAATAGAGTCCAAATCTGAAATGAAAAAAGCATTTTCTGAGGTTGTCTTTTTTTTTTCTTTTTTCTTTCTAACAAGTGCAAGTGGTCTCATTTAAGCTGTCAAGTCTCCTGAGCATCTCCTAAAATTATTGGTCTTTTAGTTAACTCCCTCAAACTGTCAGAAAGCAACGATCTCCATCTCTGAGCTTATATAATAAACTTCCGTAAGTAAATCCCAGCACATTTACACAATATGAAAGTGATTTTCTTTTTTGTTAACTCTTGCTTGCCAGCTGAAGCTTTGATGGATTGATACTTTTCTGCCCACTCAAGAGTATCTAAAGCACGTATGTGTACACAAGCTCACATTAGCACAGCTGCCCTCTAATGTAACTTAGAAAAGCAGTCGAAAACACATAAAGCATTTTGTCTTGTATTTTTGTCATGTGGCAAAGTTTTCTTGTTAAAAACTAAAGGGAAACACTCCTTCACACGTTTTTGTTAGCAGTTTGTTCAGTTATTTTGTCACCTGTCAACGAACTTTGCTTTCGTTTACTGTTTCAGTTCAGCTTAGAGTTAGTGTTCGTACAGCTTACTGCTACTGGGAGCTAGAAAAGTGGAAGTTTATAACTTTTATGAAACACTGTCAAATGGGTTGAAATTGTTCACGATTTGTTTAGCCATTTATTTTTTGGTCACGTTGCAACTATTTGTATGTATAAATTGTTTCTGTCGGTAAAAGCTAGTGGTAGCACAGCTAACTCCTACAGGAACTTGGAAAAGTAGCAGTCTAAAACAAATTAATTTTTGCTTCAAAAGTCATGGAGTTGTATAGTATGTTTTTATTCTTTTGTCATTTGGCAAATTTTTTTATCTATGCCTATTGGTTTTGTCGAGGTGCAAGCAAGCAGTGAAGCACAGCCATCTGCTAGAGGAAGGTAGAAAAGAAGTAGGATGTTTGGAAAAGTAGCAGTTTAGTGAATTTGTTCATTTTTTACACTAAACCCTGTTCCTACTTTTGCATACTATAAACATTCACGTTTTCAACAACCTGCTTTTGGAAGTTAGCACAGGGAACAGTTCCAGGTATTTTCCACCTAACTGACATGAAATGCGACACTCGTATACTGACCAAGATTATTACAATTTAAAACTATATTACCCAATCAAAGTTATATAAACATAACAATTTTTTTTTGGCATACTATTAGTATTTACATTTGTTCCCTGCCAAAAAAGGGTAATGGGATGTATTTTGATGATTTGCTTTAAGTTTGCCAGCTAAGTTGAAAAAACAAAAAAAACAAAAAAACTACATCTGGCCTGTGTTTACTTGTTTACTCCAATGCAATGTTGTGGCTCCAAATGGCCGTTTGAAAAAAGAAAGAAAAGAACTTTTTCTTTTTAAAACTCCTCAACGTCCTTTTGTTGCGCCTCCACAGTTGCCCACATCTTGAAGAGGAATACCTTTCTGTTTGTGTTTTTTTTTTTTTTTTTTTTTTAACAAAGACAGCCATTGTGTTATTGCCAAGTGGTGACATGGTGAAATGTGAGTTGCTGTGTATATTGGCTCAGGAACCCGCAGTCACCTTTTCCCTGTTGCTTGCGGGATGAGAGGCAGGGGAGCTGAATGGCAGACGCACATGGTGACAGTGTTGAACAAAGGGGCACCATGTCCAGTTCAGTCAAAGTGAAGTAATGAGGGGGTTTTTATTATTATTATTATTATTATTATTATTATTATTATTATTATTATTATTATTGATTTAGAACTTTTTTATAAAGTGCATAGGATGGAAAATACAAGATAGTTTTGGTAACTCAAAAATACTTTTGCATGAGAAATAGACATTTTTCCACCTCCCAAAATTGTTGGCATGTAAGTAGGTTCAAAAGCTTTAAAGTAAATGGCAGCTATGGGGATTGGTGACGCCAAGTGACTGATCCTTGCAGCAGCTCTGAGATTTGGAGATTTCTTCCACAGATTAATGTGTGGAAGTGGCCATAATATATTGTGTCATTACATTGATATAAAACATACGGCCTCAGTGATTTTCATTTTCTTGCAGAGGACACCAGGATTTTTATTTAAATTATCAAGATGACCTGGGTCCTAATCCAACCCTATTTTTCTTACATGATTTTGTTTGTTATATATATATATTTTTTTATTATTATTATTATTCCTATGTGGTTTAGAGTGGTAGCTGGTATTTTCCATTGTAATCAAAGTATTTAAATATTGCTTTTGTTACATTTTTTAGAACATAATTGTTTCATCTCTGGAAATTTGTCCATTTTATGTTGGACAAAGTGCTGTATAAATAACAATGTCATCTGCGTAGCATGAAACTAACTGGGTTTCATGCCATTTATTTATTGTTTACTTATCACACTTATTTCCTGTTGAGTCATTATCTCCCCTCAAGTGAACGCAACACTCAAATTAAAAGTTGGATCTGCTCCGCTGTCAGATTATGTAACCGCAATCAAAAATGAATTTGATTATTGGCAGCTTTGCACCAAAAGGCACCAACAATTTTAGAGGGTGCTAAATTGTAGTAATAATTAATGACGCAAACTTATTTTTTAAACATGTTTTTCACCTAATCTCATCATTTGTTGATCTCCACTGGTTAAGATGAGATGATACAGGATGAGTAAAGAGAAAAGCTTCTGCTTGATAACACTATCTATCTCACTATTACAGATTAGCCACCGAGGAACAAAGCAATGATAACATTCCTTTTTGTTCCGTGATAAGAGCTGCAGGCTTGCTTTAAACTACGACTCTTATCTGTAAGCACTACGTTCTGCCGCCCTGTATGCTAATTGGAGGAATGCTTTTTAAGCCCCGAGTGTTGTTCCTGGGGTGACGTTGGAAGCCTGGGGGGGTGATATTTTATGTAAAACAGGCCCCCAGAGTTAAGTGTAGGTTATTTTTTTATAGCTTTAAACATTTACATTCTTCTTTTAGGAAAAGAAAACAATTAGCATAAAATAAGTGAAATATTTATTTTCTAAAAGTATGTCGGTGGAGATTTCTACAGATGTGATTCGTTTATACTTACAATTTTGGAAGTGGCACTAGTTGTAATACACGTGAGAGAAAAGCACCCTCACAATTTGAAATTTACTTGCGTTTGTCCCTGTATGTCGACATGCGGCCCATTTATCCAAAGCGACTCACTGGTGAGGAATTTTACAAGTGTAATTAGAGGCATTGAAATTTCACACTGATAATTATAGCTCAACGCAAAATACCGAGACGTGATTGTCCCTCAAAATTCTGTTCTTATCTAAACTCTAAACTCCATTCAGTTTTGAGGTGGATGTGTGAAGTTTCTGTCTGGTTTTCACCCAAACAGACCACTCTGGACTTTATTTCGTTGGGAAAGATGCAGAGTTTGGGTCCTGTCTACACGGGAAAGTGGCTTTTTCGACACCTCTAGCTCTTGTTATCGGGCTGCGGGACCTGGAGAACATAGCCGCTGCAAGATAAGAAAGCTACTCCTGAAGGTGGAGGAGGGTGAGACGGAGTTGGGGAAAGAATTGATGGCCCTCCAAGCATTAGCTGGTCCAAGCGTTTCTTTTTTTTTTCCCCCCAGCTCATAGAACAAAATCCGTTTGCAATGCTCCTGCATGTAGATTCCTGCTGCAGTTTGAGTGTGTGTTTTGTAAACTGTTGCGTCTGAATAGTTTCACGGGATTCAGTTCAGACTGTTGGATTTTGCATAAAATGAAACTGTGCTGCATTTCATGTCAGGCTCTAAACATTAGATTTGTTTATATTGTGTGCGTCTCAATGGAAACTACGTTTTATGCGAAAGATTTGTCTGATAGTTTCTTTGTCCAACTTGGGTCTACAATGGATAAAATGTATAATAGACTGGGAGTGGCATCTTCTTTTTTACAGACTTAGGGTTTATTATGTTTAAGCCAAAAAAAAAAAACCCTGAAAATGTTATCTTTTTGGTATTTCACAAGTTGAATTCAGCTTTTAAAACTGTCATAGTGTCATGTCTAATAGAAATAGGTATAGAAATTATAAGGTTCTTCGAGCAGTTGTGTGTACTGTATGTTGTCCATTATTTCCTTTAGTTAATATTTATTGTAGGGAATTTTATATTCCAATTCTTTGAAGATTTAGATAAATAGAAGTCCCTTTAAAACTCCACTTAAAGTCATGTTTGGTTGTAGAGGGTCTTTGAATGATAAGATTTTTTTGTTCTTATCTATAAGCAATCTGTAGATTATCTAAATTTAACAGCATTTTCACTCAGATACTAATTTATAATCACTACATTTTATTACTCTGACTTGTGTTAATTCTTGTATCTTAATTTCTATATTTTTTAGGTTTTCTTTATGTTTTGTGATAAACCAACTTTTTTTAAACTTTGTAATATATGTTATTTGTTCCCTATGTACCAATTCAATAATTAAGGTAGCTTTCTAATCGACCCTAATCCAATTATGATCCAAGGATCTTGTGGCCGTGGCCACCCGTTGGCCACCTCTGCACTACGCCCCTGCAGTTGTTATTCTTGTGTTTGACATGTGAACTGGCTCGGTGCTAAATTGAGGGGAAACTGTTTTTACTTCACTGCTCTTCGAATGTTTTGTTTTCAGCCAGTGTTAAACTCTTACAAAAATGCCGGTGCAAAGGCACTTTTCCCGTTGAGACATTAAAATAAACAATGGCAAACTGACCGATTGCGAGCAATTGAAAAATAATACTTGTGAGAAAATCCAATATCAGCAATATTCCAACCAAACGAATGACGAAATGGCAAAACTCAGACGTTTAATTAGGTTAAAAACATGTGACGGAAGCAGAGAATTTGAAAAATAAAGGGCCACTTTTGCAAATATTAAATCGCCAATCTGTTCCGTTTGTCCTCGCAGCACCGGAGCGCGATGAACCTTGAGCGCAGCGACAGAAGGGAGCGTCCCGCACCCCGAGGGCCAGAGATGGAGGCTCGCTTGGGGGGGAAAGTGGGGAAGATCATGTCTGTGGGCTTCCAGAGGAGCTCCACCTCAGATGACGACTCTGGCTGTGTGCTCGAGGAGTACGCCTGGGTGCCGCCGGGACTCAGGCCTGAACAGGTAACAGCCTTCCAAAGGGATTTAATTTGACCATTTGGAGAGATGTACATATAATCTTTGTCTTTAAGGGTATGTTTTAGAAAACCAATCTAATTTTAGTGTAGGATAAATTGCTGACAAAGCCCGAAAAATCAACACATGTAATTGGAGTTTAATTGTGCAAAGTTGTTTGCTATAAGCAGGAGGTTTAGTTCAAGTAAGGATATTTTTGCGCCGACATGCCCCGACACTGAGCATCTGCTCATCCACATTTAGCTGTGTTTACTGAGGATAAAGACATTCATTTCAACTCAGTCAGAAAATACTTTGCCATGTTTTCTTTTGCCTCCAAGGACATGCAATCACCTTTTGCTCCGGCTTCCGTTTCTCCTGTCAAGGGAAATTAACCGAGGCAAACATTAACATTTACAGTCCCTCGCTGTCTGCTTTTGTGTGAAGAGATTTCACAGTCGGGCGCCTGTGACTAGATATAGATCGACATGTTTGGCCCATGGAGTCACAAAAGAAAGACACACAGCGATATGCCCGGTTGACAGCCTAAGACTCTCCTCTCTTTAATGCCTTAAAGCAACCAAAACAAAGAAGTTACCGAAAGGGCCTGGCGACAGTTCAGAATTGCTCATGCATGCGTCTCTCTCCTTCTCCAGGTCCAGATGTATTTCGCCTGTCTGCCAGAAGACAAAGTGCCGTACGTGAACAGCCCGGGAGAGAAACACCGGATCAGACAGCTCCTCTACCAGCTCCCGCCACACGACAACGAGGTACAAAGACTTTTTGTTCAGCGTGTGACAAGAAAAACACAGTTATTCAGAAAGGAAACAGAGCCAATGTTCCAGTTACACAATAAATACTTAATTAGACAACAATAAAACTAACTTTTCATATTGTTCTGTTTGTTATGACCGATATTTCTTTTTGCATCAGGCTCCTTTTAGTTATTCACTTACAAAATGCAGACATTGTTGACGGGTAGCATTCAGCTGCATGTGCAAGTTAATCCCAAATACATAGAATAGTACACAAAAACACATTTATATTTTGTTGTACAAAACATAAAATAAGATTGCAACGGCCAAAGGGGCAAAAACAGAGAAGAAAACCCAAAGCAAGAATGTAAAGTCGGGCAGTGACGCCCCTGCATCTAAAACTGCTGGCAAACGATTGAAGAAGGCGGTGTAAAATAAAACAAAATTTAATTTCCTTATTTTATGGAGACTTTATGCAGATTAAAGAGTGGCATTTCAACCATTTATTTCTGTTATCCTTTATGATCATGGCTTAATGACAACATCAATTGAATCATCCACAAATAGGATAAGTCATCGAGTCTTTGCAATTGGAGCTGGCTATCCATAGATTGCTCTATCCAAGCATATTGATGGAAAGTTGAACAGAAGAAAAAAGTGCTTCAGATGTTTGGTAAGTCCAAAATGGAGGATTTGTCCCCACAATAACCAATATTAACCAATAACAAAATGACCCAAATGACTAAAGAAGGGTCATATTTTAAGCAGATAGTCGAGGTTGTATTTTGTAAATCCATTGAAATCACTTACAAAACTGCCAGGAAACCTGGTAAAGAATTATACGAGTACATCCTCCATCAAAAAATCCCACTGTGCTGCACCAAATTTTCCTGCAGTTCTAAAAGAAATAAAAAGCATGCTGGAGACGTCCTTACATGCTGCTGGTCTTAGTGACAACTAAAGATCCAAAATCTTCCAAGTTTCATACAGAAGTTAATCATTAAAGGTTAAGAATCTCCCCAAGCAAAAGGCTGCCAATTGAAACGCAAACTCGCCTGCTCAGTCAACAGCTTTGTTGCCCTTAGATGTGTGAGGAGAGTCCTGGCACACAACATGTACATGATACAGGTGTTAAGCAGACAATACAGTGGACTGGGTGGTGAATTAATGAATTAACTGGATGAACATTTCTAAAAGAGAAACCTTACAACAGATGCTTTCCCTCAAAAGCAGCAAAATACAAATGTGCTCCACTTATGATGTTCAAACCAGCTCCCCTCCTTCTCACATATGGAGGGTTATCACCAGCTGACTAACAAGAGGGGCTGGCAGGGGTGCTCTTTGTGTGTGCACATTTGGAAGAGAGAACAACAGGTATACTCGCAGTGTTTGAGCAGTTTTATGATGTTTGCTAGCATCGCTGGCAGCTTGGGGAGGCGAGGTGATGCTGGAGTGGCAGTGGTTTGGAGGGGATAAGCCGTGTGTGTGTGGGTGTGTGTGTGTGTGTGTGGGTGAGAGGAGAAAGAGACAGAGTCTGCATCGCTAGCTGTTGTTTAGAGATCATCTGAGCTGGTTGTTAGGACAGCCCTGCTCTTTTATCTGAGCCTTTATCCTCCTCTCTAAATACAGAGGAAGGGTTTGTATATTGTTAATGCCGTCCTTTCAAAGCAGCCTTGGGCAGAGAATTAGCTTCAATTAAACTCTTTCTACAACCATATTTGGAGCTGCTTCACCCAAACACACAGATGAAAGCAGTGCTATCTGCTGGACTTGGTGCTCATTTAGCTTTTGCTTTGCACTTAAAATACCCATTAAGTGGACAGATGTTGTGCAAATAATGTTGTGCATATATATATATTTATATTTCATCCCTTTTTACTATACCCATACAAAACTCCAACTCACCTAATTAGCAAATAGATTCAAGCTGCATGTAATTTATTCCTGAATAAATCCAGCATCCTCATTACTGAGATAAAGCAGAATAGATTGTGTAAGTGTATATTCAAAAGCCAGTAGATGACAGAAAACTTACACCCTGAACATCCTCACTTTGAAACATGGTGGTGACAGCGTCATACTTTGAGAATGATTATCAGAGTTAATGGGAAAATGGATGGATCTGAATACAGGGCAGTCCTGATAGAAAACCTGTTGGAGGTTAAAGACTGGGGCAAAAGTTCACCAATCAACAGAACAATGAACCTAAGCATTCAGACAATTGAATGTGTTGGTGTAAGCTACATTTTTGCATTAAAATGGCCTACTGAAAGGCAAACCTAAATGTAGTTGAGATCCGCCAATGCTGATAGAAACACACAGTCTCCAAAGTAATCCCTACATTTCACAATTTTCAGATTTACTCATAAAAATGTTGAAACCAGTTTGTCACAGTTCAATTATCCACCACATACAGTATTAATTCCTGAGAAAGTAGATATAAGCTTTTGGTTGCAATATAAAATGTAAATAATTGACCTTTATTTCTTGCTATGCTTTTTAATTCCATTTTTTTGTGGTTGCTTCCTACAGTTGCGCTACTGCCAGTCGTTATCGGAGGAGGAAATGAGGGAGCTTCAAATATTCAGCACCCAAAGAAAGAGGGAGGCGCTGGGGAGAGGGACGCCAAAGATCCTCCCTAGAGCCCTGCAACACACTCGCTGTGAAAACGTATGAGCCTCACACACACACTGACATATTACTGTGCACACATCCGCTGAGGTGAGATAACAGTCACAGAGAAGCCAACTCATTTAAATCACGTGAAGCCGATCCACTATCCTTTTCTGGTCCTGACTGGCTAATATAGTCATTTTAATCACTGACATAAACTTCCTCATTAGGGCAGGAGAGGAAACGGGGAAATTGGAGGGCTCATGTTTAAACCAAGAAGAGAGGCCATTTTCCTCATGAGGAGCTCAGCCAATTTCCTGTCTGCCATCTATAACCCAGCGTGAGAGACTGCAAATAAGTGGCCAGATTAATTAGTAATTCTTGCACAGTCCTAAAATCCTGTTTTTATCCAAATGAGTCACAGTATGAAGCAGACAATTCCACATTAAGTGCTGTAATTAGACCATGCAGAGTTGGTTGCGAGGCATCTTGACATTTTGAATGAAGTTGGGTTGAGATCAGGACAGGAATCAGTTGCGTTTGCAGATACCGTAAACAGAAACATTAAGTGCTGCTGATCGTATTTCTGAAAAAAAAAAAAAAAAACCCGCCTGCCTTCGTTTCTCCAAACGTAAATATTGGTATTATGCGTCTTCCGATGCGAAGAGTGACTCAACCACATCCTCTTCCAGGCCCCCAGAAGGGAGCAGATGAAGCTAATTCCCCTCCCCGAACATTCAGATGCAGTCTGTCACCACTCAGACACAGAAGCTAAAATGGAGGGGGGATGCAAGGTCACACACATGCTCCCAGGATTCCAACGGACACATACACACACGTTGGACCGGACATGCATATCTTTACGGCAGCTCTGCAGACATATGCTATTGTCAACCACAGGGCGTTTAATGACAACACAAACCTCATCGCTTTGCTAGGCTTGGCTTGTAGTGATATGCAACACCACAGTTTTCAAGGCCCCAGTCTGTCCAAAGTGGTCATAATGGCTAACAGCTGGGCATGCTGTCCCATAGCTCTCTATGAATGCCTTATAAATATGCCTAGTTATATAAAGACTGCATGTTCAGGCAAGCTTTAATGATCTCTATGGAGTCATGAGACCTTTTGTCAGAAGGCCAAGGCCACTTTACAGACCAGAGGTGCTTTACTATGAATTACTGACGATTGGACTGGGCAGGAAAAAAATGGTATAGGTCCCCGAATAATCTTTAGCTTCAGTATGCTCAAGGTACGATCACCTTTACGTCTTTGCCGTCTTCGCGAAACTTAAAACTTAGCAGATATACAAGTGTATGTCAATGAAAAGTGAAGCTCTAATGTGAGAATGCCAGGTATGTCCTTGTACCGCACAGTATATGCACCAACTACATCGCCTGGAGTTGCTTTTCTTTGGATAAATCACTGCCTTCGTATAGAGTGGCAAGGAGCCGAACAGCCTATGTCGCTGCTGAGGTGTGAAGGAAGTCAATTTTCCTTTAATATAGGCTCAGCTGCATTGCTGGATCTGGTGTCTAACGCAAGGAATGCCGCAGCTGTATATACATCTGTCTTTGGTGGCTCTTGAAGCCCTCACTTGAGCCACAGTTCACACCGTGTAAATCTCTACAAAAACCTTGGCTTGAATGGGCTTCGCTTCACAATCCTCTCAAGCCTGCTGTTTTTAATTCATTTCACCTTCCACTAAACCTTTCAGGAATATGCTTGGGATCTTCTTTACCAATAACCTTTTGTCACCTACCCCACTTGTGGAGGGGTGTGAGTGATAAAGATTGGATTGGCAAAAGAGGGACCATTTTTTATTGCCATACTCTAATAGAAAAAGACTTTAATTACCAGGCGTAATTAATCTGTATGTGTTTTATCCTTTTCATTAAATGTACTGAAATAAACTTTCAAAGACACTCATTTATTAGAATGTGTCATGTATTTTTGGCATTTTCACTGTCTACTGATTTAATCCATTCCACATGCCTATTTTGAGGTTTATTTCGCAATCCGCTTTACTTAGATTTGCACGGAAGAGTAATTATCACTATTAGCGTTGGCAGCTTAATCTCACATATTACCTGCTGCTTGTGTTCGACAGTGTTGCGGCGGCATTAATGGAGGGGAGATGGCCATTTTTGCCTCCAGAGCAGGTCCGGGTCCCTGTTGGCACCCGGCATGCTTTGCATGCTCCATGTGCCAGGAGCTTCTGGTGGATCTCATCTATTTCTACCAAAATGGCAAGATCTTCTGCGGGAGACACCACGCAGAGCTCATGAAACCTCGATGCTCTTCTTGTGATGAGGTAATTGGCCCGATTATTTAACTGCTGTATTTTAAGTTGATGCAAACTAACGGTGGTTTTGCAAATGTACTTAGATCATCTTTGCAGATGAATGCACCGAGGCTGAGGGACGCCACTGGCACATGAAGCACTTTGCCTGTTTTGAGTGTGGGACTATGCTAGGTGGACAGCGGTACATCATGAAAAATGGACGGCCCTACTGCTGTGGGTGCTTTGAGTCACTGTATGCAGAGTACTGTGAGGCATGTGGTGAAAACATTGGTAAGTCATACTTAAAATATTGAGAAAAACTTTGTGACAAACATATGTCTATGCATAAATTTGAGTGTTAAAACATTAAACTTGTGGCAGGCATTTGTATTCCACCAAAGACTGAATCTACCAAGTAGCACCTTGAATACAAATTACTTGTTAAAAAATTAAAATTTACAGCTTTAATATCACAAAATGTGGAACATATTGAAAAAGATTCTCTATCAATCCCTAGTCAGACACATGAAAACAAGATTACAGTAACGTGATTCTTACTTTCATTTCCCTAGGTGTTGACCATGCCCAGATGACCTACGAAGGCGTTCATTGGCACGCCACAGACCAGTGCTTCTGTTGTGCCCAGTGCAAGACATCTTTGCTGGGTTGTCCCTTCTTACCCAAACAAGGGCGCATCTATTGCTCAAAGGGCTGCAGCCAGGGGGAAGATGTACATGCCTCAGACTCATCAGATTCTGCTTTCCAGTCAGCCCGCTCTCGCGAATCCCGACGGAGCGTCCGCATGGGGAAAAGCAGTAGGCCCGCTGAACAGTGGCGACAGTCACAGCTGTTTAGCCCTCCTACTATAGTCACCTCTTATGAGCACAGGTTTGGGGAGGGTGAAGAGGACAGAGATGGTGATAGGGACATTGATATAGTGGGGAGCAAGCTAACGCGTCTTGGTCTGGAGGAGGAGAGATTCTGGAGGGAGCGGGAGGAACAGGACGCCGGTGGAGAGGAGGATCCAGAGGAGTGGGCTCAGCATGAGGACTATATGACTCAGCTCCTGCTCAAGTTTGGTGACCATAGCATGCTGCACCAAAATCAACCACCGTCCCTAAAATCACCGAGCCCCAACAGTGACTCAACGCAGGTAATAAGTACATCAGATCCCTGGCTGAAGTCCGATTCAAAATCTGTGGGTCTTAACCCCTCATCCCCCGCCCCTAACAGTCCCACCCAGAGCCAGACTTCTGATCAGTCTCGAGCCAATAGCCTCAGTCCAGGCTTGATGGATAAAAAGCATCTACCTGAAATGTACTGGGCCCAGTCACAGGACGGCCTCGGAGACTCGGCATATGGAAGCCATCCAGGTCCTGCCAGTGCAAGAAAGATACAAGAGCTAGAGTATGACCAAGATCAGGAGCAGTCTGGAGTAGGAAAGCAGGCTTTTTGGCCAGATACCAGGGAGTGGTACGAGGACTCCCTGGAGTGTATTGCTGATGAGCTAAGGAAGGCTGAAAAGGGTGTTGGAGACTCCATGGATTCCCTTGCTTTGTCAAACATCACTGGTATGTATAATGCTTACTGTCTTAATTCGGTTCTTACATTTGATCTCAAAAACACATTCTAACAAATATTCCTTCTTCACTCTTATTTAGGTGCATCAGTGGATGGGGATGCACCCACACTCTACAACCTTCATGGCATCCAGGATTCTTCCATGACTGTCGAGTGTGAGAAAATGAGCAACATGGGTACATTTAATTCTTCCCACATACACCACAGTGCAAACTCCCTTAGTCTCAACATGGAAAGGAGAGTTGAGGAGGCAGAGAATGGGATTGGGCTTGGAATGAGGGTTGGTGCTCCCACAGGACTTCACGCAACATCTCCTCATTCAGAGGGCCTCCCTGGATCTTTTGTTCAAGCTCCGGCTCTAAGGAGAAGCAAGTCACAATCCAGGCCTCCTCAAGTGGTCAAGTTCTCAGAGGACACAGTGGACAATGGATATAATGATGGATTTGAGGTTAGTGTTATGAAACATCCCATGAGTGAGAAGCCACAAAGGAGAGTGTACTGCCCAGATGAACCTGTCAGAGCAAGAAGCCACTCAACAAGCCACCACGGCAGAAGCAGGCCCCAACACCACCGACCGGGCCGGCGCCACAGGAGCCGCAAAACTCGCTCGGACAACGCGCTTCACATGGTACCTGTAGACAGAGCGCAGAGGCTGTTTGAGCATCAGCAGCAGGGTATAGTAAGTCCACCATATGGTGCGATGCGTCTTCAGAACCCTGCACACATGCTGCCGTTGGCCTACTCCCAAACCCGATCTGACTATATGTTCCGTAGCTCAGACCAGAATGACCCACGGTTTGAACATTTCATGGGTCTCCACAGAGATGAGGACGACTGGTGCTCAACCTGCTCCTCATCATCATCAGACTCTGAGGAAGAGGGTTATTTTCTTGGCCAACCAATCCCACAACCTCGAGCGGTTGGGCGCTACTATGCAGAAGACTACCCAACAAGAGTGACCGCGCTCACGGCCCTCAGCCACAGCTCACAGACTGGTTGCAGAAAGGGCCATAGCTCCAAAAACTGTATCCTTTCTTAGCGAACCAAGCCATTAATCTTATGAAGTGCACTACGCAAAGCAATATGGTGAAGATTTTCAGTTAGGTCTGTCATATTATGTAAAGAGGCCATTACTGACCTGTTTAGACACTTATTACGTGTATGCAAAGCTGGTTAAAATGTTCAACATTGATAGGATTTGAATACCAGTGAAAGTTTGGAATTTCACCAAGAGAGGATTTTATGTTCAGTCAATAGTTTTGCAATGGTAAATATGGTATATGGTAAAAACATCCCCCCTGAGTTTAACAATGCAAGTAAAGCCAAGAAACTAACCAAATAACTATTTAATGTTTACTAAGACAACATAAAAATGTAAATAATAAGTTAAAATTTCAGTTCTAGTATTTTATACTCATTTAAAAGTGTAAACATTGTTTTGCTTGAGAGAAGAATCACCAAGTTGTCCACAGAAAAAGCCCACATTATTCCTGTTTGATGTTTGCAACACCTTCCACATTATGTAATCACAAACCAGTACAGAACTGGCAGCAGCACACCTGTATTTGCACCTGACTACAAGCATTGCTCTAAGATAACCAACGTACGCTCTGTGATGTAAAGGTGCTTGCAATAAATATTTTCTCTCCAATTGCTCAAGAATGCTCTGCTTGAATCATGTTGTACAATTTGTAACATATAATGTTTTGGTTTTTTTCTCCTAATTTTGACTTTGAGTAGACAAACTTTCTAAATACTGAAATAAGAGGGAAAAACAAGCAAATATGAAAGTAATGTAAGCTAGGTAGTCTTGACCTTCAAAAGTCAGCAAATGGCTACAATACAGAAAGCTACTCAATATGTCCGTATCTATTGACAGAGAAAGCAAAAAAAAAAAAGAAAAAACCGACAAGGTTTTACCGGGTTGCCATTTTTCCCCAATATTAGCACTTGATCCCACGAGATAAAATTATTTAAAAATTCAGCAAACTTTTTTTTTTATACATAAAACACTACAGATCTTTCTACGTTAAAGGACAACCAAGTTATTTCCAGTTTTAAAGTAACATTTACAAAAAGATAACCAATACCTTCACTTCAGTGGAGAGTTTCCTAGTTATGAAATTTGGCAACAAAAAAATTATGTTTATTCTAGAACCTTCTCCTGCAACAATTTTCTAGTCATCTTTTTTTAAGATTCTTTACCATTTTGAAAAGTTGCCGAAAGTAAAATGGAAAAGACAAGAAAACAAATCTCAACTTCCTGTTCTCTTGGGGCATAAATATGTGACAAAAAGGCATACTTCTCTTACTCTGCAAAATGGGAAACAGTAGAAGATAAGAATACAAAGCCAGGCAGTTCTTGATACTTATAAGTCAAGACATGGCTACAAGGAAATAGCTGCTTGCTAACGATAGCCACATCTACACATACAGCTTTTTTTAAGCTATCAAAACTGAAACGGTTGGGTGAAGATTTATAAAACCTACCAAGTGACAGTAATTCACTTGGTAGTGAATGACAATTTCTTAAAGAAAAGCCCTTTCAATAAAAGTTAAACACCTCTCCTTCTAAAGACACAGAACTGAAGTAGTGTCTTTAATTTCTAGTTTTTTAAGCTGATCAGGTTCATCAAAAAACTTTACATGAGTGATCCATGACTTCTTGTGTTGCGGAGTTACAAACAGGACAAAAAACAAGAAAAAACAAAACAAAAAAAAACAGACAATTTCTCCTTGCTACTTCAAAATGGGGAGACATCCCTGACTTCCTATTCTGCAAACATATGACAGACAATTTGCCTTTTTCCTTTTTAGCCACTTTTCATAATGGGAAAGATTACATCTTTGCAAGACGGATGGATCTGACTTTTAGTATATTTTGGGAATATCTAAAAATGGTCAAGCTTTGTGCATTTTGCTTTTTCAGAAATGTCAGATTGAGAAAGGCAATTTCAAATATTTTAACAGTACAAATTTTTACGACGACTTGATTTCTGTCTATTGCAGCACCGAGTGATACATATTTATTCAAGTTACACATCAGAAAACAAAACGTTCAAAATGTGAGATCATGCTTCAAAACTGAATGCCATACTAAACATCATAAGAGCCATGGAGGACTTGTAGTTTAAATATTTAAACAAAAAAACAACTTTGATGTTTTTATATTTTTCATAGAAAACTTGAAGGTAAAAATGGTCCATTCAAAAATAACACTGCTCGCTCCTGTGATGAGTTCCTCAGGTTGCTGTGACCTGCAGTATGTTCAAGTCCAGCAATCCTAAATCTCAGCCGTTAATCCCCCCAAAAAATAATAATAAAATAAAAATCCTCAGTCTCACATTAATCGGAGCGGACGTAGACGAAGCGCATCAGAAAGAAGATGAGCTGTGGTTCACTCCGGTTTTTAAGAGTTTCTGGGTCATGGCAGGAGTGACAGAGTCACAGACGGAGGGTTCTGGAAACCGGACGTCCTCGTCCAGCTCTTTGATGAAGTGCTTGAGGTCCTCCAGGCAGCGCTCGCGTATCTCCCCGAGGTTCTCCCTGAGCGGGACTTGCAGCTGCTTCTCCAAGCTGGGATCCTTTGCCACCAACATTTTGACCACCATTCCGAAAGTCTCGCAATCCTGCCTGTAGACCTAAAGGACAGGGAAGTTCAATTAATTTCTTTTTGCTATGACAAAAACTGAGAAGTTTTCATATATTATTAATATATTATAATTTGGGGATGAGGAACCGCCTCCGTCCTTCTCTACCCGTCATCCGGATGCAAACACTTCACAGCGCTACACTCGAGCTTATTCAACTGGTGTGAACACATACAAAGCAGTGTCAGAAGATAAAAGACTTATTCTTCTCTTGTACTTAATGAGCCCACTTGAAACAAGCTGAGAAACAATAAAAAAAACCAAAAAACATTTAATTGGTGTTTAGAGGTTTACGTCGGGGATTAAATGAGCAAAGGACATTTCTGTGCTTCAAAATTCTCCACTGTGAAGTTACTATCATTTCTACACGAGTTTTGAGTGGTAAAACATAAACGCTGCGTTGGAAAAGCATTAATCTGTTTACAACTTTTCACATTTGAACAAACTACAACCACAAACTACTTTAGTGGGATGTAGCAAAGGGTCAGTGTGCAATTTAATCTCAGAATAAATTTAGCAGCTGTGTGAAGGTTTTATTAAAAAGGACATTACCCCAGAGTGAAATACGATGTCTTTCTGTAGCAGGAAGCTGTCCAGAGTTGATGGCAAAATGGAGGACAATCCCGAAAGCAAAACGTTTTTAGATGCTGCAGAAGACTTTAGACCGCAGCTGAGATTTAACACCCAGCTGGATTGGTCAAGACACACAGCCAGAGGAACAATGGAATTATTCATATAGATTTAAAAAAATAAAATAAAAATAAAAAATCGCTCAGTCAAAAACCCAACCAAATCAATACTTTTGCACATTCACTTTCCAGATTTTTTTATTTTTTGTATTTTATTTTTAAGTCATTTTGGGGATCAATGTTTAAAGCTGTTTTAATATTAGTTAAGTCTTATTGTCTGTAGGTTCAAACAAACAAACAAAACACAATGGTAAACTTGTGTTCTAATTTTCAGAGTGTATTATAGGGCTGTCCAACAGTTTTGTAGCATCTGTAGTTAGAACAGCTTTATTAGAAAACTTCTGAACTTGTCAATTCAGGAATGGACTTTTTTAGACTGAAAACCAATATTTTAAAATAGTTTGCGGACTTAAATTATTTTATTTTTGTAAATCCCTAGCAAATAGCAAGTTTTGTTAGTGTTCTTTGATGGCATTTTCGAGCAGATAAAAGAACCATGAGTCTGAATTTAAAGTCGTCTAGAGGCCAAACAGGTCCTTACCCAACAGATCCACACCTGGAAAGTAGCAAAAGCTACACAGTTTAAAACTGCATAGAAAATATAAGAATCTGCAGAAAGATGGGCAGAAAAACAAACAAAAATAATAATATCTAAAATATAATATCTAAAATACACTCCATCCAGTCTGACTGAAACACATTCCAGAAGAAACATTGGCTATAACTGACAAAATGTGAAAAATAAAATAAAATATATTCATACATCAACATGTATGAATATATGTTGCAATTTTCCAACATATAAGCGTTCCCGTGTGCCAACAGGTTATTCCAGATTAAATAATTGCATTTATGGGCCAAAGAAACTGACACCATTTCACAACGTGACACATTTACTTAGCTAGTCCGTCTCATCTATCGTAGAGTTTTCTTTTTCTTGAGTCAGAGCAAAATTAATTCAGACACTGATGATGTTATACAAGTAAATGAGCTAGAGGGCTGATTCACAAACACAGTTCATGTAAAAATGCATAAACACAAGTTTGTGCCCATCAGGCTGTGTGTTGTACATTAGGCCAGGCAAGACAGACTTTTAGTCGTTCCCCAACAGCGGCTTCTGCACTGCGGCGCGCTCTGACTCACCAACTTATTTATAGATTTTCAAGTCGTTCCTAGAACACAACGCATGCTCGCAAGAGAAGAGAGTTCCAGAACAAAGATCTGCTGCTGTCAAACAGGGTTGATCTATTTCTCACTATAGAATAGGCTTTAAAAAGTAAAACATGTCACCGGCAAACAGAACAAAGTATCTGTAATATATTCTATGATGAGTGGAACGTTAGCGAGAGCTGGACAAAACCTAAAGGCTCACAGGTCAATATTTATGACCTATTAGTACATTAAAAGTGATAATCTGCAAAATAATAAAAATAAAAAGGGTGTGTTATAAGCCTTTTCATGAAAATGTTAAAAGAAATTATGGGCGCAAATTAAATAAAAATTTGTTTCTCTTCCCCGCACAGATTAGGTACAACAATGAATTCTCACTATTTCCATTTCAAAATTCCATCCTTGTCTACAGTAGAGACTGTGTGTGTAACTCAAGAGCTAAAAAGAAGTAAATAAATCAATGAGTTTGATTTAAACGCATGTTTTGCTGCAGCAAATATAGGATAAAAGTACAGTAGTAATCTGATGGTCAGACAACCTCTGTTATTTACCAGAAGTTATTATTTGCATCCTTCAGTTAGTGGAATGATGAAGTCTAGAATTTAAAGATTTCTCTTAGACTGTGTAAGAAGCCTTGTGGGAAAACGTGGGATTTTTAAAAAGTGAACACTGGTTGTATTAGTTTACAGGTACTGTGGATTTCTCTTTCATCCTTTCAAGATCAAAATTATATCTGAAGGTTGAAAAAATGTATATACAGCTCCCTCCTAGTATTTTGGTGAAACATCCCTTAGCATATTGCGAAGAAACCACAAAGTTATTTTAGCCATTAGCAAATTTCTGTTTTTATTTGTGGAAGGAACCAAAGAATAGTAAATAAACTTCTTACTGGTTGAAGTCAGGGCTTTGGCTAGACCATTTTAAATGTTGAAACAAAATTACCCCCCCAAAAAAAAAATTACAAGTGTTTCAGGTTCGTATTAAGCTGTTTTGTTTAATACGACCTGGACCCAATAAGTCCCAACCTTCTACAAATACTTGCAGAGGGAGGGGACAAAAAGTGGTGTTGGTTTTTAAATGATTTACTTTAACAATAGGAAGAAACAGTCACATCAATCACTTCAGAGGAAACGTACGCTGGTCATCAGGATACATTTTCCAAACCAGAGGGTGACACAAATCAAACACACCATGTCCTTTAAACTGGGTGTGTTTCATACACACCTTGTGTATGTATAACATGAGCTGGGATGTTATTCATGCAACGTCTGATTGTCTCACTCAGCAGCTAACTATTTATACTATTCTCACAGGATGCGTTCAATCAGTGTGCGGACAGCGGCTTCTATGAATACAGGAAGAAGCTGTTCCTAAAAAAACAACAAAAAAAAACAATGTGCTGAAAATGAGTCCCACTTCCTACAATCCATCCGGTTATCCAATCAGGAAAAAATGAAGCAGTTCTCGACAGAATTAGAGCGTCTTTCTTAAGAGTTCTTGTGTATTTACACTCTTCAAGTCATCCAAAAATCAAGACAAGATTACTGTAAAACATATCCATATTTAATGTGAAAGTTCTGGTAAAGTTAGAATAAAAAAAAAAAAAACAACTAAGGGGGAAAATGTATGTTTAAAAAGTTGCAAGAAAAATTTGCAGAATTAGAATTAATTTCAATACAATCCAACATTTATCACACAATAGTAAGGTTTTCTATTGCTGCCGGACACATGCGCAGTATAAAAAATATTGACATAACTGTATCTAAATTTACAACAGCAATCAGTTTAAAGTTAGCATAAGTGTAACTATTACAATTGGCAACATTAGCCTTATGCTCTCTATAGAGCACTTCATACATAGATGAAGTTCTCATCTTTACAGCACCTTTTTACTGACTTTTTAGCTTGTGTGTTTGTATCTCCCCTTCATCAAAGAATGTAGATTAAGACAGACTGAAAAAAAACAGGACTACCATCCCCATCCAGCTCTGCAATCTTTTTAACAAAAACAGACAAAACACTTCAACAGTTCCTCTGCGGCCAAATCTATTTATACTCCTAACCCAACGATATAAAACTGCCTTTGTTCCACAGCCTGCGCAGTGAGGAGTAAAACTAACCCTTTTACAGCCTGCATGCCTTGTCACTCACTCCAACCACTTTGGCCGAGTTTCAGATCAAGCCAGCTCCAAGACTGAGGCGACCCGTTAAGGTTTCGAAGTCAGACGGTCGCCGAGTGTTTTTAGGAGCTGCTTGATTCTGTGTGTTTGTGTGTGTGAGGGCACTAAATCAAAACGGGGAGCAGAAAGCCAAACATGTGGCCCACACTCGTCATGTGAGGAGGAATACTGCTTTGACTCACTGCAAAAGGATAATTGTGTTATTACAGCGTAAAATAAACTAAGTGAGTTTACCTGCGCGTTAAAGGGATGATGGCAAATTATGGCCAGCGAACCTGACGAGTGCTCTCAGACGTTTTATAGCTGCTGGTGCAAAGTCGGTGTGAAAGCAGCTTTTAGGTTCTAGTTGGTGTACAGAAGCACCAACTGTTCTAAAATTAATTCACTAACTAAGAGGAAAAGAAAGAAAGCAGTAGAGATGTATACTCTATGAAAAATGTTGATTAAATTACTTTTGTCTGGCAGGATTATGTCCCAACAGTCTGCTCTCTTATGAAAAACAACCTTCAAAATCTGGAAATCATAAAAGCTTCAGAGAGCAACGACAGAACAAAAAGCTGGAGTTGCAGAAGCAAAAAAACAAAAACAACCACTAAGTAAATAATTAATTCCCTCCCCAGGCTCCTCCATTTTTCTCCCCCCCAGAATGTTATTTAACAAAAAACTCCGATAACATAAAGCAGGACACATTCTGAAACATTCACATTCTTTAATGCAACATTTTAATGTTGCATTAAAATGAAAATTCTGACCTACAGAGTCGGCCACATGTATCGGTATAGAAATATTTGATCAAGATACCATAATGACACATTGAAACGTGCTAAAGAACTCTCTGCTTTGGGTTCATTTTTCTCCGCGCAAAATCTTCCAATGCGAGATTATCTTGCTTACCAGGGAGAGGAGGCAATTAAAGTGGCCTATAGTGCGAGTTAGAATGAGACCATAAGGACTAAACAGTTGGGCTGTAAAGCAGGAGGGAAGCCGCGGCGTCAGCAACAACACTGCAACAAAGCTGCAGGCTCGCTGGCGCAGCTCGACGTGAGAGAGTGAAATGTGTCCTCCAGGGCAGAGTTAGCTCAGGATTTAATGGTTTCAAGTAAACCAACGGTAGCGTTCACTGGTCCGGGAACGGCCTTCATCAGACAAGTGAGCAGGTCTGGAACCTTTAGCCTGAAGTGCTGCAAGCTCCGTTAAACGGATATCCTTTGCGTTTATTGTGCGTTTACAGCTAGTCCCAAACTTTGTTCAGTTGCACCCATGTCAGAACCGTTACTAGAGCTATAACACAATGCGACACTTTTATAAGAAGCGAAAATAGAAAAGAAAAAATTTATAAATCTGAGCTTCAGAACATTATAGCAGCGTTTGCAGCAAAATCAAATCACAGAATCTCAAAGTGTAATCTTGAGTTTCTACACAGAATTAGCAGAATATCAGCAGTGTTATTTTTTGTTTTAGTTTATCCTAAGTAGTATTATTTTCATTTGCAAATCAGATCGAAATGATTTAGGTTAGCTCTAAAAATATCCTGAAAAGACTCATTAACCTTATCGGTGCAAAGTAAATGCTTTTATCGCAGTACCTCTCTAGTGCAGCACAGTAAATTAAACTGTGATATTTGAAAATGGCAGATCACTAGTTCTGAGTAGATTCATTGCACTATGAGTACCTTTTCTATCTCCTTGGCTTTGGCTGCGATGGCCATGGTTCGCCTCTCTTCTAGGTTCTCTGTAGACTTTTTGCCGTCTTCAGTGACCGGAGCCACGACTGGTTCCTCCTTTTCTGCCTCTGGAGGATTACTTTCCTCCTGTAGGGAGAGGAGAAGAGAGCTTTAAGTGAATCCTGGCTTTAAAGGAAGCTAAGAAACTGAAAAGCAGATTAAAAATGATTTTGAACCAAAGGAAGAGTTGGAATGTGGGTCAGTAACCCAATGCCCGGTATCAGTGGATCACCAGGACCTGACCGACTGTTACTTCTTTCATAGGAAGCCGAAGTTGATGAAGTATAGTAAAAAGGTCAAACTTAGCTCTACAGCAGTTTTTCCGACATGAAAAGTCGGAGTCACTGATGACAAATGAGTAAGCTCAACTCTGAACTACATCTAGAAATAAAAACAAAAGGGAACATTAGGATTCCTGCTGGTGTTTTCATAATGTATCAAAGCTAATCTAATAATACTCAAGCGGTTTCTACTCATTGGCTTGTCAGGTTTTGGACGGGAACTTCAGAAATTGGGAAGCATCACAACAAAATCAAGCCTTCTAATGAGCAGACTGGAAATTGTGCGTAAATTAGGACGCATTTCTGCTCATTTCCTGATTCTACGAGAGTTTGACGGGCAAGGAGCAGAACTGCCCAACCAGGACTAAAGTTTGCTCATTCATCCAGGGGAAACGGGCAGCGGACCAAGTCATCTTTCATTCCTAGAAGTTGGAGTAAAGACATTACAAGCGACGGAGCATCAAGTCCGGCTGCGGTCTAAAAATGAAAAGCACAACTCATAAGGAATCATCCAATTATTCCTTCCTATTCACTGCCGAGCGTAGCTCCAGGGAGAAGTCCTGCGTACACGCTTGTGCACGTATGAAAGATCACATTTGTCAGGCTTTGGCCTCCTTTGCTCGAGTTAATAATAAAAGCAACCATAACGGAGCCTTATTTTAAGTGGCTGGGAAAAAAAAAGCTCAACTAGCGCTGCTCTCAAGTCAAAGCTTATTTTTTCCCCACATATGAGGGAATAATGTGAATGTGGTCATTTTTAGAGTATATGTAACAGGCTGCGACACAAAAAACACAAAAAGACATTTTCATTCCAAGATTTTTTTTTTTTGCTTACTTTTCTAGACAAACATAAATGCCTGCATGGTCTAAAATTTTATTAAGATTTATGTTTCCAATGTTCTAATAGTTTGCATTCATCGGAGATATATTGCTGCCATTGCCAGGGATTTTCCAAATATGAGACTCTCCAAGCACTAGTACTGACTGAGAAAGTAGGGCTTTACAATAAGTTGATATTGTAGGAATAATTGCTTCAATGCAGAAGCTGTTGCTTCAAACTGAAATGAAACAGAAAAAGCATAAGATACCTTGCAAATGTGGAAACAAACTTTTCCCCAATTTTAACCACCAACTTCCTTCAATTTTAGTTTTATGTAAAAGATCAACATGAAGTGGTTGTGAAGTGAAAACAGACAAATAAACCTTTTGAAAAAAAGTGGCATTTCATTTTCAGCCCCCTTTCCTAAAATACCCTGAAATAAAATCCAGCGCAACCTATTCAGCACTGTTTTTTTAAGTCCTGTTAATTTAATCTCAGTAGAAATGGAGACATTCTGTGAAGGCCTCAGAGGCTTTTCAGAAGACATCAGTGAACAAACATTGTCATGAAGAAGAAACACAGCAGACAAATCATTGATTCCGCTGCGGTGAAGTTCAACGCAGCGTTTGGTTATGAAACGATACCCTCGGCTTTGAACATGTCACACAGAATCAATCCATCTCCCAAAAACGGACAGAATATGGCACAACTCTAAACCCACCAAGACGAGGCCGCCCACCAAAACCAGACAAGGGGAGCATAAATCAGAGAAGCAGCAAAGGGGTCTGGAGAAAATGCGGGAGAGTTTGGCAATGGAACAAACTAAACGTCCAGAGAAACCATTGTTGGAAAAATAAGCGGTAAAACATCCTGTTTAGAGTTTGCTGTGGAAAATAGCTGCACTGATCATATTAGAGGACAAACCTTCACCCTGAACACAGCTTCCCCACCATGAAACATGATGGAATCTGTGGAAAGCTTCCAACACGGGTTCAGACTCTCTCTATCCGGTTGGACTCAGCTAGAGACATTTTACAACAAAGAATGAACAAAGATTTCAAAAATGGGCAAAACTCAGTTACCCTGTAAAACTTGCAGCTTTAATTGCAGAAAAGGTGGTTAAATAGTGGCTAATAGTTTGCAGAAACACACACAGCAGTTCAGTTCTTTATTTCTGAAACAGTGAAAAACAATTCATCCTTTTAATTCATCTTCACGTCAGCACAGATTTCCATTGGCCTACCCCCCCAAAAATAGCACTGAAGTTCATTTCTGATTGTGAAATAAAAAAAAATAAAATAAATAAAATAAATAAATAAAAAAGGTTCAAAGGCTAAGAACACTTCTGCATGACGCAAGAATCCACGTATCTTGTTATTTTACGTGGTCAAATATGAAATGGCAACAAAGAGGATTTTTGTGCAGAGATGAACCTCCTGGTGACCTTTCCTTTGTTCCAAATCTAGCTCTCCACCCATAGACCACCCTGGCTCACAGCCAGAGGTGGAGGTGCTCTATAGTTACCCTCCTCTTTGGTCTCTTCAGTCAGAGATGGCTCCAGAAAGCCTGCCTATGTGCACGCGTGTGGGTGCGCGTGTGTGCGTGTGTGTGTGTGTGTGTGTGTGTGTGTGTGTGTGTGTGTGTGGAACAGCCACAGCAGGCAGTGACCCAATCTATTAGAACAAGCTTTACTGAATGTGCACAGCAAAAGGCGTACATCTCGGCCAAGGTTATGGGCATGTGCCCCAGAAACAGATCAACAATGCACCGCAGCACAGATCAAACCCAGCAGAACCACGTGTGTGTGTGTGTGTGTGTGTGTGTGTCTGTGGAGAGGTGGGACACTAACAAACTTTTATCACAGCATTGATTGAACAGGACATGAGTCAGACAAAGACATGTTTGTATCTTGCAACAACTCGTTTGTTACCCAGCTTTTTATACTTCCAACTAAATACATTCTTACAAAACGCACACAGTCCTCAGTTTTTAAAACTCTCTCTCTTTGTCCCAAAAAGGAAAAAAAGCAGCTTTTGATTGTGGCTGTGGTAGACCAGACCTCTTCTGAACTGGTTCAGTGAAACCACAACACCATTGTGACCATAATATAACCGTTTCATTGGATTTTTTGATTAAAGTAAACTCACCACAGACTTGTAAAATGCTGCAAGTCAACTGCTCTCTGCTTCACTTTAGAGAAATGAGGTCGGCGCTACAAAAGCAGTTTGGGATAATGTTTTAGGAACGTCAAAAAGAAATTAAGTGACTAAAGGCCAACCAGTATGGGTCTCCATTGCAGATGTGTGTTTATTTTTACTTGTATAATGATTTTATTTTTTCTTCTACCGTACATAGAATATTGCTTAATTGAGATGTTTGAAAAATGTGTAATTCTGTTACTCTAGTGATGCAGACATTTAAACCATCTACATGTTGTTCATAACCTATTAACAACACTCTGCTATAGTCAAAGTAGTTGGGAACGCTGAAAAAAAATGCACTTCTTTTTGAGATGAAGCACAATTACACAAAAGTTTTCCTCTCTGAATAATTGCATTTCATTTTAGAACAGCATTTAAGTGTTTTGCTAAAATTTCCACTACAAAAGCTACAAGGAGAAGATCACAGTGGGATGCAAACAGTAAATGGAATAGTTTGAGCGCTTCTGCGCATAAAATTCTTTCACGTATCATTATTCATCAACAGATTTTTCCACCTGAGCCGTTCATCTCTGCAGTTTTAAACATGAACTTCTTGGCTGCTTTTTTGCCCGGCCTTGTCAGTGTTGGTTTGCAGTTGTGCCATACCATTTTTATTTTGGGATAATGAGAGATTTTACAATATCTGCAGCTTGAGATAATGTTGTTGTTAATTTAACCTTGCTTTAACCTTCACTGCTTTCTCTGACCCATGATGCCGTTAGTTCACTAATGTTCTCTAACAAGCCTCTGAAACTCTGCAAAGAACTGGATCTGCTGAGATTAAATGATAGTGAAGTTTATACTTGCTAATTTTATTTAGTGGTATGCAAGTAAAGTGGGCTTAACACAAATGCACATCACACTTTTATCATATGCCAATTTCTGTTTGTCAACCAGATAATTTCAGCAAAAACTATTTCTGCATAAACTCTGTGTACAAGTAATTTAATTCCCTTCTAATTTGGTTAAAAATAAAAGTCAAGTACTCCTAAAAAAAACAAAAACAAAAAAAAAAAAAACAGAAGACCAATATTGATTCACAGAATAACATTTTGGTAGCAAAAATTGTTCAATTCTAACACTGAACAACCTATTTAGCCTATGTATTACAGGAATAAACACTGAAGTGATTAGCAAGCAATTCTTTCAGAGCATTTAAATTTTTTGGTCAAGATCTGAATGAGGCGGAAAATACAGAAGCCTCACAAATTCAAGTCCGAACGCTGCTTGCGAGATTTGTGTTGCACATCAACGTCTGAAAGAAAACTTAACGTCCAACAGACACTCTTGATCTGAATAAGGAAACGATTGTTCAGTGTAAACAGCATAAACACGTCTTAATGAGCTCTGTTGGGACTCCTCTGTCTTTGCGGTCAAGATCATGTGATAAAGTTATGACTCGGGCTACTGACTTAACCCCTTGCTTCTGGGTGGCCTCTGCTGCGCACACACACACACACACACACATACACACAGCTCTCTAATCACAATCACATCTGATCTTATTTACCCTCCTCTGCGCAGCTGAAGATGGATGACATGAGCAAAACAAACTACTATTTACAATTTGGGGAGGAGCTGTACACTAAAAGTAGTTTTTCAAAACTTGGTCAACACTTGAGCCACTTTCCTTTACCGTTATCAGTCCATCTGACTGAAGTCTGCTTATACCACAGATAAACACAGTGCAGGCCTGATGGCTTTTTATGCTGCGGCTGAACGCTGCTTTAAAAGCCATTAGCATGCTTCGGTGGGACTGAACCACCGACAGCGAGGATGGGATTTAAGAAGTTCCAGATGCACCCTGCCGGACGGCGTCGAAGGCAGAGAGCAGGGCGACCAATTAATAAAGTTGTTTTGCATAAGCAAATTTAAACCCAAGTTGGTTGTTTGTTAGAAACACGAAGGGTTCTTATGCTCCAATTCTCTCGAAATATCTTTAAATTTAAGCAGACGTTTCTTTGTTGCTCACCTTGTTTGATGTCGCACTCTGTGGGGAGCCTTCTCGTGACAAGCCAGGAATTTTGTCTGTAATTATAGGAAAAGAAAGAAGAAAGAACAAAGAACTGATACATTGAGCTTTAAAACGGCTGCAAACATGAAACATTATCCATCAGAAAAAGGAGATTCAGGAAAGTGGTTGAAAAAAAGTGATGAGAAGCCGGGATTCTACGATGGAACTGGAGAACAAGAAAAAGGAGTGTAGCGTTCGAAGCTAAAACACAGCAACGCGTTAATTGTGATCACCAGTCGAGCTCTTTAATATGGTCTTTCTTTCTTTTCTCCCATTTGAATAATTTAAGTTTTCTGGGTCAATTAAAAAACTAAGGTAAAACCTTGGCGCCCAGAAAAGCAACATAAAAATACGCCAGTGGAAACACCGGCTTCAGGAATATCCATCAGGTACTCTGCACCTTCTTCCCACTACTTCCCCTGAGCATGAGCTGGTGGCATCTTTACGAGCCCCGACTGACGGGACGACAGAAATGAGGAGAAAGACTTCCTGCAGGACACGTTAGAAACTCTTTCTGTCAACTCAAGTTACTCGGACTTAACCGTTTCATTTTCCATTCATTGAACTGTGTGACATGCATTTAAAACCATGTGTGGTGGAAAACCCAACGATGCAGCGCACCTTGAACACAGTAGCTGTGAAACAAGGCGGTGGCAGCATTGAGATGTGGTGATGCTTCTCAGGTCAGTGAAGCTTGAACTAGGATGGAGTAAAGTCCAGGCCAATCATAGGAGACTTTGTGTTTGTCTAACACAAAAAAAATCCCAATGAGATATCCTGGGATTTGTGTATCTGTAAAATAAAACGAGGAGAAGTTCCAAGGTGCAAAAATCCTATTGCACGGCACTGGAGCCATATCCTCTAACCTCAAACAATAAAGAGTTGAGAAAGCAGAATTAAACTGCTTAGCTGGGATTCCTTGCATTTGCATTTTACATCAGTAAAACTTTTAATAAAAGTCCAGGTCAAGTTGGTCACCAACAACAAGACTGAACTTTACTTACCAATAATCTTGGACTCAGTACAAGTTTCTTCGTACCCTGCAGGAAGACCAAACCATAAAATCACTAAGCCGAGGATGATACTTGGGGGAATCCAACATAAAACCCCCCCACAAAACTATGAGCCGGTCCCTTTAATGGAAGGTTTAGTCACGTTTCTCCGCCTTAAGGCCATTTTATCATGCACCCCCTACCAGTTAAATCATTACCAAAACACACCATTATTGTTCAGCAATGTAAAAGAAAGCACCTATACTAATCAAATACTTATTTCACAATGGAAAAGCTCAAGGTGAGATGAAAAGCACAGGATAGCATCAGCTCTCAGAGGAAATTGGAAAGTTAAAGGTTTGAAGGCAACAAAAAAAAATTAAATAAAATAAGAAAAAAATCATGCAGCACATAAAGAGATACCTTAGCACTTTCATGTGTTTTTGTGTATTTGATTTGTCAGTGGGTAAAATGAGTGAATTTTGTCAAAAAAGAAAATATTTGAAAAAAATCTAATTCTACTATAATTAAAACTATTGTAACAGCGACAGCCAATGAGTAGGAACAATGAAATGTGCTAATGTACCTCACAACAAGATGAGGTGACTTCCTTGTTCTAATTAATGATTACCCCCACTAGGTTATTGTATATTTAAAACTCATGAGATAACTTGCTTAAGACCTGGGTGAAAAATAGACTAGAGTGAAAAACAGTTGAAGTTTCTGGGCTGGTGTCTCAATTTTAAATGTTTACAGAAAAAGTCCCGATTCCAGAATGTCTTTTAATCCGTTTAACTTTGCTGCAATCCTCGTCATGTTTTGTGCACAATAAGGATGCAAAAAAAATGGACATCACCCAGGTCCAAGCTCGCTCACGTGAGTTGGTGTACAGACCCAAAATGTCATGTCCGCTCTGAGGAAAGAGCGCCCCCCAGAGGTGCTCAGAAACACCTGTGTGACTCTCTGGACCGTCCAAATCTGGAAAAGCCAATCAGCCAGATTGTCAGTCAAAGACACAGAATGAGGTAAGGCAAACAAAAGAAATGGAAAACAATAGAGGCAAATTTTTTGACAAAATGTGTTTGTTTTAATGTATTCAATCTTTCTGAAAATGTAATTTGATCTGTAATGAAAATGCTTGACATGCTTATGTTGAATGGATTTTTTGCAGGACTTGGTCCAATAACTAAATATTTAGTAGCTTGAGGTCCAGAGAACAAAATATCAGAGCAAAGTAAGAAATTACTGGGAAGTAGAAAGGAAATCTCAGTTTTCAATACTTTTACGAAGAATTTGAAATAAAATCTGAAAACAATGTTGAATTTTCTTTCCTTTTCACAGTAAGAAACTACTTAAGTTTTGGTTCATCACCAAAAAAAAAAAGACAACAAACTGTTGTAAAATATTAAAATGTTCAAGATTTATTAATATCTTGAAAAGAATTGTAAATGGCTCCTCAAGCTACTTATAACCCTGATTTCAAAAAGCTTTAAGATATACATATAAAAAATAATGCATGTTTTGTACATACTCTTGCCTTGCTGTGTGGAAAAAGGCAGGTTCTTTGCCCTGTCTGGAGAGTAGCCTCTGCTGCTCACGCTGGAGCCAGAGCGACTGTGAGGGGAGCGGGCCACGTCGCGGCGGACAGGGGAGCGTTCTCTTAGGGGAGGAAACAGGGCTGCCTTCCTCCTGTAAGGATCCCTTTCCTCCCTGGAAAGATGAGAGATAAATTGGTCTCAAATTAGTCGTATTCCAACATTTCAAGTGGGAACTAGAAAATTGCTCTCATTTTATACCACAATTTCTGTTCCAGGTTCCATTTATTCTAAAACGCAGTGCAAAGTCGCCATCTAGTGTTCACTATGATGTACTGAACTTCATTTTGGATGAAAATATTTAATTATCTATCCTACATGTTGAAACTTCAGCCTCTAATGACTTTCCAACATTAGCTTGAGACAGTGCTAAGAAACGGATTCCCAGGTATCATCATACCCTCTGTCCAGGTTCCGGATGGCTTGCACTAATGTGTCTTCCCCGCTTTCTGGCAGCGATCTGGCAGCTGGATAAACGCCCTGGCTTCTCACACTGGGAGGTGGAGGTGCACGAGCACTGAGGGGAGAAAAAATAAATTACATGAATTAATAAAAACACTGAGAAGTGGTTGCAGAATTCTAAGATGATTTTTGAAACAAGTCTGGATTTTTATCCTGACTTCTTTCAACTAGTCAGTTCTACTGAATAGTAGTAAATGATTTGCGGCAGCATTAAAATTGTACGCCGTTCGAGGAACAATGCAAACAGTTTTTCTGTGTTTTTTCACTTGTAATTTGTTTTTATCTTCTCTGTTATTACAAAGTATAATTTTTTTTAAATTAAAAACATAATAGAAGGTGTTGCGGTTAAAAATTAAAGGAAGAAAATATAAATAACTTATTTATAGAAAAGTGCTGGAGGCTGAAAGGATTGTTTGGAGTTCCCTCCTGTTCCCGTTGCCCTGAACAACTTGATCTCGGATAAATTGAGAACAATTGAAGGACTTTTAGATTCTTCAACGCCAAACTAAAGTTACCTAAACTACATGACCATTACGTGAGGCAATGTGTAATAATTGGGGATCGATGAAATATTAAAGCTTTGATTTTCATGACTAACTCATCATTGTGGTACAGAAATGAGGTTTTTAGACAGAAGATTTACAAAATGTGTTCACCATGTCATTTTGTGCAATACTCCAAGAAATACAAAAAAAGGCAGGTATTGTGCATAAAATTCTGGTAAACAATCTTAGACTTTAGCAAAAAAAAAAAAACAAAAAAAAAGACAAAAGGGACATAATTACCCAAACTCCAAGGATCGTCCCGCATGAGGGTCTTCTCTCGGTACTCTGTAGGGAAAATCTTCCTACAAATTTTTTTTTTTTTTTTTTTTCAAAAAATACAAATAATGAAAAAAGAAATGCAGTAGATTAAGGTCTTGTTTGTATGCAATTTAATCTTCATCAATACTTAAAAGGTAGAACGACTGCACATCGCCAACCTCAATAATGTAACATTTAATCCAAGCAGACATTGACATGGCAAAGCAAAAAAGAATGAACAAAGGAATCGTTTTATACATACCCTTCGTGCTGGTGGGATTGCTCTGCGCTCAGGAAAGTGGTGGCCCTCCACTTGGTAGCCCCTCTGATCGTCATGGAAACCTCGAGGGCCGCCTCCATTCGGGTAAAAACGGGGACCTCCTTCATATTCGTACCCGCCTCGACCGTACTCATCCTCCGGTCTGCCAAACGGGCCTCTCCTCTCGACGGCTCCGGCTGCCCTTGGATACGGACCCTACGGAGAAGCGTGGAAAGTAAGAATTATTGGGGGGGAAAAAAAATTAAGTACATCTTTTGTTGTCTAAAAAAATTGTTTTGTTGGAATAAACATAGCTTGCAACTTGTGCTCCAAATGACAAGGGCAAAAATAAATAAATAAATAAATAAATAAATAAATAAAGTAAGCCTCTACACACTTACTGGCCTTTCTTGCATAAAGCGGTCTTCATACACCTCCCGTATACTTCTGTCTCTTCTGTATGTCACTGTGAAAGGACAATAATAAAAATAAATTGGCATTACATAGATGTGTAACAGAGTGAAATGTGTCAGACATTTAATTCTTGTAATTTTGATGACGATGGCTTAGAGACAATGAAAATAAATCATCAGCTCCGAATATTAGGACATTACTCAAGACAAGCGAAAAATGATCATTTACTGCATCGGTGGCAGAGCTGATCGGCCTGTGGTTCTGCTGAAGTGTCATAGGAACCCAGGTTGCTTTGAAATCATCCTTCAGATCATTTGCCTTGTTGACTTGGTGCTTCTTAAATTCCGCTTGAAGATCCCTCAAACTCTGAGGTTCAGGTCAAGCCAGTCGCTGGTCAGTGAGGCACGGTGACACCATGCTGTCTGAACCAGCTTCAGGTAGCATTCCCTACCACTACCAGTAAGGAATGGCAAGTCAGCTTGTCAACCCTAGAAACCTTAACACTTCATGGTAATTGACTGCATTGACTGGACTTTAGAAAACAGCGGACTAACCCCAGCAGACTGAATGGCAACCCCAATAACCGACTGTGGAAACCCCACTCTGGATTTCAAGCAATGTGGATTCTCCGTCTACTTGTTCTCCAGCCTCTGCTAATTTATTTTAACCTGATTTTGAACCAATTTGAGCAATTCAGTTCTTTATTTCCAAATCCCAGTTAACATACTTCTGTCATATCTGGTTTAGATGCCACTTCACACAAAGAAAGTGAGCTTTCATCTATGTGTAGTGGCTCTTGAGCCAACTCCAGCCTAAGTTCACACCTTCTGAAGCTACACAAACACTAGAATGAATTTTGCTTGACCATCATCTCCATTCTTTCCTTCCACTCAACTTTCTATGAATATACTTGTGTACAGCATTCTGAACAACCAACTTCTTTAGCTATGACGTTTTGTGGCTTACCCTCCTTGTAGATGGTGCCACACACTATCTTCTGGATACCTGTCAAGTCAGCAGTCTCCCTCATGTTTGTGTAGCCTGCTAACCCACACTGAGACCATCAGAAACCGTTTGCAGGAGTTTTGAGTAAAATAGGATATGCCATGAGTTTCTAGTATAGAGTCGACAAATTATTTATTTTAAATAGACTTTAAATCAATTTTGTTACTTTATAAATCACTGAAAGACGTAGCTCCACAGTGCATTAAAGATTTGCTCTTGCTGCATCAACCTTCCAGACCACCAGGGTCTTCTGGTTCTGGACTGCTCTGCGTCTCCAGAACCAAACATGGAGAAACAACATTGAGATTGTAAGCACCACAAATCTGGACCAAACTTCCTGAAAACTTCAAAACAACTGAAGTTACTTTAAATCGAGCCTAAAAACCCACCTGATTAAAATTGCTTTTGAACCATAATAAACGAAGCACTGAGCAACATATTTGATGTGTATTATTTTGGTGCTGGCACTCATCAAAATGCAATGCTTGTTCAATTGTTGACTGTATGGTGTTTTCTTTATCACTTTCCGTTTTTCATATGCAAAGCGCCTTGAACCGCATTGCTGCGGAAAATAATCTGAAAATAAACTTGATTGATTGATTGAACTTCTCCACAATATTCTAATCTTCCAACATAACATTGATTTTCACTATCAGTTTGCCATAATCATCAAAAGTACAAAAAAAACACTTGACAAAATTCTCTCCATGTGTATTCAATCCATATTATACTTTCTGAATGATATGACAAAATACAGAACTTTATTACAACACCCCCACCTACAGTTGTACTGTTACCAGATTCCATAGCCTGCTACACAATACATAAAGTAGAATTTACATGTGTACAAGTTTGTAGTAGTATTGTGATTAAGTGAGAGAAAACAGGGATTGTGAAATGCAACCCTGGTTTTGTTTATTTGTCCCTTAAATGCTGCTTCTACTCTAAAGGCTTGGTTGGTTACTTACTTTTCAAGTTTGTTGCTTTTCGGGAAATACGACCTTCAATCAATCTGTGGAGAGATTTTCAATTGCATAAATAGAACAGCTAAAGATTTCTGAAGAAAGCATGCACAAATCTTTATCTGAAAACAAAAACATAAGTAAATAGAAAGACTTATAACACAACAAAAAGCATAAACGCAAAATAATTCAATGTGAAGCTTATAAAATGTTATTTTACCACAAAAACAACTAGTTTCTGTTTAACATGACCGATTTTGTTTGGGCTTGTTGTCCTGGAATATCGTAATGAACACCTCGCCTTTGCTCTGTTAGCTTCGACAGCCATTTATAACCACAACACTGTGGTTAATGTATTAAATACACCAACTCAAAGCACAATAAAGAAGAAAGTAGAGCTAACTCTGCTAACCCGTCTGTGCAGCAAACATTCGCACGTTTTGTTTGACGTAAGTGCAGGTTAGCTTTCAGTCACTAGCGCATAAATTGCCCAAAACAAATATTTATAGAACTTCTGGTCGTGCACAACCAATTGTATTTTAAAAAGAAATTAAAAGCAATTTCTCTGAGGGGAAAATATCAAAACAGTCTCACCTCTTCTTTCCGTTGAGCTAGCCTAGCCTTTCAGAGTTGCTACACAAGACGTATTTATTAGAACGAATGCGTCATCAAGCTGCGACGAGTAGGCAGCGTTTTGTTTCTTTTAGCTTTGGTATTTAGAAACACAACCATTTTCTTGTTTTGCCATAACCAAACTGCGACTTATTAGTGACATCCACATAGGTAAGTCTTGCATTGAACTCACTTGCGTACACAAAACCACATGACAACATTGAATTGAAATTGATAAGTGATTATGTTCTTTTTTATTATTGTTTTGCATCAACAGTCTGTCCACTATGAGTGGGGGTTTAGCTCCAAGCAAAAGCACAGTTTATGTATCAAATCTACCATTTTCTCTGACAAACAGCGACCTGCACAAGGTAATTTACTTTTTTGAAAATCATTCTATGCAAAGAGTCTTAGTACTGTTAAAATCTACATATTTTAATCAATTAACACTAACATACATATTTTGGGTCATTGCAGTTATTCACAAAGTATGGAAAAGTTGTAAAGTAAGTATTACCTGTTTTTGTGTTTTGTTTTATAACCATTTCTCACACAAATTGAAATGCTATGTTAATTTCAGCATTTTATTTGAAATTAAATATAGGGTACTTAAATATAGATATGCCCCGCATGAATTTACCAAATGCAAAGTTTTTAAAACTGAAGAAAAACAAATGAATAATAATTCAGTTTTGCTTGCACTTGGTAGTATCATAGGTTTGGAGACAAACACCTTGCAACACAAGGCCCCTCAAAGAAACCAAACATTTGGATAGGCTATAAAAGCCTGGTTTGTTTGTCTCTATGCTTCTTTCTTTTTGACTGCCAAGTGGTCAGATATTTATTTTTTGTACTTGTGTACATAAGCTGTTCTGAAAGTGGATGTATGGCGAGGCAAACTAGCAGGATTGGAATCATTATTAATTTATTCACGTGGTCAATTTTAGTGGAAGTAATGAACAATGCAGCAGTCCTGAAGTACTAAAAAAAATATGAGCATGTGTTTTTTTTTTTTATTTAATTTTATTTTTTTTAGTAACTTGAATGTTATTTTGATTAATACAGGCTTCCCTGACCTCCTTTGTTACTTATTTGATGTCACCAGATGCATTTACACCTGGACGCTTTTAGAAAAAAATATAGAGTTGGTGTTTGGCTTGAATACATCACAACTTACATAATTGTAGCAAAAGAGAAACAAAAAAAATTCTATTAAATACTACTCTATAGCCAGCAAGCTATACTTGAACTCAAGTTGGATTGATTTTTCAGAAAAGTCTGGCTTGTAGCATTAGAAAACATTTAATCTGCTCACAATTTCTGTGCTGTTTATTCTAGGGTTACAATAGTGAAGGATAAATTCACCCGACAGAGTAAAGGAGTGGCGTTTGTCCTTTTCTTGGACAGAGAAGCCGCTCACAATTGTGCAAGAGCAGTGAACAACAAACAGGTAAGCAATAATGAATGACTACATGCATAAACTACAGATTTCTGTCAGTGTTTCTTTAATGCATGTTAACTGTATAAAGGAAATTTCTTTATCCACCCAGTTGTTTGGCAGAACAGTTAAAGCCAGTATCGCTATAGACAACGGGCGAGCAGCAGAGTTTATAAGGAGACGGAACTACACGGACAAGACCAGATGTTATGAATGTGGGGTGAGTGAACACGCAACTTTGGGAAAGGCAGACTTGTAGGAATGCCCTATGTGAATTCAATCTATGCATTACAGGAAACGGGACATCTGAGCTATGCATGTCCTAAAAACCTGCTTGGAGAGAGGGAACCACCAAAAAAGAAAGAAAAGAAGAAGAAGAAAAGGGCTCAACAACCTGAGCAAATGTAGGAATTGTATTATAGTTAACAATAGAACATATTTTTTGTATAACTTCGTACACATACATATATATATATATATATATATATATATATATATATGCATTTCTTTTAGTGAGGAAGATGAAGAAAGTGAAGAGGAAGGAGAAGACCCTGCCCTGGATAGCTTAAGCCAAGCCATAGCTTTTCAGGTAATTCTCAGCATTGCCATATGTGTAACATATTTATATTTAACATGTGTATAACCAAAGTCTCTTGCTAGATTCACTTCAGTTGAAATCTTGCCATAATGGAAGTATGGCAAAAAGACAGAAAAATATACAGAAAGCTTTAAGATGTCCATCCATCCATCCATTTTCTGTTCACCCTTTGTCCCTAATGGGGTCAGGAGGGTTGCTGGTTTATCTCCAGCTACGTTCCGGGCGAGAGGCGGGGTACAACCTGGACAGGTTGCCAGTCTGTCGCAGGGCAACACAGAGACATACAGGACACACAACCATTCACACACACACTCACACATAGGGAGAATTTAGAGAGACCAATTAACCTGACAGTCATGTTTTTGGACTGTGGAGAGAACCCACCATGCACAGAGAGAACATGCAAACTCCATGCAGAAAGACCCTGGGCTGGGAATCGAACCCAGGACCTTCTTGCTGCAAGGCAACAGCTCTACCAACTGCACCACTGTGCAGCCCCTTTAAGAAGTCCACAACCTATGTGGCAAACATGTGAGGGAAGGTTCTCTGGTCAGATCAGACCAAAATTGAACTTTCTGGCCTGGATACCAAGCAATTGGTGCAGAAAAATTAACACTGTGCCTCACCCTCAAAGTATAAACATGATAGATACTTTTATTCAGAAAGTTGGGGTTGATGGACTGATTGATGGTGCTAAGAACTTGTAATTCTCAGAAGGAAACTAACTATATTTAGAGACAGCAAAAACTTTAAACGCCAACAATCACGTCACATATCTCTACGAAAGTTTGGGACCTTCCCACAAAGTCACCAATCAAACATTTGAGCATACCAGCATTTATGTGGTGCAAGAATTACAAAACTATTGATGAAAAGAGATTTCTACAAATTTGCTCAAATGGCCTAAGTGACCCTCCGAAAAATTGCAATCAGTGCCTCTTCCAGGAGCCTTGTAAGCTTCATGAGCTGAAACATCAGAACAAATAATAAAAATGTAAAAAATCTGCTTACTCTGTGGTAGATATTTCAGGTACACTCTAATGACTTTGCTCTTTGGCACATTTTGTTTTTCAGCATTTCTAATATGGTAGAGCTTATGTCAACTAACAAACTGTCTTTCTGGGGCGTCTCTCCAGCAAGCCCACAGGGAGGAAGAGGAGAAGAAAAAGAAAAGGCAAGCAGAAGAGGACAATGCCCATGCCTCGGCATCGTCAGACTCCAAGAAACCAAGGATTAAAAAGAGCGCATACTTCAGTGACGAGGAGGAACTGAGTGACTAATACACAGACTTTTAAACCGCATACATATTTATCAAATTGTTTTCTGGTGAAGTCGAGTTTTATGTTCTTCAAATATTTTCTGAATAAAATTAGCTTTGCTCATGTCTGTGTGTACAGTACATATTTATTGCTGTGGGGCGGGTGCTAACTAAAAGCTTAATTCATATGGAAGAAAGATATATTTCTTAACACTTTGGCTGAACCGACTGTGAAGAAAAATTTTTACAATGCTTTTCAGTTGGTAAATTAGCTCATTTGTTTTAGAGCTTGAAACAGGAACAAGGCTAAGAATTTAATTCAGAAGAAAGTGGAACATGCCGTTTTCAGATTTCAATTTAGTTCTATTAATCATGAGGATATCTGATGAAAACATTATATCTAAGATTAGAATATTACATCACACCAATACAAATTTTGCTTATGAAAAGCAAAACGTTAAAGGTTGTTTTCAAAAGGCATTTTTAATCCAACAACTCATATTCTAATTTATTGAAGAATATGTATTATAGATGCAGTGACTTCAATGTTTATTTTGTTACCTGCCATAAATTACATACATAGAAAATAAAACAAATCACTTTCTCAGAAAATTTGAGTATTACAAAAAAACCAATGAAAAAGGATGCAGAAATGTTAAGTCTCACTTCTCTAATAATTACCCACTAATTCTGCAAACTCTGTTATAAAGCACCGAGTTAGCAGAGTGCTGAGTCCATCCATGTAGCCATTTATTGGAAAGTTTAGTGGAAGGCAAAATTCAGGTAGACAGACATGCATAACAAAACAGTAATAACTGTATACTTGAAGGGACGATGAAGCATGGCCCATTCAGGAGATTGCTGCTGCTGGAATCGGTGGCTCGACTCCACACACCGATGTATCAAGGACAAGCTGTAATGGTTCCATTTCTTGTTTTCAGCCTTGAACCAGAGACAATTTCTGACGCATCTTATCTGATCTAAAGAGAAAAGTGACTGAATTGTTTAGCTGTCCAGTGTTTCCAGATGAAAGAAAATTCTACATTTTAAATTGGAATTCAACTCAATCTCCTCCATGCCATGCTTCATTATTGCAGTAAAACCAAGCATTGAAAGGATATAAAAGACGTATTTTACCATAAACAGACATTTCACATATTGGGTTTTCGTTTTCTGTAAGCGCTGACCGTCAACATTGAAACATATCAATCTGTGCACAGTGATTTTATAATAACTACTCATAGTTATTATAAAAGTTAAGTCGCATTAACTTTTATAATGCGACTAATTAAATTCTCATCAATGTAGATGCACCTGCAATTCGTTTCCGGTACAATTTAACAAGGACGATTCACTAATAGGAGTTTCCACAGTGTCCTTGAATGCAGCATTATTCATCAAGAAGAGGAATGTCAGCCTCAGGAAATAAACGGACTCTGATTGGCCCCTTGGAGTCACGTGGCGATTTCCCAAGCGGAGTTTCCACGACAGCTGGAAGACGAGCGGGTAAAAGGCGCATCGCTTCTTTCCTGAAATAATCGGAAAATAACACGACTTCTGCTCGTCCCAGCTCCTCCAGATAAACCCTGGTCTGGCATGGGCGACAAGCGGAGCCCCACAAGGTAAGCAGTTCGTCCTAAATATTTTAACCAGGGGAGGGGAGCGGACACAGAGGCAAGCCCACGGACCACGGAGGGGGGGGAAGGAAAAATGGGCTTTTCTCTTTCGGTCTCTCCCTCTCCTTCTCGTGTGTGAGCGCGTGCCATGTATCCTCGCTCGGGTGTTAAAAAAAACCTCATCGGCAATTACAGTGTCAGATCACGGCGCGCGTTCAGATGATGGTTTCCTGAATCCTTTAGGCTTTAACCAGAGGTTTGCTTTCGCTATTCGAAGTCACTCTTATCCCCCTCATTTTTGCTTCTAAACTCATTCTTTTTTTTCTTTTTTTTTAAAATTTCTTCTTCATTTCCACATTTATTGTCTTTAAAGGCCGAAGCGTCAACCGAAGCCCTCCTCCGACGAGGGGTTTTGGGACTGCAGCGTGTGCACCTACAAGAACACGGCAGAGGCTTTTAAGTGCATGATGTGTGATGTGAGGAAGGGGACGTCAACAAGGTAAGGCGATGGATATGGCATTAGGTTTTATGTGTTTGGGTGGGCATTAGTGGGTCCCCTGGGAGGGAGAGATGGATGGATGGCTGGGCTGCCCCCAACCCCCTTACATCAAAACGACACTTTGCCAGGATCACCTCTCTTTTGCTGCCCTTACTCTTGCATAGATAATAAAATTCTTTATTAAGCATTAATAACACATTCAAACCTTATTCCAAGTACAAATATGGCTTAAAAATAGTTAACAGTTGTGGGCCACATGCTTATTTTTATTTTTTTTTTTTAAGTTTTTTTGTTGTTTGTATAAATGGTGGATTTGATTATTTGGCAGAGTCCAAAAGAAGAAAAATTGGGGATTTTTTTTTATTTTATTTATGTTTTTATATCTTAATTTATTTCTATTTGACATTGCTTAACCCAATTACAGACTATTACTGCAAATTTAAATCAAATCAAATTTTAATGCATAGGGATGTAGAAAACGGTTTCTGGTAACCTTTTTATCATTACATCTTGTACAGCATACCCAAAACTCTGACATGTCTCAATAATTCACTGCTCTTATAGCTTAATCCACTGACCATTTTGTTTGTGCAAAGGTGGTCATCTGTCTGAAAAATACTTATTGCCAGTCAAGTTGATACAATTTTGGCTGTTTTCTTCAACTGTAACATTTGCAGTTGAAGAAAATGAGCAAGACATGCAACACCTTTTCCTGAGGTTTAAAACAACATTCGGAACGCTAATGGTAGCGTAATAGAATAGTTAACTACAGATTCTATCCAAATGGATTGCTATACTTGTCTTACTCTTGGAAAAAAAGCAGAATAAAATATAATTTAGTCTTACTAAAACATTCATGTACCTTGCAACTTGCCCATGCCTATAGGGAACCGACTTCTTTCCAAACAATATACACACCCTCGATAGATGGGTAATTACCCTCACGTTGATGGCATTAAGGTGCACAGTTCATGCAGATATATTCCCTCACACTAGAAATTGGAAGCAGGAAATTGGAGGTATTCCTGAGCGACTCTCTTTGAGAAGGAAAAACAATACAAAGGAATAAAGGAGAGGAAGTGCAGCAGTGCACTCCTGCCATGGGACCTGGTGTGTGTGTCGTTCCATGATCTCCCTCTTGAGTGAATTACTAATTCTCCTCCTGCATTAGCACAACTTTCGCAGTGATTATGCTATCTAAAACAATGGGTCTTTGATGGCCTTTGTGGTTATTTTTTTCCCCTGCGTGTGTAATGATTCCGTTTATTTCTTTGTATTGCGCGAGTGGAAGTCTTTGTTGTAAAAAGAGCAGCTGCCAGACAGACAGCCATAGCTCATTACTATGCAACAGCTTAATCATCCTGCTGTCGGAGGGACACACACATGCACGCACTTGAGCCCAGATGCGCCCATCATGCAAATTTTCAACATGACTGCATGCATATTTGCAGGGTAATACACACACACACACACACGCACACAGGCAAAAAAAGAAGAAAAAAAAAAGCTGGAGTTCAGTTGTTGAAAGTGGGTGAAGCAGCGGACATGCTCCTGTCGCCATGTAGAGGACACTTCATCGACTCATCAAAAGTAGCTCTCAGCTCTGCCAAGAACTCGTCTACATCCTTATAAAAACAGACGTGACTTTATTTGCCTTCCCCATCTTTTGGTTTTAGTTCTTAAGGATGTTGGCAAGGACGCAGCTCAGAATTCCCTTCCAAACCGCAAATTCCAATAACATCTCCTGTGTTTTGGAGCAGACATGCGTCTTTAATCTCTCCTCTTTGCACATCCTCAGGTCTTTCACAGTGTTGCCTTCAAAGTGTATTTGGAGTTGGTGCCAGTATTTGGGTTTGGGAACCGAAAGAAGCTTTGTGTTTCTATGTAGCGACGGTTTCTGCGTCGATTCATATGTTTTGGATACTAGTACAGATATTTCCTGCTACAGTACTCTAGATTCTAAAAAATCCTGATACTTCAAAGTCTATGAACCGTGCATGTCCTGTAGAAGTGACCCAGCCGTATAGCATCAAAGATGTTCTTGCTCTTCCTGGGCTTCACACTGAACCCACATGGAGTGTTTGTTGAATTTAAAGCTCAGTCCTAGTCCCAACTGACCAAATCAGTTTCTGTTCAAATCTCAGTTGGTTTAAGCAAACGCCATGTTAACATCTGTCGTTTAGTGGTCTGAAATGTCAGATATAGTCAAGAGAAACAGAAAGATTCCTAATGAGAAGTTTCAAGAAACTCTGTTTTTGATTCATACCTTAGCTAAATATATGTCCAGATATATATTTAGAGGCATTTACTTTAAATCGGTTGCTGCTAAGGGTCTCTTTGAAGGTCATTATTTCGCAACCAAAGTATTGAAATACTGTGACACTAATGTGATAGTGCCAAAAAAGCTGCACAGATATTAGTGACCAAACGCTTCAAAGGAGTTGATTTCTCTTTGAGCTTATTGAAGGCAAGCAGATTTTTATGCTTGGTACTTAACAAGAATGACTGAGCTGCAGCTGCAAAGCAACAAATTCCTGTCTGACAGGGGCATAGCGTGTGCACATGTCAGAAGAAGCATCTCACAACAGCAGCTAGTGGGACTTTAAATCAGCCTATCACACAGTAACAGCACAGGGTTGACACGTGAAATATCACAAAAGAGATATGAAAGCATTTGCTTGTAGACTTTAGTCCAGATATCAGAATTAATGTTTTATATAAGCAAAGCTTAGCACATCTTGTAGAGTTTAGCACATCTTGCAGGCTGGATTCCAGTGGAGTGGGAAGATGATCTGCTGCAGGGGGTCCAAAGCCGTCTGCTGACTGAAAGCAGCGAGATGAGTCTGTGATTTTGACTGCATCCAAGCAAGCGCACATCAGCAGAACTGGACTCTTATCGGAGGTAATGGTGTCTGCAGATGACAGTTTGACGAAGTGGGAACTGGCTGATGTTTCACTAATGCTGTCAGCAACTCAGAAGTCAGATTTAATGAAGCACAACCTGCAGCATACTGAACGTTTTGGTATGTAGTGACTTCGCAAGAGCATTTTTACCCCTTGCATAGCCTACTTTGTGTTGGTCTTAATAAAATACGACGCAACTTGTGTCTGTAATGTAACAAAACAGGAGAAAATCTAAGGGAATACTTTTGCAAGGCACTGTAATCGTGGTTCTAAATTTGAAGTGGTAGAGAAGTGACTTTCTTGCTGCAAATCGAATGCAGTCATTTGTGCAAATTAATACAGCAAATTGCGTTGCTCCTCTACTGCTAGCTTCTCATTTACAGTATTTAATCAAAGGAGCCGTAGAGGAGGCAGCGGATGAGGCACTCATTAAATTACCAGTTTGCTGAGAAAAAGCAGGGCAGATTTTTATCTTCCTGGAAGTGCTTGGGCTCAGTCCCAGTTTTTTGAAAACAGATGCTGAATATGGAGGTCACGGAGTGGGAGCATTGTTGTGGTGTTTGACAAATGAGGGACAAAGAAACAAGTACACGGTTACACAGGCTCTTGAGCAAGGCACAAGACCTTTATGCAGCCAGGAAAACTCCTTCCAAAGGTCTGAGTATTGATGGAAAGCTACTAAGCAAATTAAAGTCAGGCCTCTGGTCTGATGTTTGGAATCAAAGCTAAATATGGAATAAATGCTTCCGACAGGGAGCGTTAAGGCCTAAAGACTCTTAACAAAACATTACGTGGCGTAATAACCTTCTCTGGCATCAACTTCACCTGTAACATTTCACTGAGCTGACGAGTCAGAGCCACCAGCGACGCGCTGAGCGTTTCAGATCTTGTTTTGCAACATTACAGACTCATTCTGCAGGTCAGGACAGTGAGCCTGCTTGTGTTGCCGTTAGTCCTCTCCTGTTTGTGCTCATCCCTCTCTCTTTGCGTTTGCTGTTTGCTCCCTTTTTTTTTTTCTTCTTCTCCTCTCCCCCAGAGTCGAACTGAACCTCGGGCGCCTTTCTGACAGAATGACTGATGTGCAGGTTTTTCGAGAGCTCCACCTAAACAAGCACAAGCTATTCTGGCTGACTGGGAGCCTGTCAGTATTTGGCTTTTTTTCTTTTTGGTTAGATGTTTTTTTCCCCTAAAGCTCACCCACACAGTGAAAGTGCAAAAGCAAAAAAGTTAAAAAAGCAACAAAAAAAAAAGTGAGTTATTTTTCTGTTTTCCCCTTATTAAGGTTGGTAATGTTGTGGAGGTTTTTTTTGTTGAAACATCTGACAAAATCTCTAAATATTTTTTGCAGTGTTGATTTAACTGCCCAAAAACCAAATGGCAACTATTTAGCTCAGCCGTTTTTCAGCTTCTCTAATGAGATAAAATCAAGGATTGGTAGAAACGTCCTAAGTATTTATTTATAGCACCAGGAACAAAATCGTGTTGTTTGGACATAACACTCACTGCCACTGTAATATTCTTGGCAATTTTTTCTGCTGATTTATAAATAAGCAATAAACAGGTGAACTGCGTCAAATCATCAACTTTTACCAACCAAAATACCAGCTGACTGTAATTTGTTTTGTTAGCTTCCTCATGGTGTACATAAAAAAGTGTTTCTACACTCCAATCAAAAGCCCATTATTTCCCAGGTGGAAATGTTTTGTTTCATATCAACTTCCTGCTGCATAAGATGGAGGAGGAATTATGGGTGGAGTTTGTTGCGTTTTGTGAGCAGAGGTAGTGGCAAGGCGGAACTGAAGCCTATTTTAGTGTAAAGAACCAAATCAGAGGACTGAAAATATGCGTTTGTTACCTCTGTGATTCTACCATGCTGTAAGTACTTGAACACGCACAAGGATTCTGTCCTGAGGCTCACCGTTTGAAAGTGTAAAACTGAGCAAAAGTGATGGATTTATTTCAAAAATCTTGGTGAAAAGGCCTATGGATTTTTATTAGATGGAAAAATGTGTACAATAAGTTGGAGATTAGTGCATCTGTGTTCTGCTTTCCTGTAGGGATAGATGCTTTTTCAGACTGATTCCATCGTTTATGGCTTTCAGATAATTCTTTTTCCCAGAAAGCTTGAATATTACATAAGCTCAATAAGATATATTCTGTTTTAATGAGATGCCTCTGCACATGTTGTCTTTTCTCATGAGAAACGCTGCATGCAAGCTACAGTTTTCCCCATTTTCCTGCCTTTATAGTGCCAGTGTGTGTGTGTGTGTGTTTTTCTCTCTAATTACTCAGAACTGTGATGTTAACGGAGAATAATGCCTCAGACAGTCACATGTTCTCATCCCCTTAGGTGCTGATAAATTCCTTGGTTTGTTTTCATTGTTCTGCCGAGCTTTTGAGGCTCAAGTCATTGAGGAATGAGTGTTATTAAACACATCCACTTCTCTTTTGTGCTGGCGTTCTCTGAATATAAATGGATGCCATGATTACATTTTCTGCTAAGTGTCGCAGATGGGTCGTTAGTGTGGGTTGCCGGTATTAGCGCTCACACATTGTACAGACAGAAAGTGTACACCTCGGACAATGAAGCTAGCTGTTATCACATCAGTGCAGCTCAAAAATTATAGCTGCCCGATAAGCCTGTAATCACTGATTATGACACTGATGCATGACGCATTGTGTGTGAAGGCAGGGGATTGTGTGCAGCACAGTGTGGTCAGTGGGCTGCAGAAGGTGTCATAAACCAAAGGACAGAGAAAGCCATCTGTCTGTGTTTTACAGACACACACACACACACACACACAAAATGGTAGCATGTACAGGCAGGAAAAGATATTAATCATCGGGTTGGAGGAGTTCCCAGGAGCAGCGTGCAACCTGCTGCTAAAAAAGACAAAACACACACACACCGTCATTGAAGGTAATCAACAGGGTGGAAAATATACTATTTCACAATCACCACTGAATAGTGAGATGAGATTTCCTCATAGCTGCCCACCACCGCGCTGCATACGTACATGCAGACCAACAGCTGTTCCGAGGGTTGTTTGCTCGTCAGTGTGCTCGACAAATTATGGCTCGTAGTTGAAACATCTGCGGAGCCATGCTTAAGATCCAAATCATTAAAAGATCAAAGTTTGCTTGCTGTGTAGAAAGATTCCTTTCTAGCCCTTGAAACAGGATCATATGTGCTGCTCCCTAATACAGTTTAGATATTGGATGGTGTTTTTGTGGAGATCTATTTTTATCTATTTCCTGTTACCCTTTGTTTGCTTTTCTAGAGGGGAGCTCCCTTATTTAAGTTCACTCGCTTACAAAGAAAGGAACAGCCTTTAAAATGATGAAAAACACTGAAATATGTTGCTCTACAAAAAGCAAATTAACCTGCAAAGATATGAGAATAATTGAATGTGAAACTACCAGGTTCACATCCTCCTCCAGTTGTCATAGTCCAGACCTTGAACCTGACTGGATAGCCTGGAAATACTGGCATTGCTAAGAAACCCAATGCTCATATATAATGAAATGGGTTATAATAAAGGTTTTGGGCCGAAGATTACCTCAAATTTAACTCTCACTCCTACTGCTAGTTTCTGGAATACATCTCCATCTCTCAGGACGGTGTAGGGTTAGCTACACGTCTCTGAGCAGCACCTGCAAGACAATCAATTTCCTACATTCCAACCTTTTCACCCTCAGGCAAATTTCAGAAAGTTGTGAAAGAACATTTTGCAGATTAGGAAAATCTAATTTAAGGGATCTACTTAATCTAGAATATTCTATTCCACAATTGTCTGTGTTTTGTAGACTTTCACTAACATTTGATTGTCTAGATGCCAAAAAAACTGTAAAATGGGCATCACTGAATAGGAATACTACTTCGGCACTGTTTTGTAGGGATTAGAGATGTTATGAAACTCAGAAAGACCTAATAATTGCAAAAGAACGATTCAAAGAACACAACAGACACTTAAAGATTTGTTGTGCCAGGTAAATGTGCACACACACACTGTTTATATGTCTGTCGGCAGCAATAAAGTTACCATCTGTTTCCAGCCAAGGCCATTAGTGGAGGAAGAGTGTGAGGTCAGTGAGTGCATCGGAAGGAGGGAGAGGAGTGTGAAAACCCACACTAAGATAGTGATAGATCGCGTGTGTGTTTGTGCACAACATATTCAGGATGAGGTCAGCCAGAGTTCCCCGTCAATAAAATGTGAGGGTTCGGGTGTTTTGTTTCAACTGTGCACGCTACAGGACAAAGCAAGTTGGTCTCCAACCCTCTCCTTATTCTACAATGAGCCCTTGTTTCAATCTTTTAGAGGAGAATCTTTTTTTTTTTTTTTCTTAACAGACTGTGCAGTTTTGTTTGGAAAACGTTTGTCATCCAGCTTTCCCTTCTGAAATCCATGTCTTTGGTTTCTCCTCACAACATCCCAATTTTTCCACATGAGTAACTGTTGCAGAAACGATTGCCTGAGTGGAGCAGATATTGACTCCCAACTACTCATCCAACACCCAATATTGTCAAAGAGAATGAGCTGTTAGCATTATGTGCTGAAATTATTTTCGGAATCGATATGCTCTCTCTCTCCCTCTTCTCAGGCTCCTAGTCAGCAGCCAGAGAGAGCTCAGGGAAGGGCCTAAGTGGTAAGATAAACACCGTTTGATTGGGTTACCAGAGCCAGTCCTGTTTAGACTGGCTGCCTTCCTTCATTCTAATAATACATCAGCTGATTGCATTTAGGTTTGACTTTGCAGCAACCCCTCCATTTACTTATAGCAACCGTGTCAGAGTTGATATGAAGGCAAGCAGACGCAAACCCTTTCAACAAAATACTTCAAGCCGGACAACACGACACCGTCTGTGCATTGCCTTGTTTGTGTTCTTTAGAGGAACTGTGGCAGCCAAAGGGTCAGTGAGTTCACCACCATCACGTCGGAGTTGTTACAACAGAGCTTGCGGCGACCCTGAAAAGGCTTGCGGGCTTTGTCACAAAGTGACACAGCTCAACATAGATTCACTGTTGAGCTGTGGCGTACTTTCTATGGCAACAAAGAAAAAAAAAGGCAACGGTGGCAGAAAGTGCAAGTTAATTACCGTACATAGTACTGGGTGTCAAATGTTTGCTGCGTTTCTCAAAATGGCTTTTCTTTCAACGATATTGAAGGGGAGTAACTCTTTGACTGTTGTCCAAATGGCAATTATTGCGCTCATTTTATTTAATTATGCGATTGATTTAGTGATTATTTTGACAGCCTTAAGCATGTCCTTCTAAAGCAGGTACAGACTGGAAGAGCAAAGTTTAGTCTTCTCTGATTTATTGCATTAATGAGGAGTAATAGACTTAATGGGTCTGTAATGACAGCAAATTACATTACTGAACAAATGATTTCCATATAATCACACTCTTTCCACTGTCTTTTATTGTTGCAGGAATATTTAACATAAAGAAAGCTTCAAACTCTTCACAACTCAGAAGACTTGGAGGCATCTATCTTTAGTTTAACAAGAATGTCAGCAGTTTTGCTGCATCTTGCTGACAAGACAGACATATTAAAGCATCTCGCTATTGCCACCCTATCATACAGTTATGTAGGCCAAGAGGCCCATTTGCATTTCACTCTACCCTTGCTTGTACTGAATTTGATTCTGTAAAGACACTGATAAGTCTGAAAAAAAGGCTAATAGGAGCCTTTTTGAAGCTGTGCCCAAATTTAGGTCACCCCAGAATCGCTAAACAACCATTTCCCCCCTCTGAAGAAGACAGCTGATCACATATTCCCTCCTTTTGGGGAAAATGGCCAAAAGCTGCTGCATTAAGCCGAACGGGCCATAGAGACTCATTTTGGTAAAAATCTGGCCCGGGGTTCTGCAATACTTGTCCAAATGGGCCGACACTGCAGATGGTTTCGGCTACTCTGTGTTACCAGCCTTATGATAAAATATGGCAGCTACAAACGTCCATTTAGTTTTCATGAAGCCAAAGTCTGCAAGTTTGCTTCTGGTAGAGCATACATGAGCTTAAATCAGATGCATATTTTGATACATTTACCAATTCCACATTAGGGAAACTTATTGATTGTTAAAAAAACAAAAACAAAACTGTTTTGATGCCACATTAAAATTATATATTTTTTAAAATCTATTGGTGTTTTTGTTGTAAATATATCTATGGACCATAAGGCTGGCATACAGAAATGGAAAACTCTCAGGTTGAGTCATTTAACTGATCACTGCTCTCAGCCTACATTTTAATTGGCATATTTGCATTAATCTGCATGCATTGTTGCAGTGATGTGCATTAATGCAATTTTGCATCTGTTTTTTAAAGACATTATTGTCAAAATAAATGACACCCCCCTTTGTGCAGCATTTGTTCAGGTTTGCTTTGGAAAGCACAAACCAACAGCATTCCTGAACTCATACAACTTTATGGTACATTCAAGGAGCAACTTGTAGATTAGGAAGCATACAATGGTCTAAAAATGGAATCTACAACTCTCCAGTTTCTAAGTACATGTTCGACAGTACTGGTGGGGCTGATGTGCCAATTGATTTCCCTTCCTAGTCCAGCATAGGGATTCAGATGAGCAGTAGGGAAATTCTTCATACAGCAAAATAACATGAAGGGTTGAATTAGCTAAAAGTAAAAAGTATTTTAAGTAACTTGCAAAATTTACAGAACTTTAACGTTAATCAGTGTCAACAGGCCATAGTCCAATCTGTGAAAAACACAAAAATAATTTACACCAAGCAATGCAATTGGATTTATCTTACAAGGAGCTCAGCTAAATCTTATAAATGAATGAATAGATTTCAGTTAGCAAACAGGACTTCAGCTTCTCCTTGTACACCACAACAGAACTGCCTCCTTACCCAGCAAACATCAAGAGATCAACCAAACATCATGATAGTAGCAGAAGCTCAAAAAGACAATGACTATCAACATCATTAACAATTAAAAAGAAATCTTAGCAACATTTATCCAGAGCTGCATTAGAAATATTCTAACCAGAGAAACACATGCACTAAATAAAACAGCAGCAACATTCACAACTGACTACCAGCAAACACTAAATGACCAAGTGATAGAAAAAGAGCAGATTAATTTGATAGCTGAAACAAATAAAAAATGCTGAGGAACAGAAGTTGTAGCTTACCGGTCATTTGTAAAATCCTCTGCATTGTCATGCAAGGTGGAGTAAACTATCCCTAGAGTGTTATTATCACATTTATCACCACTTTCCCTCATTATCTTCTTCTAGATTTTTTTATTGGCGGTTGGCAAAATCATCTGGTATTCATTACCGCCGCCTACAGGTTTACCCATATATTCCTGGCAGGTGAGAAAATTCAGAGCACCCCAATGACGATGTTAATTGGTTAAATGTTTTAGTTTTCCCTAGTAACAAAACACAATTGGCTAATTAGTCAAACTCAGAGGGCGCTTTGAGCCTTGACCCAGAAGAAAAAAAACAAGAGTATGTCGACGGAAATTCACTATTAAGTGTGAGTTAGTGTATAGGGTTTATTTATTTATGTAATTAAATAATTCAAATTACATTTTGGCTCACAGTATTAAGGAAAATACTGTGACACTAAATGACCAAGATAAAACATTGTAGATAAAACATTATTTATCTACAAATAATGTTTGTAGATAATGTTTGTAAGTCAAGCTCTGTGTACCAGTCAAGTACAGAATAAAGATATCAAAGGTTAATAACGTGCTTTACAAAATCTAAGATTATTGGATAATCCAGTTCAAATATCACAAATCTAATTACTTTTTATGCTTTGTAAAATCCATTTTCCAGATATCAGAAAGCAGTGAATTAGCCTGTAAGCTCCACACTGTCAAATCAGAAACCACCTTTAGCCCTGTTGGTCGATGATTTGTTCAGCAGATAGATGAGACCCGACTCCTGCCAAAGCCTTTGAAAGTTTTGGTTTTTTTTTTGGTTTTTTTTTTGCTTTCAAATGTCTAGAATGCTACTGAAACTGCTGCAGAAAATCTGTAGATTTGAGTTTACAGAAGTGTCAAATTTAAAAATGAAAATTTGAAAGCATTCCATATTGGGTCCATTCACCTGAACCAATTATGTCCTACAACATGCATCTTACCTGCAAGAGTTTTAAAATACCTCTGCAGAAATTTAATGTCTCTTGGATAGTGAAACGTGTGCACTCCTGCATTTTTAATATGCCATTTTGAACCAACATTAAAACTCAGCAGTGCCGTCCTTTCTAGTACCAACAGGCTTTTTTAGCTCTTCATTACAGCAGTAGGCCAGCGAGAGGTCATGGGCTCTCTGTGATTTTCCCTCTCATTAATCTGCGACACATCTCTCTTCTCTCTGCCGCTTCATGTCTCTCCTCACTGCCCTCCTCCCGCACAACCAGGAAGCCTCGTCCCGTCTCCCAGCTCGTCTCCCAGCAGCAAGTAACGCAGCAGTTTGTTTTGCCATCACAGCCCAAAAAGGAAAAGAAGGAGAGGGTCGAGAGGGACAAGAGTGAAAGAGAGCCAGCACCCAAGAAGAACATCCACAAGAAGATGAGGTAAACAAGTTAATTCTGGTTTTAGGGGTCAGTATGATGCTTGCATCAGAACTAAGTGTTAATAAGCACAGGATTATACATCGTTTACGCTTTCGTCCCCTCTATTAGGCCAAGATTAAAAAATATTGACCGGAGCAGCGCCCAGCATCTGGAGGTGACAGTTGGAGACCTCACGGTCATCATAACAGACTTTAAGGAGAAGGCCAAGCCCTCGTCCACATCCACTCCTTCCTCCAGCTCTGCCTCATCGGCCGACCATCACAGCCAAAACGGCTCCGGCTCAGAAAACACGGAAAAGAGCCTCTCCCACTCTTCCCTATCCCGAGGAGAGGGAAGCTCAGTAAACGGGGAGTCCCTCTGATTCCCCTCTCCCCCCCAACACCTCACAGGAAACCTGCGTCTCCAGGGCCCTCTCCATTGTCACTAGTGGAAAAACTTTTTGGGGCAAGGGGCGATGTTTTGAAAATTCTGCTTTTGAAAGGTAAGATTTGTTGTTCAGCCACCCAAAAGATTCTCCACAACATTATGAAGACATGTTCTGCTGCACCGACTAAAGTCTGCTGCTAGAATATGGACTTCCAAAAAGTTTGGTCCTAATGAGGAACTTCTTATTAAAACTTGGGACAAACTTTGGACAGAGCACTCGATCACCTTGAGTTGAGATTTAAAGTTTCCTGTAAGAACTGCACAGTCCTACTGTTATCAACATGGTCAGCAGCTTCTTCTATCCCTACTTGGAGATTTCCAGTTTAAAAACTTAAAGCATGACCTTTCTCTGTCTCACCAGCGACTCTCGAACCCTACAGCAAACCTTTACAGCTGACCTGGAAGCTTCTTTCTACCACTAGAGCTTATTGCAAAATTTCTACAGGAGATTTGGTAATGAAAGCACGACTAAACATATTAAAGTCACACTGATCTGAAAGGTAAAACCTGGAGTTGAACGATGTTGCAAACAATCTGCTTTTTTCCTCTCTACAGAGAGAGAAAGTTAATACAAGGTGTTGTGCGGTGGAATAAAATATTAACCAAGGACTCCCTTCACTAGACACATAAAGACATAACGTACATTTGTACTTTTAATCTCAGAGTAGAAACATTCCATCAGGATGCCTGTTATGCTGCCACTTTTGTTTTTTTTGGGGTTTTTTTTTAAACGTTGCTATAGTTCCAGTAAGAAGTCAACATCCACTCACAATCGTAAAAGTCACATTCATTTTGGGCTTTGTGATTAGAATACAAATAGAGGTTTTAAGCCTGTATAACTTTTGATTTTAGGAGAAGTTGAAGTATTTAGAGATAGTCTTTTTGTGCCAGTCCCACTCACAGCAAAACATATACGGAGCCTCAACATGATGCTTCCCCCACCTTTCTTGACAATTTGTACTGTATTTTTGCTCCAAACTTACTTCTTGTCATTGTGACTAAAATGTTTCTTATTTCTCCATGACTATAAATCTATCCCAAACACACATCAAACCTCGTTTTGGAAAGGTTACCTCGACATTTCTGAATGGTAACCCCTCTACCTTAGTAAACATATCTAGATTAACATTGAACCTCTACAATTCACACTTGGCCTGGGATGAGTGGATGTAGACTTCTTACTGTGGAGCCGGCATAAATCATGCGTCATAGCGAAGGCATTCCCTGATGTCAGCCTCTTTCAGTGTCATGACGGTCTTTGTGAATCTTCTGGGGAATGTGACGAGTGGTCGAGGTGCCGACTCGGCCTCTAATTCCACTCGTTTTTGGCCAGCTGCATCCACCTTGATGCACTACAATAGTCTAAAACTTTGTCCGTGCTATTTCCCATCCCCCTCAACCTTTTCTCTACAAAAGCTAAATAAACTATTAACATTCATAATGATACACCAGGGATCCTACTTGTCAAATTCCCTCAGATGGAGATTTATATTTGTAGACATATTCTAAAGGCTGGAGATGTGCAAATATGCAACATTTTTGTGCTTTTCTTGAACTGGAGCTCGTTTCAAACCAGGGTTACTGTTAAAAGTCGCTGATTGCACAAGAAGAGGAAGATATCTCAGCTAAGTATAAAAGGTGGCAAAGTGACTGAAACCGAAAAGGACTCTGGTATGCTTCTTGCAACCTGCGTGATCTGCAGAGAGGGCTCAAGTCCTTGAGAGAAAGCACAAGAAGCCAATTTTTACCACTCAACGCAAGATGCGGGTGAAAAATAAGGGTGGGCTTCTCGACATGAACTTTGACAAAGCGAGGACTTGAGAAACTGAGAAGCTTTCGAAGACAATAATCTCCAGCAGAACCACCACAGATGAACTCCACCGTAACCTCTATAAGAACTGTAAAATAGTTGAACAGAGAAAATAGCTTTCTATAATATTCTACTACAATGTTTGGATGTGGTTATATTCATCATATCAGTGTTGTCAAGATTTTTACATTTTAGCTCACAGCCAGAGAAGTGTCACAGCATGATATTATTAAAGTCTTGATATATTGTGGAAAAGGCGGCGTCTCTTAGTTGTTAGGACTGTTTCATGTGTCCATTGCATTCACCACTCTAGCTGGGACTAGGTGTGTGAACTCAAAGGTTCATTCGTGGCAAAAATGGAAAGAAATTGCAACTTTATCACATATTGGTAGTTTTTTTAAAATTATTATTATTATTGTCATTCGTCATGCTTTACCATGCTCCTTTGTTAAATCTGTGTTGTTTATTATGTGTCTAAATAAGAAACTTACCAAATTAAAAACAAGAAAAACTCGTCCTGCTTATTGTACACATGCACACCCAGCTATTATTTCAGACGTGCAAGTGCATGTAGCTCCCAGCTTTCTTTTTTTTTCCCCATCTTTGCTACCGGAGTGGGAATAACTATTATTCCCACTCAAAGTTGGTTCCATTTTCCTCACAATACAAGTAATATCAGTTTTCATCAAAACAAGCATTGCTCAGTCTCAGGGCAGATTTGAGAACTCCAAAGCACAGCAAGATCAAGTAAACATTTATATTTTATATACGTTCTTTAGTTACTCATTTTCACAACTTTTGATCAAAATACCAAAGTGTCTTTTTTTTTTTCTCCCCACCTTGTCGATCATCGATGCTATTTTTTTCCCCACACTTGATGATAATTCAATTGACCTTCAGGTCTGTCTGTCAAACGTACCCCACTCATTGAGAGCAACTCTCTTAAAGCCAGACTGAATGAGTCCTTTCAGGGAACCCTATTCATTTTTCGCTCCCACCCTTCCCCCTACGGAGGGTCTCCGCCTGCTGCTTGCTACTGGAGCGGTATCAAGTTGAACACCGCGAGGACAGAAGATCTTCTTCCCTTATACCCCTTCAGAATAAAAACATGTGATCCAAGAGGTGAAGTGAGTTTTAGTTGAGTATTAGAAGAGTTCACTTTGTTACTAACCACCAGAAAGAGAATCAAGAGGTTGTGACTCTTCTATAAATTTTCAGATTTAAGCTTCTTTTTTTTTAAACTTGCTTTAGAAAACAGATGCATTGGAATTAAAACAGACCTGCAAATATCTAACAATTTAAAAAGATGAGCAACAGAGGAAGTACAGTTGCAAGGGTTAGTAATTGAACATCTGAGATAAAGAAAATTAAAAACTTTTAACATCAGTAATAAACAAAAGAAAATATGATACAATCATTTACAATGTTTACTAAAATTAATAAAGTAATTAATACAATGTAATAGGTGATATGTTGTGCTTAGTGTTTGTAGATTGTATTATTGTTTTTACGTTTTTGTGATGTAACATACCTCTTGTAAATTACACAGAGTCTCAAGAGTTTTTTTTCCTGTATAAATAAAGAATTACATAAATCAAATCCACAAATGCAAAAGAATAATAAGGTCCACTTAATGCTTCATAAAAGAAACTATTAAAACGGCTTAGCTTCAAATTTTTGTGGAGGTAGTTGTTGATCTTCAAGATTACCACCAGAGGGCGATATTGCCTTTGTTCGATTCAGTCAAAAGGGTTTTATTTTCTCAAGCGCAACAGGAAGTGCTTCCACAAGTGGTCTAACTTCGTGGCTAGCCAAAATCAGAAAATGTTAGTTTTTATGTTATGACTTTAGTTCCGAGATGCGTTTTCGAACACCATAATGCGGCGTTACATACGTGCGCTGCTGTTGTGCACGGTGTTCGCCGTGTTTTCGGGCTTGTATGTTTACAGCAAGCTGTTTAACACGGACGTCTCGGCCGGAGGAAACGGAGCGAGGAGGGCTTTCATCCCACAGAGAGGCACCGGAGGCAGGCGGGGGTCAGCGGTCAGAGCCGGGCCCCAGAAACCCCACTGGTACAATAGGTATTTCGGGGTATTATTCTTCGGGAATTACGTGGGCTAAATTTAAAAACGTGTTCAAATTGCATGTTTGAAAGCGTAGTTTGAGATCCAAAAGTTCGATCGGAGAGATGTATTGGAATGTGGCAGTGATTAAGCACTCGTATGAAACCGTTGCAGAAGCATCAACTTGATCAATGTCTATGGAAAAATGACTTTTTGTAATATTTACATCTTACATAATGAATGTGTTTCAAACATTTTTACTGCACCCATTATTTTGTGTAATAACAGTGGTATTGTTAGAGGCCTTTACTTTAGGCTTCTATAATTATTATTGTTAATTACAATTGTTATTGTTCTTTTAGTCATAATTAATTCTGAAATCATTCATTTAATTTCTTATGTAATTTATTGGTCTTTATTGACAGACCAGTCAAACTACAAAGCTTGGTCCCAATGAAATCAAACAAAGAGAAATCTGAAAAGTGTGTTTTTTGGGGGACATGTCTGCAGATCTAGACTGAGATTCTTGTCCATTCTTTTTGGTATATTAGCTGATATTCAGCCGGGTTGGATGGGGAGCCTACATGAGATCTAACCCACACCATGATGCTGCCACCACTATGTTTCATTATGGGGATGGTGCATTCAGTGGACATATTAGTTTTCAGTCACACATAGGGGTGTTGCATGCCGCCCAAAAAGTTTGAGGGTTCTTTCTCCATGTCGTCATTGTTTGCCTGTTGACCTTTTTTGTGAACAAGCAAAAAACAAGCATAAAAATATAATAGTACAAGTTTAATATCTTTAGAGTAATATAGAGCTCAAGTCTTTCCCCTCAGGTATATCATGCGTCAAAGCGGGCAGATAGAAGGTGCGAGGAGCGGCGTTCAAAGGAGGCCTGAGCCCACCATGCACCTGGCGGTGGTGGCCTGCGGGGAGAGGCTGGAGGAGACCCTCACCATGATCAAATCTGCGGTGCTTTTCAGCGTCAAGCGCCTCTACTTGCACGTCTTCGCTGAAGATCAGCTCCACGCCGGCTTCGTGGAGACTGTGAGTTACCTTCCGTGTTACCATCGGGAATTCTCCCTTTTCCCACTGCTCATCGTCAGCACTTTGTACCGATGCGTTTCAGCTGGAGTCGTGGCCCGATTCGTTCCGCTCGAGGTTCAACTACACCGTGTACTCCATCAGCTTCCCCAGCGAGAATGCCGGCGAGTGGAAGAAGCTCTTTAAACCCTGCGCTTCTCAGAGGCTCTTCCTACCCGTGAGTTGCTCAGAGGAGGAAAATATACTTGGAGCAGCCTCGAGGTCAACATCTTCGTCATCGGCTTTTCTTATTTGTAATTTTGCAGCTGATCTTAAAGGACATCGACTCGATCGTGTACGTTGACTCAGACATCCTCTTCCTTCAGCCTGTAGATGGCTTATGGGACTTCCTGTCCCAGTTTAGTCCTTCCCAGCTGGCAGCCATGTCCCCTGAACACGAGGAGCCCCGCATCGCCTGGTACAGTCGATTTGCAAGACACCCTTTCTACGGCAGGACGGGTATCAACTCTGGGGTCATGCTTATGAACATGACAAGGATGAGAAGCACCTTTTTTAAGGTGAGCTTCCTTCTTTTGACCACAAGAGGGCCACATTCTTCTGTGCCTGATGTCCACGAATGTCTGAAAATGCTCGTTTGTGTTGATAGAACGATATGACCAGAGTGGGACTGCGCTGGGAGGAGCTGCTGATGCCTCTCCTTCAGAAATACAAACTGAATATAACCTGGGGAGACCAGGACCTTCTGAATATTATTTTTCATCATAATCCTGGTAAGCATGCACATCCTCGTGGTACGGATTCTGCACTTTCAGACAATATATTTCAATTAAAAGCTTCAAAATTGAACACATACTTTGGTAATACCGTAGATTTAATTAGTGAGGGTTACCTCTATTTTTTTTCTGTCCATCTGCTCTCAGAGTTTCTGCTGGAGTTTCCATGCAAGTGGAACTATCGCCCTGATCATTGCATATACGGCAGTAACTGTGCCTCAGCTGAGGAGGACGGTATCTACGTCTTGCACGGAAACAGAGGGGTTTACCACGACTACAAACAACCAGCTTTCAGAGCCGTTTACGAGGCAATAAAAAAGGTTTGAGATTGCCAATGAGGAGGTTTTATTTTGCATTTCTGTGTTGATTCAGAAGTTACATTTTACAGTGTTTTCTAGCTCAAAGACGTTTTCCGGTGCGCTTCAGATCCCCCAGTAAACTCTTTTGCTCGTTTTCATACTTTGTTTGAATTCAGACCACTAGATTTCATATCTTGAGGTATTCACCAACTAACTTTGCATTTCTAGGTTGTATAACCTAGAATTTAAAAGGTTATTTAAAAGTTGCTCTAGATAAAACGTAGCAAATTCAACAAACGCATTACCTATATGGAAAGGAAGTCAAAGAAATATCTTTATAGAGTCAGATGACAGAATTGACAGATATCAAACATATCACCGTACACGAGGAGGCGTGGATATTTATTGTAGTGTTTATTATTTATTGTGAAAAATTTCTTATAAAAATTTGGATTTATCATCTCAAACTTCAATTAATGATACTGGGAGTTTTATTGGAAATGTTATTTTTACCATTTTCTCCACTGTGATATAAATCGGACTTCTTTAAGAAGAATCCCATTTCAAATGGAAATGTTTTAGAAGAATTGCATGTTAAAAAAAGTAAAAAAGCAGTACCAAATAGTTTTTTTAAAATCATAATTTATATTGTCTTCACAAAATGTCATAATAAAATTCTAAATACAACTATTATGTGGCTTGCAAACAGTTACTAGAGTGGTTTTCTATTCCAAGTTTCCCTTCCTTCAGAAGAAAAAAACCGTGCCTCTCGTTAAAAAAACAAAAAAAAGTCCCCTGGGTACATCAAAGTTTAAAGAGCGGATTTGACAAGGCCGCTCTAAGTCTTGTTGGTTTAATTTAGCTCGACAACTGATGAAAGCTGTTTCCACCCTGGGTGACCCAGCTGCTGTCCTCCGCCACCTCCTGCTTCTCTCTCCGGGATGAGATTTTGAAGTGGTGCTGACCCCAAAGAGCAAAAGGGCTTTAGAGTTCGCAATTGCCTTGTGCAGCAAAACACCAATCTTCGTCTTTGGCAGGTGCTCAGATTGAAAGCTAATTTGCCCCATGAGGATGTTTATGGGTTGCTTACCCGCTGTTTAATGATATTGAGGACACAAGTGGCATTTACTTAATGAAGCCATCAACACTGCGGGTCTCATTGCTTTCCCATTGAACGTAGATCAAACTGATGGTTTATCCATACCTTACCCATAGCCTGGAGTTAAGACTGTAGCTTTATAGGACAGGATCAATGACACTACTGGACACGTGTACTACCGGCACATTTTTCCCCCACTCCAAACAATGCTTTTTATAGATTTGTGATCAACTCTGATTTGCCAGGAGGTTCTGAGCACATTGGTTAATCTTCTGTGTGGTTAAAATGTCTGGACAGACTATTTAATCCATTTCAATTTGTTTAGATGCAGCAGCGCATGTTCCTTTTTTTTTTTTGCACCTCATAATTGATCAGAAAGTGGTGGAAGAACATCATTACAGAGTTCCTGCTCGTCAACGGAGAAACATTTCCAAATTTATTCACGTATCCGTCGATATCTACTTTCCTCACTCCGTCATCGATCTGTAATTCCATCCATCCCGAGCTTGGTCCAAGTTTCCACTGTAACCGTTCAACTATGTTTAGTTTTATCCTATTATCCAAAATGATTTACAAAAAAGGACTTAGTTTTGCAGTTAATATCACTGGTAGCGTTTCTTATGTAATTCCAACATTGTGGAATGACAAATGAAGAGAGTTGTGATTTTTTGTAGGGTGGTATTGTCACTGCTGGCCGACAATCCCTCGACCAAGTTGTGACACTCATGAATGTCAGCAATAATAATAATAATTTTAAAAAAGGTAATAATCATAAAGCCAAAGGTTTAAATAAATAAACTTTAAGACATGCTGATGCACCCCTATTTGTTGTCAGCAACACAGCCCTCCTTCCCCTCCCTTTGTAGAAAAAAGTCTGAGAAGCAGCTGTTAATTTTATTTTATTTTTTTACCACTGGCGGTGCATTCGGAGCGTGATTCCAGGCACGGACAGCCACACAGAATCAATAACACCAACTGTAAATGCAACTTTATGAGCGACGGGCCTGTCTGGCTTCGGGCTCGTAAAAATGCCGCTCTCTTTGCGACCCAAGATCAAGGAACCCAACTGCAAGCAAATGAGCTGGCATAAAAAATGTTAATTCCCCTTTGATTTCCTCAGAGCATTGTAAAGAACCCTTCATTATTGGGAAATCGTGAAACCTCTGCCATCTCTGGTTATTACTGGACACTAAGCCTATAGAATTACCTGGAGACCGACGGTGTAGAGCAGTTTATGTTTAGCCAGGATTACCGGTCGCGTTTATGGGCCCCAAAGGTCACGAGTTTGCCTTAAACCTTACAACAAATGCATTCTTTTGTCTTTCCAGTATTCCTTTGGATCAGACCCGGTCCCCTCTTTGTTGGATCCTTTGACGGAGGAACTACTGAAGACGACTCACACCTACTGTGGCAAATCCAATGCACTCTTTACCAAGAGACTAGCACTCAGTCTGGAAAGCATAAACAGGAAAACTCCACATGGACGATGATGTCTATGGGAAAGTTGAGTTGTAACGCGCTTTGGTAAACTAGCTGACAGAACTTTCAAATCACACAACTTTGTGATAACAGGCAATGATGCAGTGAAGATTTGACATTCTATTGGAGAACAGCTCTTTGGAGCTCCTAAAGCCAGCTGCCATTGTGTCAAACGGATGACAGCAGCATCTTACTGCTTGTAGGTTGCTCTGGATAAGAGTGTGGCGTAAAACCACTGAAACCTGCTACAAACAGTCCTGAACTAATATATTACAGATGTATAAATACAAGTATTTGAGATGGAAAAATGCACATCTCAAAAGCATTTTTTGATGTAGCAAGCCTCTTCCATGGAGGAAATGGAAATCTTCTAAATCTGATTGAAAGTGTAAAAACTAAGAAGAAGAAAGTCACTGGAATTTCCATATTGGAGAGTTTATTGAACTTTTATTTAAATGAAGTTGTAACCACTGGAGAAGTGGATAAAAGGTTTTGATATCAGTGTGCAATGGACCACTTTTTTTCTTTTCCATAGCTTTTAGAAATTACTTAAACTAGGAACCTCCTGACTCCAGGACTCAGGATCAATAACTAAGTTTTAGGTTTTATTTTTTGTTTGTTTTTTCTTGAGCTAATTGGCCCGCTATGCTACGTAGACGACTATTCAAGTTGAAGAAAGAGCTAGCTGCGGCGGCTGAAACATTAAAATTAAAACCTTTGCTACTCAAAGCAAAGCAAAACGTTTTGAAAGTTAGTGAATATTTTCTGTAAGTTCTGTCTATCCTGAGAGATGCTACCATCTGTCACCATTTTACGCACGAATTAAGTGCTATGCTGTTGGAATACTAATGTAAAGCAGATAATACTGATAAAACTGTTATTTTACTGCTTATAGATTGATTTTAATTACGTGTTGGACTGAGTCTAGGGCTGGCATCAGGGACAGATAATCCTGGTCTCGACATGCCAATCTTAAATACTTAAAGAATGTCTTAGTAAAAGTGACTGTATGTTGAAAATGTTGAAATATTTAGCAGCTCTTTACTTGTTGGTGTCACATTACCAAATCAGATGTTATATATATATATATATATATATATATATATATATATATATATATATATATATATATATATGCTGATATATGCTGAAAATGTGAGCAAAGTACCAAAATGGAAATTCTACCCCTTCAAAGTTTTCTTTTCTTTTGCAATGTGCTTTTTATTTTTATGTACAGTTTTAAAAGAAAAAATCTCTATATATATTCATAGCTATTGTGTTAATAATGTGTTAATTGGCATTCAGGTGTAAAATAATAAGACTGTTGAATGTGTGAACAACCCACTTCTGATACCAAAGACTTGCTTCTGTAATTAAAGTTTGTGCACCACTGAATGTATTTCATGTTGTAAAGGGTTAAATGTGTCTTATTCAATGTTGCAGCGTCTCCAATTTTTGTAATTTCATTAAGATTTTATTTACATTTTTAAAAATATATATATTTCGACAGTACTTTATGTGGCCACCAGGGGGAAGCATTTTTTTTATTAGCGGTCATTACTTGTGCTTTAAGAAATGAAACCTATTATTTTCAGATTAAGTTAAATTAAGAAGGCATACCGCCCTGCAAAACATATTCATAATCTTTGAAATTTTGTTGTTTCACATTAAATTGAATAAAATCTATGAACTTTAAAGGACTTTATTGAAGTGTTATGTGGTAGACCGACATCATGTTTCAGATAATTGTAAGGTGAAAGGAAACTAGACATGTTTTTTTGTTCTTGTTTTTTGTAAATGCATCCATAAAAAGTAAAGTATTTAGCTCCGTGTTTATTTTCAATATAAATCCAACTATCCTGTGAAGGTTTTGGAGAACAGTGAGAGAACATTAGCACCATGAAGACCAAGGGGCACACCAGACATCAAAAATACTTTATGGCATACAGCCAAACTATAAGCTTCCAGGATGGGCAAAAAGACCATAATCAGAGAAGCAAGATACATGTAGTAACTCTATAGGAGCTGCAGAGATCCACAGCTCAGGTGGGAGATCTTGATGTTGGGATATCTAAACTGTGGTTGAAAGCCAACTCTGAACACACCATGCTCCCTGTGAAAAACGGTAGCAGTCTCCATGTTTTCCTGTAGTAGGGACTGGGAGGCTGGTCAGAGTTGGTTGGATGAGGGTTGGAACCAAAGAGATGATCATGATTGATCGCCGTTGTCCTCACACATTTGCCTGCTATTGTGCAGCCCTATCAAAAGCTAAAACTATAATCATATGCTAGAGTGGCTTAAACCCAAATATCATTACGACAAAAAAAATCACTTATTTCATGACAAATATGTGAGAAAGGCATCTTTTGCAAACACATTACAAATGAAGTGCGTAATTCCACTTTTAAAGCAAGACTTTCATTTTTTTTGTTTGGCCGGTTCTTGGTAAAACGACATGTTCTGTTGGCCCTATAAAAGTTTTAGGCTGAAGCCTGATGCCATGTTTCAAACACCAGCTCTGACAGATCAATGACTTCGCCAATAATCTATGACTAGGCCGCCCGATTCAACACTCCTCGCACCGCGGCTCCAAGCCGCTCATAAAGTGTAAGTGATGGACCAATAACACAGCCGCCCTATAGGTGCCCTGTCTTTGATATCCCATTGACTGCAGCAGATGAGTTTATGCTTATTCCCGCTGTGTCGGGGCACACCGTTGTCTATTTATGGTTTCTGAGTTAGTTTGACTCATTACACCATAAACGTCCCCCATTCATCACTATATATCTATATGAAAGCTTATCAATTACCTTTATTGACCCGTGCGCTTTACTGTAGCCTATGGGTCACTTTGGGTGGGGGAGGGGCTTGAATGGAGCCCCGTTTTCAATAGCTCATCTTCCAAGGTTTGATTTCCCTGAAACCACATGTTTCATATTATGATAAATTACTCAGATTGGATTTCTTTTGTGTCGTCTTTTTTTTTCCTCACTGCGAGAGAAACTAAAATAAATACGTGACCTCCAGCTCTCGGAGCGGGTCGAGTGGTAGATGCTTGGAAAAAAACAAAAAACAAAAAAAAAAAAACCGGGAACATTGTACAACTGCTGAACGCAAGTGTGTAGGCGCGTGTCTGCGTGTGTGTGTGTGTTTGTGACGGACTAAAGGAAGAAATAATGTGAAGGGGGTGGAATCCAGGTGAGGTTGGCCATTTTTCGGCATTGTGGAGTGGAGAGCAGGGATGAGCGAGTGTTGGGAGGACTGAGAAAAGGCTGATGGAGAGTGTTAGTGATGAAAGAAAAAGGCTGTCAGAGCCGATGCAGCAATTAAGGTGCTTTGTGGCTTCGGAGCTCGATCTTTCAGAGGCTGTCTGAAAACAGAGTTGAGCTCTCAAAATTATATCATCAAAAGGAAAAAGAGAAACAGGTCTTTCTCTCTTTTTTTTTATTTTGGTAAGGGGAGCAAACATGTTCTTTGATGGCACTGTGTAAAGCCACCACTGTCGCAAAGATGGTCCAATTCATGGCACAAAAACAAGCACAGAGAAGAGCAGAGGTCCTTCAAGGGAAACAGACTCTCTCTCTCTCTCTCTCTTTCTTTCTCTCTGTGGTAAATTATAGGTGGATGAGTGCAGCATCATCAGGCTGCTTTAATATTAAGGCGGAACTGTTCCCATTACTGCATCAGCGTTAAGTTATAGCAAAAAGAATACACACTTTCCTTTCAGGTCTAAAGTAAATGGCAATCCTTCAGTTCCCCTAACATCATGAGGTTCCCTCATGGTTTCTGATGATCAATTCAACAGCTATATATCATAATTTCTACTACTTTTCTGTCCGGTTGTGTTCAGACTGATAGAGCATGGTAGTTGCCTCCATTTTCATGTCAAGAAATCTGGAACCAAAGTGAAACAGGTACTACAAGGCAGTCGAGGTGTTTAAAGTCCTTTTAAATGACTAACATGTAGCATAATTGTCAATTCCAAATGAATAAACTTTCCTATCAATGAATTCTCTTAGAATAACGCTGCAGTGATACAATTAAATTAAAAACATTCTAAATGTTTCTAGAAAGATAGAAAGACAAAAAAATAAAAATACAAACTGGTCTCCATGGTTTCATCACACTGTCGTTATTTCATAAAAATAATATTAATTAGAACGGTAGCAGCTCTGCCAGAGATCCAATTGTTCCTCGAACTCAAATAAGGTTTTAATGACTCACTTCTGGCCGATAAGACAATAAATTATGAATCAAACCGCAATGAAACGATTTTACTCAGCAAACTCAGTGTCTAAGCAGTATTTGTAATGTTTTTTTTCCCATGTGCACTTTCATGTTTCCCATAAGAAAAATAAAGAAAGAAGAAGAAGAAGAAAAAAAAGAAAAACATGACACCTGCCCAATTTCTGACAGCACAAGCCTCATACAGGCTCAGGTAAAGGACACACGACTCTGCAAATGTGAGCATGTTTGTCACACTGTACCTCTAGATCGCACAGCAGGGGGGAGGAGTCATTTACATGCTGTAATAGGGTGTGCATGTCACAAAGCTGCAGGAGATGAGAGGCCCAAACACCCCGTCCTCACCTCCAACATGCAGGATGCCATGTTCTGTACATGTTCTGTACATGTTTGCACCTCTGGGGGAGAAAGTTTGATGCCCAGAGAGACGGAAAGCGCGACTTTGCTCCAACTGAAACTGAATTTGCTGCAGCGTTGTTGTTATTTTATTTTTTTTCTTCTCACAGCGCAAAAACCGACAGAGGAATCGACTGTCGTCACAAGCAGATTGCTTTATTTGCCTCCGCTGACTGTTTACTGTGCGTGTTTGACAGGCTCTCTCCACTGCAAATGCCATGAGAAGCCGTGCCAGGCGATGCCCGTCCAGCTCCAGAAGAAGATCAGTGTTTGCCGTCCTCCCTCTAATTTCTGCCCCCTGCTGCCTCTTCTGCTTTAGTCTCTGACCCAATTTCTCATCTTGATCTGCAGAAGAACTTTTCCATGCTACTCCAAACACAAACACTGCACCTTGATCAGAGTGTATTTGGGATCTTGGAGAAATGCAGTGTTTTCAGATAAGGCTGATTCTCATCACGTTTGTGGGAATCGCTGGTTATCAAAGTCTTAAGCCGCTTGTGTTTGGGAATCCGGTTGTTACAATGTGACCAACATTTCCAAGCACATGGAGCACAAAGTTAAGACCTTTCGAGTATGTCGTTTGGCAGAGATGCAGCGTGCAACAAAATTAAGGTTCGAAAAGGTCGGGTGGGTCCTGAGGGGCCATATTTGATAAATAGGAAAACATGCAAGTGGGGAAAAAGGACAGACCTTCCTTCATGCTACCTTCAGGCTACGAGTGTCTTACTGTTGATGTTTCCCCAAAATTTGGCCTAAGGATCTCAAAGCAACAACATTAAACTCAGTCTTATTTCTGTAAACTACGTCTGAAGTTTGCATAGAGGACTGCTGTGACTTAGAATAATTAGTTGTCAAAATTAGACATGCCAATCCTAATTTTGTTTTTCTTTCTACAACACACAATAAAAATACTGCAGATTCCTCGATAGAGAATTGGTGATTATGTGTTGTCTGCAGATTCTCATGGACTAAAGTTTTGTTGAATAGAAATATGTTAAAGGGTCAATCATTGAGCTGCACAGCCACAATTCCCTCCAGACAGTGTCTAAAGTAAGCTGATATTTTTATTTTTTATATTTTATTATTTTACTACCCAAGTTCAAAGCTCTGCCATATCTCCAAAACCTTCTGTGTTATCTAACACTATTCTTGACCAGTGGGATTATCTGAGGCTCCAAGAACTGATAAAAAAAAAAAAAGAAGAAGAAGAATTTAACAGGGGACAAAGCTTTTCCCTAACAAGCCACTTTCCTGTAAAACCAGCTCCCAGTTTGGGTTTAAAAGCCAAAAGTCCACTTTACTCAAAAAAGTTTACCTTTTGATGAAACTTAAACTTACATCTCACTTGGGGGACCATTATGGTGCTGTTGGCCCAGAGTGACAGGATTACAATCGTACATCCCCCCTGAATTCTTCTCATCCTGTATGTCATTATCTTTCCGTGTCTCTCATCCAGTTTGTATTTTTTATTTATTTTTTTTTGTCTCTCCATGTACCTTTCTGAAGATATTTCTGTTTCCGCGTTGTATTTTTCCAACACTCGGTGCCAGATTGATGGCATGCCAGGATTTTCTTTCTCTTTTTTCTATTGTTTGTTGCTGTCTCTCTCTCTCTCTCTCTCTCTCTTGCTGCTATTCCCCCCCTCGTCTTTTTCTGTCGCCCCCCTCATTGACTTTACTTCTCTTGGCAACTTCCTAAAGAGTTTTTGTTTCCTCCTCCTTTTCTGACAAAGAAAACTTTCTGTCTTCTTTTGTAGACCTCATTTTATTGCTAAATTAATTTCGTGCTCAGAGACAAAATGTTCTTTTTTTTTTTTTTTTTTTTTTTTTTTTAGAAATGCACCGTTCTTTTAGAATGGTTTTCATTCTAATGAGATGTGAAGCTAAACTCTAAAAGATGTGACCTGTTTGTGTCCGACAAAATACGCATTTTACATGGAGATTTTTTCTCTTTCATCTTCAATTCATATGCAGCAAAAAACAAAAAAAACTCTTAAGATTGTCTTAGAATTAAACAGCATGGAAAAATACAACAAATACACAGCATTGTCATTGATTACAGATGCTTTTAAAAAAACTATTTGTGATTTGTGAAAGTTTTAATCATAAAATGGGTAAAAAAAAAAAAGAAAGAATTCTTTGGTCTTCCCAATATTATTGCCAATATCTAGTTTTGTTCTCGTCAGCCTGATATTCTGTATCTTCTCCGCAGCTGAATGTGTTATTTCACCCCTTCCAAACCTGACCTTTAATATTCACACCACAGGTTCACAGCATTCCAAACTACATCATTCCTCAAATGGTCCCTTAACTCAACCCTATGCTCTCCCTCTGACCTCTCTGCGACCCCATGCATCTGTACCTGAAGCTGGACTAAATCACAAGCCTGTTTCGGTTTTAGTGAAACATTTTCTTCACTTCTTTTTTTCTTTTGGATTGATTTGGTGCTCATGCCCAACCCACTTTTCAATGCCACCCTGGGCAGCTGCCTGTGCTGCTCATATAAAATAGCACCACTAATCCCCTACTTAAGCCGCACCTTTCAGCCAAGCAGACAGTGACAGTTGGTTTGTCATTACAGACCTACCAGCGTTCATGATGATAAGGTTGGGGCTTCGGACTCAGAAACAACATGATGCAACTGAACAGAAAGTGGAAACAAAGAGCAGAACTTTCCAGCCATCTATATTCTGTGCGTAATTATAGACAAGTGGATAGCTCAGGTGTAAATTAGCATGCATGTGTCTTTCATATGTGAATGTATACACACATACACACACTCTTGCATCACTCGTGCTCCAGCTGCTCTACAGATGTGAAAGAAACTTGAAGTCAAAGCAAAGAGGCTGCTGAGATGAGAGAATCTGTATTCAGAAATTACTGAACCTGCTGCTTTGATATTTCTGCCTCTCTGGACCCCTCCTCTCCTTCCTCTCCTCTCAACCCCCCCATTTCCTTTTCTTTTTTTTTATCCTCATAGAACAACAATAGATTCCCCGTTACTGCCCTCGCCGTCCGCTCCGGAGATATTGGTCCCCGGAGTGAAACGACTCAGAAAAGATGTTAGGGTGTGTGTGTGTGTGTATGATCATGTGCGTATTTATCCATTTGTGCAAACAAATGTCATAGAAAGCAGATGTGCTTTCGTAGTGTGTGCGTGTGTGTGTGTGCGTGCAAGGGGACGGCTGGGAGGCTTTATTGTAAGCTTATCTTCTCCTTTCCCCACTTTTTACGCTTTTCTCAACACACCTTTTTTCTCTCTCTCTCATGCACACACACACACACACATCCTCTCTCCGTTCCCTTGTGGGCTTTTCAATTAGGTAATTACAGTGGCAGTGAATAGAGCCTGTCTGGACACTGGCACTCCACTGTAGAGGCACCTGTCCCCCTGCAGACAGCAATTACCTGCCAGGCTGGAGGGGAGTTGGAGGCTATTGTCTGCGTGCGTTCGTTCGTGTGTGTTTGCAAGTGTGTCGTTTCTCGTGACACGTCCATGTATGTATTTCTGTCAACACACAGGCCTGTTTGTGCTCACACATGTTTAGGCTCTAAAGACTCCATTGTGCGTTTGCCCAAGACGCTTTCCATATTTATCTCCGGCAATAAAGGAAGTTTGGGGATGTAATTTTATCTGAGCTCCTGCTTACCCAGGCAACCATCAGCTTTATCTTTAATTATAAATATTCCACAAAGCCAGCGAGACTTCGGGCGGTCAGCTGCAGGATTTATTTATTTATTTATTTTTTGCCGGCGGGGCACACCACTCACATAAAGCTACCACCTACGAGCAACACATAAAAAATAAATAAAAAAAATCGCTATTAAACGTTTTGTTAATATTTTTGGCAATTTAGCGAGTTTTTTTCCAAGGTAGCAGCAATTAAATGCATAAAAAAAATTGGCAGGATACCAGCCAATAGACCACTAATCTAAAAGCAAAACTTAGCTTTTTGTACATGTGGTCCTGTCAAAAAGAAAGAAAAAAAAGAAACTGTCATGCAAATTCCTTCTGTTTTTGCTTTTTCGAAATAGAAATTTTAATATGAAAGACAGGCTTAGTGGATTGCTAACAACTGGTTGTGCCACCATCGGTAGCAACGTCTGCCATAAAGTGTAGCAAAATGTACCTAAAAATTTTAAGATACTTTTAGAATTGTTTCTGTTGTGGATATTACAATAAACTATTACGGTACATTAAAAACTGAAATACTGCTAAAACCAGCATTTTTTTTTGTTACATATATACCCGATAGCATGAGTTGGTTCATATTATCTAAAACTAAAAATGTGAAGCGAAACTCGCCGATTACTGCTTACAGCTAAAACAGCTAATCTCACCGTATATAAAACATGCTTAAATACTGCTTGGAAAAAGCTTTCCAACACACAAAAAACTATGTTGTATTAAATTACACCACTAACTATTTGTCTGCTCATGCAGCAGCAGCACTCAGGCAGCAGAAGTGTGTTTGTCCAAATTACACCCCGATGGATCTTGCGCTGCTGTGTTGCTCCCCAGTGTGTTAATTCACACTTGGGTTCGTTTTCTAGTGAGCGCCTATTGATCTGCCAGGCCACACATGTAAGCCCGTAAAGCTCTGCTGAAGCAAAGCAAAATGTCTACTTTCAAAAGCGCGACGGAAGGGCAGCGGTGTGATTCTCCGTCGTTTCAGAGCTCAGAACCCATCAGCCCCGCTGTCACCAAACGAAGGTGTCGAAATGCACCCGCTTCGGATGTTATCATCCCATAGAATGGCGATTATCAGTGGTTATCAGCCCCATTGAATGGCCTCAGTTGGTCCCTGATCTGCCTGCTATCAGGCTGTTATTAACCATTCTAACCATTCTATCGGTGATAACAGCCGCTTGTCGCGAATAGAAACTTTTTATTTTTTTTTACCTTTTTTTAAAAACCTTTATTTATAATTTCTCTGCAAATTTGAACAGGATATTAAGAATTTACTAAAAATACAAAAGCCAAACCTATCCGTCATAAGATTTTAATTAGGTATTGTAATAATCGTTACAGTATTTAAAAACAACTCACTAAAATCTAAAACCGGAGGTTTTTTTTCCTCTTTTGTTTATTTTTGTTCGCTTTTTTAAAGACCTATATTTCCAATATGCCTTTGATTTCTTTGGATTTTTTCCAATAATTCACTCAAAATAAATGCCAAAATTTAACATACTTGGATAATTTTATTGGATCTTTACAAGACGTGTTCTCTCAATTCATGCCGAGTTTTATATAGGCTATATATATATATATATATATATATATATATATATATATATATATATATATATATATATATATATATATATATATATATATATATATATATATATATATATATATATATATATAAAAGGTATATTCTAGAGTTATGTAGTGTTATGAGTTGTCCAACCTCATAGCCTTCCACTAGGTGGCTGTATGTACATCCGTAGTTGCTTGCAATCTTATCAATAATGATAAGAAGAAGTTATCTTATAATCTTATTTTTAATTAAAAAAGTTAAAAATAAAAATACGGATGGATTTGCTCATATGATTATATGAAAATCTGTGTTTGTACCATATGAAAATGTTTAATATTTTTATTAGTAGTAATAATAATAAATTACGGATTGCACCCGACAAAACATTAGAGAAGAAGAAGAAGCTTACGTCATTCGACGCGACACTTTCCACGGTCGGAGCTGGTGAGTAGCCCCTGAATCTGTCAAATAAAAATGTAGTAAAAACCTCAAAAGACCGAAAGTCTACATTTATAAATCTGCTGATGGTAGTTCTATGAGTTAATGTTAGCGAGTATGTGGCACAGCATGTGTTTGTACAGATTTAGACGTTTTAACCCTACTTGGTAGAAAAGGCTACTTTAGCTCGCTAAAGTAGCCTTTAAAAGCCAGTCAGGTTCAAATGTAGCTGTCCTTCATACCTTTAATAACAATGTGCTAAAATTTTGTTTCATATATCTTAAAAAACCGTATACTTTTCAGTATACTAGTTTATATCAGTATATTGATTTAATGTTAGGATTCTGTCATACAGTTCATTACATTTCATCGTTTCCCACAGTGTATTATAAACCCTGAGGCCATCATTCTTTATTTGTTGCCCCACCAGGCTAAGCATTGTTTATTTATTTAAGTCTTTGTAAAACGTTTGCATTTTCTGTGACTTTATAGTTATTGTTCATGCTAATTATACAAGCTATGCCAATATAAAGTCTTTGTTTTCATTTTAGATCCGGATCACATACACAGGAGTCACTCATTGAAGATGAATCACAGTAAGTGACAGAAATTTGTACTCTTCTATATTTGAACAACAGTTCTCGCCTCAAGTAAAGAAACTGTGCGTTGTTTTCTTGTTGTTGTTGTGGTTAGGCTGGACAGGGATCTTGAATAATTGAGAGACACCATGGTGTAAAACGAAGGTGGCTCCTTCGGATGACATTTTCCAGAGAACACTGAGAGATGTTGACCAGGAACTTAGAGGTCAGCTGATACGAGCACAAAATGAAGCAAGGAGAGGGCCACTCTTCTCAACCTGAAAAGAAGATGTAATGGTAACACTACTTCTTCTCTTGACTGTATGGTCATTAGCAAAATTGAAGCTCAAAGGTCTTGTGGTAAACCTAAATTTAATCTTTATGTTATCCCTGCACCATGCATATTCACTCTAGGTACTTAAGCGTCTTTATGCAGTGTAAGAAGTGACTGGTTTATTCCAACTTGTCCTTTGTCATGGGTATGTGCTTTTGATATGTATAAGGTTATTTATCTTTGGTGTATGAATATGTTTCTTGGGTGTATCCTGTCTTTCACCTAATGCCCGTTGTAAATAGGCACAGATAAGTGAGTATTGTAATACATCCATTTTCTAATGGACATTCAATGATCTTATACATTACGGCAGATATTGAGTCACTGTAAGAACTATCAGTCTTTATATTCTGAGGATAACTTTTTTAAGAGTACAATTAAAATATCATTCAATTATTGGCAGTAATAGATTTTGACCTACAAACTGAGATTTCCTTATGCGAACTTTAGTGTCATGTTGAATATCTTGTGTAGAATTAGCTCACTACTTGTGTTCACAACATCCAAATTGAGATAAACACTATTTCAGATGTCAACCTTTTATTATGTTTAACATACTTCCATAAATGACTATTGTATCATGTTTTCATATTGTGTTGATTGTATTATTTTTACTAGTATTTATATTTCTTCTTTCTTTACAGATGGACAGGGAGTTGTTATAAGGCTGTCCAAGCAAGTGAATGCCTGTAACAGGAAACTGAAGAAGATTGTTACAGAGTACAATAATCTGCAGTGGCCTCCACAAACTGGCATCTTTCCATCACATTTAGAATTTTGAGAATTGTGTGATGCCTCCTCCCAGCTGTACACATTGTTTGATGAACAAGTGAGTAGAATTGATCTAAAGGTTTTATTCAACTTTCTACATGCTGTTATTCACTTTATGTTGCTACTACATTTAACAAGGTTCCACTTGCAATTGTTCTCTTATTTTAAAGATTGAAGATCATGGTGTTGTTCCAAAGAACCTAAAAAGTCGAGCAATAGAAGCCCTGCATTTGAAGACTAGAGCAACTGAAGAAAAGCTTCTACTTAAGAGAGAGATGAACACTGTCATTCTTCACCTTCATCAACAACATGGACATTTAAGTTCAGCTATAAATGATACTGCAGATCCTGGTTCAAAAGCTGTACTTCATCAAAACATTATCATGTTAGAAAAGAAAATGTACAGTGCAATGAACATGTTCAAGAGGTTTATCGAAGTTGGTGCCCCTCCTCCAAATCATCACCTACCAGAGTTTAACTCTTATTCTCAAGCACTTATGTCTCCAGATCTACATTACATAGACTATGATGAAAGCATTGACGATGGAGAGGATGAAGCGGATGATGACGACAATGTTGACGAAGGAGAGAACAGCATAGATTGTGAATCATCTTCATGATTTATGGCCACTTACTGTTCTATGTGAAGAGCACATATTCCAGTATAAAAAGTTCATTGATGATTTTCATATAAGCTTTTTGTTCTAACATCTCAGTTTATTGTTTTTGATATTGTTGAGACATATCTGTTTTTTAAGTCAAGCTATATATAATCAAGGGCATTTTAATTTTACTCATTACAGCTTTGTAGTCTTTTTCACATTTATTAATGTTCTTGTTCAGTATGACATTGTTAATGACTAAACTTTATTTACAGTTTGAATTTAACTCTTAATCTTGAGATGCTGCATAATCTGCTTTACATAATATCTTTAAATTTGAGCACAACAATGAAATAACTAAAACGTAGTGGACAAAAATTTTGTGATGTTCATATTTGAGAAATATTTGACTGTTATCCAAGAATTACATTATTTTGAAGGGCACTACTCTGTATTAAAAATTCATTGAGCTATGTCAGTGTTTCTGTGATATTTCAGACAGATTTCAAAACTTACAATATGGACTATTTGTAGCCTGTGTAGGGACTTACAAACTGGATGATTTGATTTACCTTCCTGGTTTTAGTAAGAATGCCAGCAGCACCATAATGTATCATCTGCAGTTGGATGATTGACTACTTTTTTAGGAGACCCCTCACACCAGCATCCAGGTTGAGTGTTTGCTGTCTAAGCACTCCTTCCACTGCTCCACCACTCATATGGCTGCACAGACTAGTGAGAATTATCTTACTGTTAGATTTGCATTTAGTTTTGCAACTGTAAGGACATGTACATTCCTGGTTGTTTAAAATGTTATAGAGCAGTTAATATTAGTGTTGATGTTTATGCTTTCTGGAGGGCAACACGAATATTGACATCCTTCACACCAGATATTACATTAAAATTTAAGCACACAGCAGGACGGATCAGGCAGGAATATAAAGACAGAGAGTCTGAATAACACCAACTGTATGTCAGAAAATTCTGACATGTAGTCTTATGTGATTTGTCTCTGCTTACATAAAAAAAAATATATGGGCCACTATGGAAAATGGTCACAAACCATTTTGGGACCAAAATGTCTGCCCTCTTTTTTCCCTTATGGGGCCCACCTAGGTATGCCGGCTGGGGCATCATGACATAACTGTTTGTAACCTACCTGAGAAAGCAGCAACATACAGTCATATGAAAAAGTTTGGGCACCCCTATTAATCTTAATCGTTTTTATGTATAAATATTTGGGTGTTTGCAAAAGCTACTTCAGTTTGATATATCTAATGGACACAGTAATATTTCAGTATTGAAATGAGGTTTATTGGACTAACAGAAAATGTACAGTATGCATTAACAGAAAATTTGACAGGTGCAAAAATATGGGCACCTCAACAGAAAAAAGACATTAATATTTATTAGATCAGCCTTTTGCAAAAATAACAGCCTGTAGTAACTTCCTGTAGCTTTTAATAAGTTCTTTGATCCTGTATGAAGGTATTTTTGACCATTCCTCTTTACAAAACAATTCCAGTTGAGTTAAGTGTGATGGTTGCCGAGCATGGACAGCCCGCTTCAAATTATCCCAGATGTTCAATGATATTCAGGTCTGGACTGGGATGGCCATCCAGAACATTGCAATTGTTCCTCTGCATGAATGCCTGAGTAGATTTGGAGCGGTGTTTTGGATCATTGTCTTGCTGAAATATCCATCCCCGGCATAACTTCAACTTCGTATCAGCTTCTTGAACATTATTCTCAAGAATCTGTTGATATTGAGTGGAATCCATGTGACCCTCAACTTTAACAAGATTCCCAGTACCAGCATTGGCCACACAACCCCAAAGCATGATGGAACCTCCACCAAATTTTACAGTGGGTAGCAAGTGTTTTCTTGGAATGCTGTTTTTTGTTTGTTTTTTCCCCGCCATGCATAATGCCTTTTTTATGACCAAACAACTCAATCTTTGTTTCTTCAGTCCACAGGACCTTATTCCAAAATGAAGCTGGCTCGTCCAAATGTGCTTTTGCAGACCTCAAGCGGCTCTGTTTGAGGCGTAATTGCTGAAAAGGCTTCTTTTGCATCACTCTCCCATACAGCGTCTCCTTGTTAACACATACTATCTGTAATAGTGCAGCTAAACTAAATATGAGAAAAAAGTGAAGTCCTGATCATAGTTTAATACACTACAATTACACTCTCAATGACCATATACATTACTTTATAACATCCTCGCACTTACAACTCACAGGGTCTTATTGTTGCGGCAAACGTTCAATATTTGAAATGGAATGCGCCCCATCATTGACACACGGGGCCTTATTGTCGCGGCAAACGTTCAATGTTTGAAATGGAATGCGCCCCATCATTGACACACGGGGCGATGTCATGATTAAACTCACCAGTCTGAGTGGGTAGCAAATTCTGTTAAAGTAAGTAAATCACATTTTCCAGTCATAAACTGAACTTATCAGACAGAATGAAATCCTAATGTCAAATCGTATTAATAGTTTTCATTAAGCGGCAAAAAGTGTGTAACTGGTCACGTGGCGTGTCACCCATTGATAACCAATAGTAACATGTGACGTTGTGGAACTACTGCATCCCACAATGGAATCTTCTCCAGCTGTGTCCTATCAACATGCCTGTCCCAACGATTTCGCAAAGGGAGAAAGTGCCTTTACCTGAACGTGTCGTCTTCTAACCTGGTCAATTTGTTTATTTAAAAGGAAAGATCTTACTCATTTTTTTTGCTAAAGGGTATTATTTGTGCTACCATGTGGAAATTTTTGAAGTGCAACAGTAATGAGTTCAGCTAACATGCTCACTGATGTGTTCGTTTGATACCCAAATATTTGTTACTATGTAAAGCACTCACATTTGACACAATATCTTTTCAATACAAAAGCTTTTATTGATGCATTATACATTTATCAATTGTTTAAGACAAACTACAGGAAATGCTTACATTGACAGCTTTCGGATAAACAAATGTCACAACTGTGACCAAATTAGAAGTGTCTTTTTTGCAGTCCCAGTGATACATAATACATTTTGAAAAAAACATGTTTAATGACAGATAGCACAACACAAAAATACATCTCCAATAAAAGCTTGTTTTACAATTTTGCTGAAAACAGAAGTGAATGATTTCACAGACCTGAAGATGTTGCACAATGGAGATCCATGGCTATAAAAAACCAAAAACTACTTATATCATATGTTAGACACTATCTTCGAACATACAGATTTGAACATTTTGGACAGTGAGACACCATGTCATTATTCCAGCAAAGAACCAAGTAGTACTATAAGACAATTTTTCAACGTTAAACATGTTAATGTTTCACCTTCGCTCTGAAAGACTTAATATCTGCCGTAATGTATAAGATCATTGAATGTCCATTAGAAAATGGATGTATTACAATACTCACTTATCTGTGCCTATTTACAACGGGCATTAGGTGAAAGACAGGATACACCCAAGAAACATATTCATACACCAAAGATAAATAACCTTATACATATCAAAAGCACATACCCATGACAAAGGACAAGTTGGAATAAACCAGTCACTTCTTACACTGCATAAAGACGCTTAAGTACCTAGAGTGAACATATGCATGGTGCAGGGATAACATAAAGATTAAATTTAGGTTTACCACAAGACCTTTGAGCTTCAATTTTGCTAATGACCATACAGTCAAGAAGAAGTAGTGTTACCATTACATCTTCTTTTCACGTTGAGAAGAGTGGCCCTCTCCTTGCTTCATTTTGTGCTTTCGTCGTATCAGCTGACCTCTAAGTTCCTGGTCAACATCTCTCAGTGTTCTCTGGAAAATGTCATCCGAAGGAGCCACCTTCGTTTTACACCATGGTGTCTCTCAATTATTCAAGATCCCTGTCCAGCCTAACCACAACAACAACAAGAAAACAACGCACAGTTTCTTTACTTGAGGCGAGAACTGTTGTTCAAATATAGAAGAGTACAAATTTCTGTCACTTACTGTGATTCATCTTCAATGAGTGACTCCTGTGTATGTGATCCGGATCTAAAAATGAAAACAAAGACTTTATATTGGCATAGCTTGTATAATTAGCATGAACAATAACTATAAAGTCACAGAAAATGCAAACGTTTTACAAAGACTTAAATAAATAAACAATGCTTAGCCTGGTGGGGCAACAAATAAAGAATGATGGCCTCAGGGTTTATAATACACTGTGGGAAACGATGAAATGTAATGAACTGTATGACAGAATCCTAACATTAAATCAATATACTGATATAAACTAGTATACTGAAAAGTATACGGTTTTTAAGATATATGAAACAAAATTTTAGCACATTGTTATTCAAGGGCTGAAGGACAGCTACATTTGAACCTGACTGGGTTTTAATAGGCTACGGTCGCGAGCTAAAGTTGCCTTTTCTACCAAGTAGGGTTAAAAACCTAAATCTGTACAAACACATGCTGTGCCACATACTCGCTAACATTAACTCATAGAACTACCATCAGCAGATTTATAAATGTAGACTTTCGGTCTTTTGAGGTTTTTACTACATTTTTATTTGACAGATTCAGGGCTACTCACCAGCTCCGACCGTGGAAAGTGTCGCGTCGAATGACGTAAGCTTCTTCTTCTTCTCTAATGTTTTGTCGGGTGCAATCCGTAATTTATTATTATTACTACTAATAAAAATATTAAACATTTTCATATGGTACAAACACAGATTTTCATATAATCATATGAGCAAATCCATCCGTATTTTTATTTTTAACTTTTTTAATTAAAAATAAGATTATAAGATAACTTCTTCTTATCATTATTGATAAGATTGCAAGCAACTACGGATGTACATACAGCCACCTAGTGGAAGGCTATGAGGTTGGACAACTCATAACACTACATAACTCTAGAATATACCTTTTAATTTCATTATATGCTTATATATATATATATATATATATATATATATATATATATATATATATATATATATATATATATATATATATATATATATATATATATATATATATATATAGCCTATATAAAACACGGCATGAATTGAGAGAACACGTCTTGTAAAGATCCAATAAAATTATCCAAGTATGTTAAATTTTGGCATTTATTTTGAGTGAATTATTGGAAAAAATCCAAAGAAATCAAAGGCATATTGGAAATATAGGTCTTTAAAAAAGCGAACAAAAATAAACAAAAGAGGAAAAAAAACCTCCGGTTTTAGATTTTAGTGAGTTGTTTTTAAATACTGTAACGATTATTACAATACCTAATTAAAATCTTATGACGGATAGGTTTGGCTTTTGTATTTTTAGTAAATTCTTAATATCCTGTTCAAATTTGCAGAGAAATTATAAATAAAGGTTTTTAAAAAAAGGTAAAAAAAAATAAAAAGGTTCTATTCGCGACAAGCGGCTGTTATCACCGATAGAATGGTTAGAATGGTTAATAACAGCCTGATAGCAGGCAGATCAGGGACCAACTGAGGCCATTCAATGGGGCTGATAACCACTGATAATCGCCATTCTATGGGATGATAACATCCGAAGCGGGTGCGAAATGTTCATTTTGTGAACAGGTTGTGAACAGTTTTCATTAGTTCATGCTCACGACACACATGAGCGCGTCACATTTTAATGATGCGTCTCTGTAAAAAGCCGTTTGCAGCCAGAGTTGAGGCGACAAAAGCATGAAGATTTACCGTCAGAGGTGTTCTATCGCCGGCTGCTTTGTGGTTGTTAAATGACATTGATGAGAACACTGAAGAAAAAAAAACCCTCCTGGCTGGGTTCCAAGCTACGGCAGCCCGGTGGCTGCTTATCAGCGTTGTTCCGAGTGGAGGAAGCGAGGCAGAATATGAGGCTGACGGTTCGGATCAGTCGCCGATAAGCATCGCGCTGGACTAATGGCGCTCCCTAACGAAAGGAAATCTGACAAGGAATATAATTAGAAAAATCATAATCATATCCCTCAAAGATGGATTCCTGCTGTGTGAAGGTGGAGGGATTGGTGAAATATAAGGTCATGTATTTTGCCAGTCCAAAATGTTTTGTCTATTTTTCTTTAATGTTTATCTTGGCAAGTCTCTAATAGAGACTTGCCAAGATAAGCAAACTATTTTCCAGATTAGTTTGAAGTTGTCTGCCATTGTCCCTGGACTTCTGCGCTTCAGAATACTCAACTTTGTTTTTATCCTCCAATCCAAAGTCACTGCAAGCATCAAGTCCTCCTAGCACCCATTAGTCTTCACTAGGAGAATCCTCCCTGGACTTCCTGTCCCGGGCTTCTCGTGACCACAGCAAAATAAGATGCAACCGATCGCGGCCGTTACCTCCGTCAAAGGTTTAATTTATTGCTTCTTCCAACAGTGAAGTGGAGTTTGAAGAAATCAGCAAGATTAGGACAGTGATTTTTGCACAGAGCATTTACCTTTCATGATCAATTAATTGCCATGTGTAAGATTAAGTGTTTGCCCCAGATTTGATGCATTGCTGGCACTTCTATTTCTTTAGACTGTTTTAATTTGCACTTGATCAGATGGGGAGAGGGACTCTGCGCTTTTTCACTCCACATGGTCGGAGTATTCCGTCCTCTTAGGACTTGCGGATAATTTGACCCGAAGATGTACTGCAGCGCATTATGAACATCTGGTAATAAAACCGGCTTCCGCTTGTTTGATCTGCCGAAAACACGTCGACAAATTTTAAAGCGGCTGGTATCACTCACCGAAGCGGCTTTGCTCCGCAGTGACAGCTTCATCTCAGGGCCGAGGCTACGCATCAGCCGTTATCAAAATTTAAGGTTTTAATCAGCACTGGCTATCATAACTGGATGACGGCTGAAATAGGGCTCCCACTTGCGCAGAGTCTGTTTTATTTTTTCCCTCTTTTTTTTTTAATGGTGACACTCAATCAGAACAGAATGAAACACTTTGAAAGTACAACTTCACCATCGCTGACCTTAGGGGAGTTACGACTGGAGGTTGCCGACATTTTCTACGTTAAATAGTGTTTGTTCTTACATTCTCCTTTGGGGTGCGGGGGAAACGCATAAATATAATATTTATAAATGTAATTTTCATCATTATTATCATCATTAGGCTTTGACAATCTACTGCTGGCCTTGCGTCATTTATGACCGTCTCCAAGTTTCCATTTTTTCGGCCAACGACTTTGTTGAAAGCGGCTCAGTCCAGAGAGTCTTCTCCAAGCGAAATTTTAATTAAATCATAAATTGAAAATGAAATTCCCTGAAAAAGTGGGCAGTGAGGGGTGGGGAGTCTCCATCTATCTTGAGGAACATTAGGCTAATGGCTGAACCCTGTAACACACATTTTATTGGAGGGTTTTGCAGTGGATGTTAAATCAATTTAGCATTTCGAGTTATTAACCTCCTAATTAATGAATCCTTCTGAACACGGGATCCTCTCATTGGACAGCCAGAGAAAGGAGGGTGTCGCTGTAGCAGCTGTACCATTGATAGATTAAGAAGTCAGCATTCAGGATGACCTTGAGGACGTTCACACAGACTGGTTACTGCTGAGATTCCTCACGGTCTACCATCAAACCTCAGTTGCGATGCTCATGTGACAGTTTTTGTCCTTTATCCTTCCGTCTCGGTGTGTAACCATGTCTCCATTGCTGTTGACGATGTGAGCAACTTCTCTCCTCCACATCCTGGTGAACTAATTCCCAGCTCATGAGGTTTCTATACAGGCTGGAAAAGCATGGAATTTGATTTCAAGTTTCCCCCAAGTCTGGATAAGTATGGGAGTAAGAGACAAAAATATTTCCGGAGTTTACTCCCCATATCACTGTCCTAATGTGTCCTTCTTGTTCCTCCCTTCTCACGCACACATCCTACTTTGTATCCGTAGTTCATTTTGTTTCTTATCACTTTCCTGCAACGCCTGGATTAGGAACCATTGTGATGGCATCACGAGTGTCTGAAGGATGCTGCAGGCAGTTTCCTGAGCATCTGACGGCATGTCATAGCGGCGAGTAAAGGGGCAAGAATCAAAAGACATCTTGGATGTTTTACAGTGAATTACCAGACTTTGACAGAGCCTGGCAGGGATTACAGTCTTTGGCTTGTTATGTTTTGTGTGTCTGCATGTATTTTTGTACATGTACTTTAAAAAAAGAAAAAAAAACAACAACACAGCAATCGGCATCCAAAGGCTCACAGCATCACCAGTCCCTTCCTTGTGTGCTTCAAACTCAGATATAGATTGTTTAGATCTACGGCTCTACAGAGGAGTAATTATAGCTTCTAATTGCATCAACTCGGAGCTCTCCTGGGAGCAACACAGCTCCAAAACAGAGACGAGATTAATAATGAAATGATGAGACATGAACTATCACAGGATGATGCTCTGGGAGGGGAAGCTGCAAATTTAAAGATGTGGACAAGCGAGGCCTTAATCACTTTATCTGATTGGTATTTGGAGTCATGAATCTCAATTAGCAGGCCTTTAGGATCTTTCTTTGGCA